>NW_017306283.1:3288247-3310835 GCF_000935625.1 Nanorana parkeri
AATTTTGTATGAACGGCGTTCACCCAGCTATACACTGGGAAGAACATTTATATATCACCCCCAAGTGTGCATAGGGCTGAGGTTTCCCAGTCACAAGAATGCCTGATTCCTGCCAACAGAGATCTTGACCGCCGGTTTCAATGCACCGTTATCTGTAGATAAACCTGACAATTCTCTTATTTGCTTCCTTTTGGTCTGTTAAATACACCATTGGAAGTGTTTTCTACCATAGGATGCGTGTTCTGTAAGTGCAAACAAAAACAAAAAACCTAATGCCTTTCCCGTTTACCCTCACCCCCCTGCAGCCACCCAAATTAAAAAAACTGGTGTAGCGCTCACCCCCTAAGGAGCTGCCAGAATAACCCAGGTCATCACTAGTTGTCTAGGGGATTAGGTCTTCAGCTGTCCTATTAGCATTTAACCGCCCTCTTCTGGTGCCCACAAAGCTGATATCCACTCCAGTAATGCAATGCTGAATAACTTTTATTAACAGCTTCACACTGGGGAGAGACGGTGTAGGGATCCTAGACATCCCGGGTGTAACAGACATAGACTCCAGACTCACCAGACCATGTTAGCATCTCAATGTAGATCCACTTGTGATACAGCGAATAGTAATTGGAGTAACAGATGAGCAGGAGATGAGCACAGATCCTCAGCAGGAGAGACACTAGCCATGCTCCAGAGGTCCTCTGTGTTCCGCACACCTCCAGCAGACATCAGCTTCTCCTTCTTTGGCAAACCGCACAGGCCTCCTCCATACTGGAGGCCTAGGGAAACTCTTCCCACACTCCAGCCTCTGCCCACCCCCAGGCCTAGCCTGGGGGGTGGCTGGACAGCATTCAGCCCTATTCCATGGCTGGTCCCAACTAGTCTGAGCACATGGCAATTCCCTCCAGTGTATGTACCCTATCCCAGCATGCACCACTGATTGAGAAAAATCCAGTGATTGGCTGCCGTACTGGACACACACTCACAATGCCTCTCATTGCCAGTCCCACAATACAGCAGAGTCACACTCCAATCAGGGGGGTACAATCAATGCCAGACACCTGGAATTAACCAGATACATGCCACTATAATCCAGCCAGGCTACTATAGCCACTATAAAACAGCCCTGGCAATCACTAAATGTCTAGTAGCCACCTCACAAAAGGTGATGGGGGCTACACTGGTAAAGCTAAACTCCAGGCCAGTGGCTTAACTATAACCATAGTAGCCCAGATGGCTGCTATGGGGCCTGGGAGTGAAAGGGGCCCCATTAGGTTGATAAAGCACATTAAACATAGAACATAAACACTGGTAAAGCTAAACTCCAGCCCAGTGGCGTATCTATGTCCACAGCAGCTCAGGCAGCTGCTATGGGGCCTGAGGGTGGGAGGGGGCCCCATTAGGTTGTTGAGGCAAATTAAACATAGAACATGTAAAGATAATACAGTAAGGGTTGAAGTCTACAGTGTGGAGATGACTTCAGATGCACAAGAGGAGTCTTTGGTATCTTGCCAGCATCACTCACAGCTCAGGGAGAGGTCATCAGGGGGCCCCATCACATTTTTGCTATGGGCCCCGTGATTTGTAGTTACGGCTCTGCTCCAGGCAGATATGAAAGACAAAATGAATGCAGCTCCGTAGTCCTTAATCATAAGCAGTGCAAGTACCTGAATGTGACCTGGTATCAGTCTCTTGCTGTCTACTGTGCAAAAGAAAGAAAGGGAGGGAGAAGCAGCACAAGGAGCCAATGAGGTGTTCTGCAGTGCAGTGACCATGCTGATAGTAGGAGAAAGCAGACTGATGAGCTCATCCTTGTACTGCTTCTCCTTTCACTGTCCACTCATGGGGTGTAGTTGGGGAGCAGACCTGTTGGTAGAATAAAAAACTGCGACAGGTCCCCTCCCATGCCAGGAAAGAGCAGTGTTGTGTGGCAGAGCTGTGTGTATCTCAGGACCGGGTGGACAGAAATACAAATCCTTTGGCAGGCAAGATGACTCTCACACATGTATTTCATCTGCGTATTTATCCGTTTTCAGTTCAGTTTTAGCTTTTGCACTCTTTGTTCTCGTGTGTACAGCCCCCAGATATTCTGTGTGTAGAGCCCCCAGATATTCTTCCACATTCCCTGGTACAAACGCCAATTCTGGCCACATCCCTGGGAACAAGGACGTGATAAATTAATGAATCCAGGTGCGGAATGCATTGTGCGTTGTTGACGAACAACAAAGTTCTGCCAAAAGAGTCTTCTTTTTTTTTTGGTGTTCTGGGCGCAAAACGTCTAAATATAGTCCGATCACAAGATAAGGCCTTCAAGAAGATAAATGGCGCAGACTTAGCACTGCGTGTCGGTAACATCTGCTTCTTGTCTCTTGCATCATATAAAAATGCGAGCAATCTGATATATAATAAGAGCTAAACAAGCAGAGTCCAGGAAGCCGGTGTTGAGAAATCCAGCGGTTAGCAGAAGGAACTCTGTAAGCGTGTAAACAATGGCCGTTCGCTCCGCTCCAGGAGTCCAGCGCTGGTGTAAGGAAGCCAGGTGTTTCCTGACCTGCAGGCTCCTTCTGGAGCGTGTCATAAGTCTTCCAGCTAAAAAAAAAAACAACATAGTCTGACAGCTGGGTGATGCGGCCACTGTCGCAACTAGGTTATCCGCATTCACAGCTGAGCATTTTGTTTTGTGTCTCCCGAAATGCGTCAGCACTCAAATGTGAAGAATCCTATTGTTTTCAATGGTGCCCATTCACACCTGAGTGATGTGTAGCTTGAAACAGTACACGAGCTTTTAGACCTCATTCACATGAGAAAAGGCCGCCACGTACAGCTCTGTGCTGCGTGCACGGCCGTATAGGGCAGCTCCTGGGAAGGACAGGTGATGCATGTGATTAGTACGCAGCCCCTGTCCTCTATGGGAATACGCGGCCGTACGATGCCCTACGCTCACCTCAAATGCAGTTTCGTGCGGGTGTCCCGGTTCAGGCGCAGATGGGATCCATCCTGTCAGCGTACGAGTGCGGACACCCGCAGGGCGGGTGAGCGTAGGGCGGCGTACTGCCCGCATACTCCCATAGAGAAGGATAGGGACTGCGTGTGATTAGTACCTTCCAGGTAGCTGCCCCATACTGCCATGCACGCAGCACGGAGCTGTACCTGCCGGTCAGCTGTCGGAGACTGCAGAAGGTTGGCATGCTTCAACAGATAATCAGAGACTGCAGACTTCTACAGGAGATGGTCAAAGACTACAGGTACAGTACAGAAGACGGTATCAAAGACTACAGGTAAGCTTTAGGAGGTGATCAGAGATTATGGACATGTTTTAAGAGATGGTCAGAGATGGACACACTACAGAAAATCATCAAAAACTATGGACATCCTACAGGAGATGGTCAAAGACTGGAGACACGCTACAGGAGATGGACAGAGACTGGAGACACGCTACAGGAGATGGACAGAGACTGGAGACACGCTACAGGAGATGGACAGAGACTGGAGACACGCTACAGGAGATGGACAGAGACTGGAGACACGCTACAGGAGATGGACAGAGACTGGAGACACGCTACAGGAGATGGACAGAGACTGGAGACACGCTACAGGAGATGGACAGAGACTGGAGACACGCTACAGGAGATGGACAGAGACTGGAGACACGCTACAGGAGATGGACAGAGACTGGAGACACGCTACAGGAGATGGACAGAGACTGGAGACACGCTACAGGAGATGGACAGAGACTGGAGACACGCTACAGGAGATGGACAGAGACTGGAGACACGCTACAGGAGATGGACAGAGACTGGAGACACGCTACAGGAGATGGACAGAGACTGGAGACAAACTGGGGAGAGACGGTGTAGGGATCCTAGACATCCCGGGTGTAACAGACATAGACTCCAGACTCACCAGACCATGTTAGCATCTCAATGTAGATCCACTTGTGATACAGCGAATAGTAATTGGAGTAACAGATGAGCAGGAGATGAGCACAGATCCTCAGCAGGAGAGACACTAGCCATGCTCCAGAGGTCCTCTGTGTTCCGCACACCTCCAGCAGACATCAGCTTCTCCTTCTTTGGCAAACCGCACAGGCCTCCTCCATACTGGAGGCCTAGGGAAACTCTTCCCACACTCCAGCCTCTGCCCACCCCCAGGCCTAGCCTGGGGGGTGGCTGGACAGCATTCAGCCCTATTCCATGGCTGGTCCCAACTAGTCTGAGCACATGGCAATTCCCTCCAGTGTATGTACCCTATCCCAGCATGCACCACTGATTGAGAAAAATCCAGTGATTGGCTGCCGTACTGGACACACACTCACAATGCCTCTCATTGCCAGTCCCACAATACAGCAGAGTCACACTCCAATCAGGGGGGTACAATCAATGCCAGACACCTGGAATTAACCAGATACATGCCACTATAATCCAGCCAGGCTACTATAGCCACTATAAAACAGCCCTGGCAATCACTAAATGTCTAGTAGCCACCTCACAAAAGGTGATGGGGGCTACACTGGTAAAGCTAAACTCCAGGCCAGTGGCTTAACTATAACCATAGTAGCCCAGATGGCTGCTATGGGGCCTGGGAGTGAAAGGGGCCCCATTAGGTTGATGAAGCACATTAAACATAGAACATAAACACTGGTAAAGCTAAACTCCAGCCCAGTGGCGTATCTATGTCCACAGCAGCTCAGGCAGCTGCTATGGGGCCTGAGGGTGGGAGGGGGCCCCATTAGGTTGTTGAGGCAAATTAAACATAGAACATGTAAAGATAATACAGTAAGGGTTGAAGTCTACAGTGTGGAGATGACTTCAGATGCACAAGAGGAGTCTTTGGTATCTTGCCAGCATCACTCACAGCTCAGGGAGAGGTCATCAGGGGGCCCCATCACATTTTTGCTATGGGCCCCGTGATTTGTAGTTACGGCTCTGCTCCAGGCAGATATGAAAGACAAAATGAATGCAGCTCCGTAGTCCTTAATCATAAGCAGTGCAAGTACCTGAATGTGACCTGGTATCAGTCTCTTGCTGTCTACTGTGCAAAAGAAAGAAAGGGAGGGAGAAGCAGCACAAGGAGCCAATGAGGTGTTCTGCAGTGCAGTGACCATGCTGATAGTAGGAGAAAGCAGACTGATGAGCTCATCCTTGTACTGCTTCTCCTTTCACTGTCCACTCATGGGGTGTAGTTGGGGAGCAGACCTGTTGGTAGAATAAAAAACTGCGACAGGTCCCCTCCCATGCCAGGAAAGAGCTGTGTTGTGTGGCAGAGCTGTGTGTATCTCAGGACCGGGTGGACAGAAATACAAATCCTTTGGCAGGCAAGATGACTCTCACACATGTATTTCATCTGCGTATTTATCCGTTTTCAGTTCAGTTTTAGCTTTTGCACTCTTTGTTCTCGTGTGTACAGCCCCCAGATATTCTGTGTGTAGAGCCCCCAGATATTCTTCCACATTCCCTGGTACAAACGCCAATTCTGGCCACATCCCTGGGAACAAGGACATGATAAATTAATGAATCCAGGTGCGGAATGCATTGTGCGTTGTTGACGAACAACAAAGTTCTGCCAAAAGAGTCTTCTTTTTTTTTGGTGTTCTGGGCGCAAAACGTCTAAATATAGTCCGATCACAAGATAAGGCCTTCAAGAAGATAAATGGCGCAGACTTAGCACTGCGTGTCGGTAACATCTGCTTCTTGTCTCTTGCATCATATAAAAATGCGAGCAATCTGATATATAATAAGAGCTAAACAAGCAGAGTCCAGGAAGCCGGTGTTGAGAAATCCAGCGGTT
This sequence comes from Nanorana parkeri, assembly GCF_000935625.1. Classification (NCBI taxonomy): domain Eukaryota; kingdom Metazoa; phylum Chordata; class Amphibia; order Anura; family Dicroglossidae; genus Nanorana; species Nanorana parkeri. Next base: position 3,294,026 of record NW_017306283.1, read on the forward strand.
AGCAGAAGGAACTCTGTAAGCGTGTAAACAATGGCCGTTCGCTCCGCTCCAGGAGTCCAGCGCTGGTGTAAGGAAGCCAGGTGTTTCCTGACCTGCAGGCTCCTTCTGGAGCGTGTCATAAGTCTTCCAGCTAAAAAAAAAAACAACATAGTCTGACAGCTGGGTGATGCGGCCACTGTCGCAACTAGGTTATCCGCATTCACAGCTGAGCATTTTGTTTTGTGTCTCCCGAAATGCGTCAGCACTCAAATGTGAAGAATCCTATTGTTTTCAATGGTGCCCATTCACACCTGAGTGATGTGTAGCTTGAAACAGTACACGAGCTTTTAGACCTCATTCACATGAGAAAAGGCCGCCACGTACAGCTCTGTGCTGCGTGCACGGCCGTATAGGGCAGCTCCTGGGAAGGACAGGTGATGCATGTGATTAGTACGCAGCCCCTGTCCTCTATGGGAATACGCGGCCGTACGATGCCCTACGCTCACCTCAAATGCAGTTTCGTGCGGGTGTCCCGGTTCAGGCGCAGATGGGATCCATCCTGTCAGCGTACGAGTGCGGACACCCGCAGGGCGGGTGAGCGTAGGGCGGCGTACTGCCCGCATACTCCCATAGAGAAGGATAGGGACTGCGTGTGATTAGTACCTTCCAGGTAGCTGCCCCATACTGCCATGCACGCAGCACGGAGCTGTACCTGCCGGTCAGCTGTCGGAGACTGCAGAAGGTTGGCATGCTTCAACAGATAATCAGAGACTGCAGACTTCTACAGGAGATGGTCAAAGACTACAGGTACAGTACAGAAGACGGTATCAAAGACTACAGGTAAGCTTTAGGAGGTGATCAGAGATTATGGACATGTTTTAAGAGATGGTCAGAGATGGACACACTACAGAAAATCATCAAAAACTATGGACATCCTACAGGAGATGGTCAAAGACTGGAGACACGCTACAGGAGATGGACAGAGACTGGAGACACGCTACAGGAGATGGACAGAGACTGGAGACACGCTACAGGAGATGGACAGAGACTGGAGACACGCTACAGGAGATGGACAGAGACTGGAGACACGCTACAGGAGATGGACAGAGACTGGAGACACGCTACAGGAGATGGACAGAGACTGGAGACACGCTACAGGAGATGGACAGAGACTGGAGACACGCTACAGGAGATGGACAGAGACTGGAGACATGCTACAGGACATGTTCAAAGGCTGAGGACATGCTACATGAGATGGTCATATATTACAGACATGTTTCAGGAGACCGTCATAGACTTGACAACAGTTGCATGAGACTTCTAGAGATCGCTGTTAAAGGGGTAGCACAGGAAAACAAGAGTGTGAAACAACCAAGCCATTTAACTCCAAGAAGACGGTCTGAAAAACAAACAATAATACCGCTATTCAATAATAACAGTGTAACACACAAGCTGTAAGTCAAGCAAAGAGGACATTTGGCTACAAGATAGGCATGTAGTAATTTTATTTCTGGGTGGAGTCCCCCTTTTAAGTAAAACCTTCTGACCTCTTTTTACGCAACATAAACCGTGGAGCCTTTCCGTCATTTGCATCTGCACCGCGCTGACCTTGTAAAATGAAAATAGCGTGCCCCATGCCTAGTCACAGTGTAATTATTACGGAGGCCTCTCCGGTGCCGAGTACGGCCGTCTGCGGAGCTGCAGCCCGAAGTGACTCGGAAATGAGAATCTCTTCCCACCGCCGACTCTATAATTATATGTCAGAGTGATGTACTGCCGCTGATTGTCGTACAATAGGCACCGAGCACATCTCTGCATAATGTCACAACATGTTACGGGTAATTATAGGATGGGAGAGCACGGCTTGTGACTAATGTTTAGAAGCGATGGGTGGAAAGTGTAGGGAAAGCTGCGGCGTGTGAGGCTGCTTTTGTAAGAAAGGAGTGATGTCTCACAGCAACCAATCAGGTGCTGCAAAAATGACAGTCGGAATATGATTGGTCTATTATTATCATTGGCGTTACTATTATTGGAGAGACCCTGTAAATAAAAAGTGTTTTCCAAACCCAAGAACAAAAATGGACCCGTCCTGTCCTTAGATGCAGTGGCTGCATTTGTTTTCTTTTTTTTTACAGGCTAAGAACATTTTCAGCAACTACAGAACATACCTGTTGATCCTGCCAGAAATCCAGTGTCCTTGCATATTCCTGTGCACCGAACTGAAATCTCATAGAATGTAGCAGTGAACGTTACATGGATTGCAATGCCATTTATTTGGAATGGTACTGCAACACTTTATGGCAACAAAAACATGCGTTGGGTTAAATTGTGGCACTCAATTTTTCGAGGTGGTTTGTTGGCAGCCAATTCATTTCACTGGGCTGCTCTAACACAATGCACATTAACACACAACACATAGGGGGTTATTCCCTAAAGAGCCGAAGGATCCAGCCGTAGCTTCGGCTGATCCTTCAGGTTTCTTCGGCCGCCTCTGCCCTTCAGTCGAACCGAAGGGCTGCTGTACGGGCTATTCACAGTATTCACAATAGCCCGTACAGCACCCGCAGGCATATGCTTTGGCTCGACTGAGCCGAAGTGACAGACGAAGCGTGGAGAAAGGTCGGCCTAAGCCGACCGATCTCCACGCAAATGACAGCTGGGCGGAGCCAGCCGTGATCTAACAGCTCGCTCCGCCCAGTTGTAATGACAGATCAGCGTCTCCAAATGACCTGGAGATGCTGAACTGTCATTAAACAATAATAACTGGGCGGAGCCGGCCATGATGCCATGGCCACCTCCGTCCAGTTGTTATTCATTGGCCGGGAGCTGCTAGAAGGCTCTGGCAGGTGCTGGTGATCGATCGAAAGTTTGAACTTATCGAGTTCTGGGACCGCATGACTTCCGGTTTCCTTAGAACTACGAGGTTTGCACACAAAACTTCTTCTGCACGAGCGCCATCCGCGGCATTGCCCTATACACATAGACCACAGCAATAAAGTAATAAAATGAACTCGGATCACAGTAATCAAGCACGTTATTAATCTGACTTGCCCCACTCAAGCGTCGGCCATATTGAGTGGGGCACCGGAGATAAATAACGTGCTTGATTACTGTGATCCGACTTCATTTTATTACTTTATTGCTTTGGTCTATGTGTATAGGGCAATGCCGCCGATGGCGCTCTTGCACAGCTAATTTCTTGCCCAAACCTCGTAGTTCTAAGGAAACCAGAAGTCATGCGGTCCCACAACTCGATTAAGTTTGGACTATAGTTAGAACACTGGCCAAAAGGAAACAGTTGGGCGGAGCTAGCTGTCACTGCTAGCTCCACCCAATTGTTTTTCCTTTGCTGGCATCTTCTGCTGTTTTTTTTTTCTTTTAACTATTTAAATTTTTTAAATTTTCCTATTTTCTTACATTTTTAAAATCATTTTTCAACTTTTATTTTTTTATTTATTCATTTCACTTATTTGCTACTTGGCTCGGTATCACGGAGGTACTGAGCAGAATAGCCGAGCCGAATGCCGCTCGGCGGCATTTGGCTATTCACTTACTGCTGTTCGGCCCCTATGTGAATAGGTGCGAACGGCAGCGAGTGAGCTGCCGGAACTTCAGCTCAGCCGATCCAGATGTTGGATCGGCTGTGTTGAACCCCTGCTGCACTTCGGCTCAGCCGAACATGCAGAGCATGTTCGGCTGACCTAAGGCAGCCAATGTACGGCTGATTTTAGCCGTTGTATGGCTGAAATCAGCCATACAAGTCAGAAGTGAATAGTCAAACAGCGTTCAGGCTTACTTCACTTCGGCTAGGTTATTCACACGGCTGCCTCCGGCAGCTCTGTGAATAACCCCCATAGTAACGCATTTCAAACACGTAACTGGGCCCTAAATAACTGAGCAAATGAGAGGCTATTTGTTGGAACAGGTCCAGGATATCGGAAAGGAGCCATTTAAAGGCCATTGCACCATTAAAAAACATCAAAAACCTCTATTGGCTCCAAAGCAGTTCACCAAAATGGAGAAATTTGGCCCAAATCTCCCAATTGTGGATGAAATATCATGAAACCACCCAATTTCGTTCATCCCTTTAAGTTAACCTATTGCTTTTACATTCACGGATCACTACATGTGCAACTGTGTACCTTCTGCACCTTTCAACTACTGGTCAAGTAAAAATACTTAGGGCTCATTCACATCAGCCCTGTCGGGCAGCGTTGCCCAATGCAGTCCCAACGCATAGACAGGGCAGTTTGTCTTATGTCCTGTTTCTTCAGTTCACACCAACACACTGCGTCGGTGTGCACAAAAAAAAAAGTAGGACATGCTGCATTGCATTGGGACATGCTATAACGTATAGCAACATGGCATTGTGCATAGAGCTAAATGAACAGTCAGGTTTAATAAAGTAAAAAAAAATCAGCTAGATAGAAATCAGCTATGTCCAGGTATAGGTCTACCAGTCAGCGGGAGGGGGTCCCTAGTAGGAGGGGTCCCAGCACCCATCTGACCCACGTCCAGGCCCCTTAAAGAGACCCTGTTCCCAGACCATTCTTTTCAACAAAAATCTTCCCATGAGTTTATATATGTGCATTTAACCAATTTTAGGCCTGTCACTTCCCTGGTAAATCTTCCCTTGTGTAGACATCCAAAAGCCCTGAGGCTGCTACCGGGTGTTGCCATCTTGGATGTGGGTTGCCACCTGTCCAGGATTCACCCGGACAGTTCGGGTTTTGAATGCTGTGTCCGGGTTTCATGGCAGCAGAAACCCAGACACAAGATGTTAGGCAGACAGGGGCAACCAAAATTAAGATAGGGGCTACTAGAGTGTTCGGGTTTCGCTTGAAGAAAAGGTGGCAACCCTACATGTTATATCAGCAGCCCCAGCAGGCACTATATAGCAGGGGTAGCTAAACTCTGGCCCTCCAGCGGTGCTCTTAAAAAATAACTTCCAGGTACACAATAATATCAATGGTATACAACAGAGGTAGGCAAACTCTGGCCCTCCAGCTGTGCTTGACCTACAAATCCCATCTTGCATCTGCCTCTGGAAGTCGTGGCTGTCAAGAGTCTTGGGACTTGAAGTTGCACAAAACCTGGAGGAACAAAGTTTGGTTCAACTGTGCTCTATAGTATTCCTCTTTGCTCCAACTCTGGCAGCTACATATGTAGGGAAATCAGGGGAGGGGTGGAGGAGATGGGCAAGCACAGAATGTAATTAGAAGAGAGGAGAGGGCTATGGCATGCAAGCAGAGTGGGGGCTGTGTTAGGGAACTGAGTAGTCTAGGAGCTTCAAGGGAGTGAATAAAAAAATCATTTATGGCAAGGATATAAAATATTTGATATTTTTGTGCAATTTTTTAAGTTGTGACAGGGTCACTTTAAGCACCTGGGGGCCCTTGTGCAGCTGGACCGTATGCACAGTTGGTATGCCCATCCCTGTGTAAAACACGTCAAAAGCGCGTGTAAAACGCATCAAAATGAAAACAGCAGACGTATGTATGCATGTTCCGCACTGATACATACGATTAGGGTTGCCACCTGTCCGGGGTTCACCTGGACAGTCCAGGTTTTGAATGCTGTGTCCGGGTTTCATGGCAGCAGAAACCCAGGCACAAGATGTCGGGCAGACAGGGGCAACCAAAATTAAGATAGGGGCTACTGTCCCCCCACTGAAAATAGTCTCAATATTTACATTCAGTCTGTGATATTTACATATGAATGGGCGGACTCTTTACATATGAATGGGTGGTGCTATTTACATATGTATAAGCCACGGCTCATTCTCCCCCCAAAAAATGTCCGTGCCTCGCTAGAGTGTTCGGGTTTCGCTTGAAGAAAAAGTGGCAACCATACATATGATGCCATGTCCACTTTAAGACACCTTGAGGGAGCTTTGCCTAGAGACCTGTGTGGATCAGCTGCGGGTCGTACTGGTTATTCTGGTTATTACGCCTCTGTGCAGCGCAGAAAAACCCTTTTGGATCCAACACACGTTTAAATTAGCCAGAACAACTCGCCGTGACAGCGCTTCACGCCAATTATGTGTGTGTGATAATTACCGTCAACTTATATCCATAACCTGTACACAGCAACATGTTTCTAATTGCCGGGATTCGGCTCCGTCTGCGTGAGAAATGCCTCTTCTCCGCCACTCTTATGCAATTCGCCGCCTGTTCAGTGAAAGTAGGGCAGCAACCAGGAGCTGTCTGGAGGCAACGCGGGGAATTTTTTTTTTTTTTAACAAGCCAATAAAGACAAACACCTAAGAATAGGTTCTGGTTATGTCTGCTGCTTTCTGCTGCTGGAAGGACAAGTGCACCATTTTATAATAAAGAAAGATGAAATGCTGCTCCCTGTTCATGGCTGGCACAAGGCGGCACATTAATGAAGAGCTGATGGATACAAATTTTCGGTAAATTGGTCTGATTATGGCAGGGCACATTGGCTGCAGTGAGGCTGCCCTCTGCAAAATGGGACACCTCTAAAAAGAGGGGCATGGAATTGAGATTCCACATACACTAAGTATTGGGACGCCAGCCTTTACACACACATGAGCTTTATTGGCATCCCAGTTTTATTCTGTAGGGTTCAGTATTGGGTTGGCTCCGCCCTTTGCCGCTATAACAGCTTCAACTCTTCAGTAGCTGAGTTGCTGTTGTTCCCAGTTGCTCCACTTTGTTATAATAACACTAACAGGTGACCGTGGAATATTTAGTAGCAAAGACATTTCACAGAACCCCTGAATCCAATGATTTGGAGGGGTGTCCCAATACATTTGGCTATATAGTGTATATACAGTGTCATGAGAGCGCCAAAAAAAAAAGTAAGTGTCCAACATGTTTTAATAAAGACATTTGTTCCCATGATAACAAAAGGCTACAAAGCAGACATACAAATATTGGAATATAAGTACAGAATATATAAAGTATAAAATCCTATTATGGTCCAATTAATATTAGAAAGTATCAATTCATATGTATACAAAATACATATACAGTATATATAATGTATGTGTGAATATATATCTAGATCTAGATCTAGATATAGATATATATAGATATACAGTTAAGTATCCAGGGCATGGCGCATATAGCACACTTGAAAGGGGGGACGCCTCTCTGTGGGTCAGCAAAAGTTTGCTGACCCACGAAGATGGCAGAGACAGCAGATTGCGCTGTCATTATTCAGTCCTCTGGTTGCTGCCGGTTAGTTGCTAGGACCGCCTGGCAACCTAGCAACCTAGCAACCAGGGGCTGACTGGCAACTTTTAGCCCAGGGGGCAAGTACAACCCAGAGGACAACCAACCACCAGAAACCAGGGGATTGAGGGCACTGAGTGCCCAGAGTCCCTCATTACATCAGAGTTTCCCCTTATATCAGAGTCCCCAGAGATCGCCCTTACATCTGTGTCCCCTTTTACATCAGAGTCTCCCCTTACATCAGAGTGCCCCCTTAAATCTGAGTCCCCACTTAGAGTCTGATGTAAGGGGGACTCTGATGTAAGGGGACTCTGAGGGCTCTGATGTAGGGGAGACTCTGAGGGCTCTGATGTAGGGGAGACTCTGAGGGCTCTGATGTAAGGGAGACTCTGAGGGCTCTGATGTAAGGGAGACTCTGAGGACTCTGATGTAAGGGAGACTCTGAGGACTCTGATGTAAGGGAGACTCTGAGGGCTCTGATGTAGGGGAGACTCTGATGTATGGGAGACTCTGAGGACTCTGATGTAAGGGAGACTCTGAGGGCTCTGATGTAAAGGGAAGCTCTAGGGAGAGTTTGACTAGCATTTTTTAGTTGATAATATACGTCAGATTTTGGAAAGAGCGTAATCTCAGTTCTTGCCATAGGCGCTATTTTCAGTAGACACTACTCTGTATATAAATACAGTATACATAAATTCACAAGTTTATAAAGTATATACAACTCTATGGATCTAGGATGTATCTATATCTTTCATGAACTATTAATGAATACAGAGTTGCGTTAATTTGTGTCTTTTATATCTGAATGGAGTTCAGCTTTACTAGACCAAAAGGAAGAAAATAAGAGAAATTCATATTTTGGGATTACATGAACTTTAAAACGACATGCAAATACTATCTTTTGTCTAGCGCATTCCCCATATAATTTGATGACACGACAGATTCTGTCATGCAGTTTCCTGCGGAATGTTGGATGCTGATCTGTTATTTGAGGATACACCACCAGCAAGGATGATTGCCGGTCAATCTTTCCTTCGGCAAAACAAATCCAACAAAAGACCTTCAGGGGTGATGCGGATCCAAGATCCCAGGTCACCATTCACTGGCCCTTTGTTGTTCTCCGCCAAGCGGTGTTATTACACAAATGCGGATTCTGGAGTCACAGTGGCCCATTGATTCCTCGTCATTAGGAATATCATCACATTAGTCATCTCGGGGCCCTGTTGTATGTGTGTCTGTCACTGTTCTCTTAATAGAAGGCCACAAGAGGAACACATTAATGATTCATTACTTAAGTCGAGCCAGAAGCTCCTGCAGGAATTGAGCATATCCTTAGCTATCCCTATGTGGAAATAACTTCTATTATTGACTTTCAAGATGTCATTATTATGAGGAGCTGGCTGTTAAGGAGCAATGACAGTAAACAAGTAGAGTCAACCAGGGAAATACTGAGCATAGCCAAACATTTTTAAGCACAATTACAGGTTAGCTTTCCTCATCCCCCCCCCCACTTCTGTAGTCCAGCGTTACAGGGTGACACTACTTCTCCATAGATACAGTACAGCAAGTGAGCGTTGTCACCCTAGGACAGGAAGTGTGTCACTAGCAGGGTCATCAGTTAAACATAAAGGGGGAAAATGCCTAAACAAAGCCCCAGTGCAGCCACCACAGCTGCAATATATTTAATTTTTGTTTGGTTTTGGAATTCTTTAAGATTCGTGTACATGGCCATTTGTGATTTCCTCTTGATATCAGTTTGTAAAACCTTTTTGACAGATAACGACCACGATGTGTGTGAATTGGATTATATGGAACGATACTCACATGATGATGAGATGGACCCTTCTTCTTTAGAGTTGGCAATGGGTGGTCCTCACTGCTGGATAGGACATTGCTCAAGTTCTGACATTTGAGTGCCATTCCATGGAGCATTCCACTGTGAGTCCAAGTTCTATGATGATGCTTCCCCAGGTCATGGGTCAATGATGCTTGGGGTGTATAGAAAGTGGTTGAATGCTACTGGGCACCATTCAAGCCAAAAGTTGCCCAATGTCACATGGTTAAAGAGAACATAGTGGGTTGCACTGAAATGGACGAGTAGTCTTCTTTTTTTTTTTTTTTTAAACACTGGACCTTATTGTAAAGGAAGGATGGGTGTCAAAGATGAAGATGAACAGAAGTTCAGAAGTTTTACTTTACACCCCCTGTCCTGACTGGAGGTGGCTCTTTGTAACTTCCTTTGCACTACTTTTGGTGCTACACTACAGCCCTGAGAGTGTGCATTGCAAATGCCTATACGGTCCTGTCTAGCCAGCCTGTATCCATCAGAAACTTACATATAGTATCTGCGGACACAGATGCCCATTTTATCTCTCTGCCCTACCACACCAGACCATCTGCTTCTCCAGTTATCTTGCAGGTGCCCTCACCTGGATCTCCAGCACTATTGACAATACTTCCCATGAAATCACTACCGTAGTAGCATTGTTGTGTGTTGCATCAGTGGACCAATTCCCATGACAAAGCATCTGAAGCCAAAACTATGGTTTTATTTTTTGGGACAGAATAAGGAAGACTTAGAACCTCCCCTTTTTTTTTTTTCTGTCCCTTCCACCACAACTAACTTAGAGTCAAAAGGTAATTCTGACATGTTTGTAACTTACAGGGTGTCTCTGGGACAGTAAGTGATATCACAAAAAAAGACAAAGACAACAATAATGAGGTTTCAGGCTAGGTTCACACCTGAGCGACTCCTGACCATGTGGCAATCGTGCACAAAACTGTGCGGATTGCCGGGCGGTCACGGAGTCGCACACCACAGCCGATCAAGCTATGGGTGCCATTATTTAGTAATGGCACCCCTGTTATGTCAAGCTCATGCAATTGAACATGATAAAAAAGCCGGATGCAACCCCATTGAAATCAATGGGGCCGCGCCGCAACCGCTGTGTGCACTAGAACACAAACTGGCGGTCCCGGGACGCATGTTTTGGGTGTCGCTCAGGTCTAAACCTAGACTCACTCATTCTCCATGCCACACAAAAAAGAAAGGTTTAGCTGGATCTGGACTTTAGATATTATTAATGAGGTCATCCTAGCCACCTAACCCTCTGCTGGTTTCCTCTACAGTCCCAGGAAGCAGAAGCTGTAAGTCAAGAACTGTTAGCATTTTTCTCTTGCAACACTACCTATTGGTCAGAGCAGGCAGGAACAGTCTAAAGCTGGAGCAAAAGAACTACTCTTCACGATAGTTCTGCATGCGAAGACTTTTGGTTCTCCCCAGAAAGTGTTTACCTTCATGGTCCCCAGTACTTTGGAATGTAGCTGTGGCAGAACTTTGTTGGTTCCAAGCACATTGAAGTATGAATCTGGTGTATCGATTGCAAATGTTGGGTCATTTGTACCTGCCCTTAGTAGATGTGGGTTCCCCAAGGCCAATCTAAGACACCTCAAGATAGATAAGGGTAGTTAGTAGCACCATCTGGCCTGTCATGAAGCACTGGCATTTTTAAATGAAGAAGCAGGAGAAATAGAATGAAGTTTAGACGGCACATCATTTGTCTCCTATGTAGTCCATCTATTCTGCGCTGACTGTCCATTTAGCACAGGGATCAATAATCCTTACTTAAACCTTGTTGCCTCCTCGGTGATTAGAACACTCAGACCTTTGTGTAATAGAAGTCCCTTTTGTTACATCTGAAAAGAACCTTGGTGTAAATGAAGTGCAGTAAACAGTTGCTGTCCTATTCACGCCTATCAAATGAATAGATTTTTGTTGTGAAGAGTCTAATGAGGAAACCGCTGATCAGCTGAAAGGCTAAAAAGCAACACAGATATACGGTATGTTGATTGCTTCCCGAGCTGGCCATGGTTAAACTGGGTAATAAATGTATGGACATTCTATGGCCTCCTCAATCACCCTCAACCCGGTCAAACTCAGAGGAAGAACTAACTGGCTGGGATAGATATTTCCAGTCAACTGGTGGCATGCACCCAATGGCCAGCTTCAGGGGTGTCTGCTGACTTTATAAACATGCACCCAATGGCCAGTTTCAGGGGTCTCTGCTGACTTTATAAACATGCACCCATGGGCTCCTGATGTAAAGGGGGACTTCTAATATAAAGGGGGGCTCTGATGTAAAGGGGGCCCTCTGATGTGACCAGGGGACCTCTGGTGTTAAGGGGTGGCGTCTGATGTTAAAGGAGAGGGTTCTGATGTGAAGGGAAGGGGCTCTGATGTGAAGGGGGCTTCTGATGTCAAAGTAGGGGGCTCTTGATATAAAAAAATAGATTTTCTGGAAGTAAAGGGGGACTCTGATATAAAAGTCATGATTCTGATGTGAAAAGGGGGGGCTCTTGATTTAGAGAGGAAACTCTGATTTAAGTATTTATTTATTTGTATTTATTATTGTCATTTAATGGGGACATTGATGTGAAAGGGGGCTCTGATTTGAAGGGAAACCCCATTTTTGTGTTTTTGCACTGGTTTCCCCCCTTAAAATCCATACCAGTCTCCTACTCTACCAACCTGGGCTGTGCTGCGTGCCAGAGCTGTATAAATCTCGTGACTGGATGGAGATAACCACAAATCCTCGAGGAGCCAATCTGTTGTGCATAACAAGGAGCTTGCTGATAGGAGAGTGACAGAGAGATGACTTCATCAGTCTGCTGCTTCTCATTTCGCTTTCCAGTTTCATACTGGGGGGTGGGGAAGAGACCTGCAAGTATTACTTAACAGCATCATAGAAAATCAGGTCTCCTGCCCTGACGGGCAAGGCTATGTGGTGTTGCAGAACTGTGTAAATCTGAACACTGGATGGACAAAAATACAAATACTTTGGCAGATAAAGCTCCCTGACAATATATGAAATATGTATTTAGCTGGATTTTAGAGAAGAATATGCAGCCCCAAAACAAACAACCAAAGAGAAAACATTTGTAGACGTTTCCTTAACTTTTAAAGTCCTATAAAAAAAATAAAAAATCCATAGAAAAAGCAGAATGTTCCGTTAATGGAGCCGGGGTATGAGGGGACCCATCTCTAATGGCCGCAAAGATATTCCATTATTTGGCTCTAGTCAAATATTGCCAGACCAATTAACTTGTATCATAACACTAAATAACCTCCTCCCCAATTGCCTAATGGCCCTGTCAGTGTTTATAGCCGGCCTCCTCCTCTTAATGCCACTGGAAGGGAGCAATTCCCCGAAGTCACTGCCTACTTAACCGACCTAATGACCAAACTGCAGTCACATATTTCCGTGTTGCCTTATTAATGAGCTCTAATGCTCTAATCAATTCTGCAGAGTTCAGAGCTTTTAAGCCGGCATCTATGTGTGGAGGCAAGCATGTGTTTGTATGTGCGTGTTTGTTTGTGTGTGTTGGGGAAGGAAGCATATGGCACCAGGACACCATGGATCCAAATAATAGTCCAAGAACATCACATTATGTTCAACGTTTCGGAGCCACACTGCTAGGCATGTGCACGGGCCCGAAACAAAGCACTTGTGATCGCTTTAAGAAACTCTGGGACTGGTATATGGATCCATGGTGTGCTGGCGATATATTCTTTCTTCTATGTTGACACCAGTTAACCAACTGGTCATTGGTGAAACACCCCCACACTTCAGGGTTTATCCAAATGTAGTGCACACTGGTACCAGAGGTCACAAACTATAGCTGGGGAGTGTAGCTTCTATAACAGTCCCGTATAGCTGGCCAAGCAGGTCTACCAGTATTTGGTTACCCCCAGGGCTTATGTACAATGCTATAAGTTCTGGCCAGTGGGGCACATGAGACTGAGCGAAGGAAAGGGAAAAAGAACCTATGGCCCTCATGAGCATTAGGCGTGAACCAGAGCACAGCTGGTGAGTATCCCGTAAAGATGACTGGAGGCTGGTGGAGGCCAGGGCAGGCAGCAAACAATAAGCATAATCCAAAGACAGCATGAGTTCAGGGCAGGCGGTAGGCAAGGTGTAGTCCTGAAATTTAAAGTTGAGGTAGGCAGCAGACAAAGTTCAATCCAAAAGACAGTAATAGGTCAGGACAGGCAGCAGACAAAGCGTATTTTAAAAGACAGTAGATGGTTAGCGCAGGCAGCAGACAAAGTGTAATCCGGTGCGATGGGCAACCGATCCACATATCCTGGCTACATTTCACCTGTGTATGTGGGAGCAATAAGGGAGCAAAGAGCATTGAATCCCATTAACTAATTGGCCGACCTCTACACAGGCTATCCCCCCTTCAGTCTATCATGAATGCTGCTGCCAGACTTATCCACCTAACCAACCGCTCAGTGTCTGCAACCCCCCTCTGCCAATCCCTACACTGGCTTCCACTCGCCCAGAGGATAACATTCAAAATATTAACAATCACTTACAAAGCCATCCACAACTCTGACCGCCGGATATATCTCAAACCTTGTCTCAAAGTATCATCTTAACCGTCCACTCCGCTCTTCCAAAGACCTCCTGCTCTCTAGCTCCCTCGTCAACTCATCCCATGCTCGCCTCCAGGACTTCTCTAGAGTCTCCCCCATTCTTTGGAACTCCTTACCCCAACCTGTCCGCAGGGCCGGCCTTAGGCCTTTAGGCGCCCTGTGCGAGACAGCTTTACAGCTCCCCTCAGTGACCACACTCCTCAGTGGCCACACCCTTCGGTGGCCACACCCCCAGTAACCACACCCATTTTTCCGCAATATCCGCACCATTTAAAGACTCCTATTTTGTTAAGCCGCAAAGAAACCTATTAAAAAGTATGACAAAAATAAAACTTTTATTTAAAAGGTATTAAACTTGTCGGCACAATATACGTATTCTTATCAAATGAAACAACAGAAGGCAAACAATAAATGTCAAACGACAATAGAGTCTATAAAAATAAAGTGTCAGGTTGTCATGCCGACCCTTTCTTCAAGTAAGTGTATCTAGAAAAGTAAAAATAGAAAACAGAACACAAAACCCGGACTACATGTAAAATTAATGAATTACTATATGTCCGAATATACGTAACATGTATTCTGGCACATAATAATTTGTTTGAGAATGTGCGGCGGCCATGTATCTCCCCCTCACTGCTTGGCCATCCGACAGCAGGCTGCGCTCCCTCCTGAGCTGTCATGTCGGATGGCCAGCGGTGAGGGGGAGAGAAGCAACCCCGAGGACGAGCTGTGTCAGCCGCCGGGCGCCTTTGCTGCCATGGTGCCCTGTGCGTCCGCACAGCTCGCACACCCCTAAGGCTGGCCCTGCCTGTCCGTCTATCTCCCACCCTGACTGCCTTTAGGCGATCCCATAAGACTCATCCCTTCAGCAAAGCCTATGCCACCTCAACCTAACCACTCGACCATCATGTTCTCAAACAATTCATCCCCACACAGCTACCTCCTCATGTATCACTTGCCCCTCCCTTTTAGATTGTAAGCCCTCGGGGGCAGGGCCCTCCTAACCATCTTGTCTTGAATTGTATTGTAATGTCTTCCTTATATTGTAAGGCGCTGCGCAAACTGTTGGCGCTATATAAATCCTGTATAATAATAATAAAAATGTTTTGGCTGAAGTTAGTTTTAAAGACCTTTGCTACTCTTTGGAAATGCCTAATTAATCTATGTAAAAAAATCCTATTGGCAAAAAATCCAAAACATAAGCTACTATCATTCGTGTACCTGCAACCATTTCAATAAAGATATTTTCAATACATTTTAATATAATCTTATGGGGAAAAAAACAAAAACCTACCAACGTTTTACGTTATTATTTACTGGAGCAACAACCTCACAAAATGTAAAAAAATAACAAAACAGGAAATATAAATCTAATGTAATTATAAAATATGAAATAAACAAAATAAAAATGCAATAAAAAAAACAAAAAAGGAAATATAAGTCTATAGTAATTGCAAGAGTACGAAGTAAAAAAAAATTAAACGAAAACCTTTTTTTAATTGAAAAATATACTTTATTTAAAATGAACATTGCTCTTATGTAATTTAAAGGTTAGGTAATTTGGGGGTAGTCTATACATCTGAATGTTTTTTTTTGTCCAAGCTATATCTCAGGCAGTGGAGATAACAGATAGTCCAGGTACTCATCAGTTCTTGAAAGACTTGGTTCCCCTCACCCCCCCAGATGACTAGATATCCAGAGCTACAATGTGCTGAGGTCGAGAATCTGTGCATTTTCTGCCCCATTTGGCAGTGCAAAGCTGCTTAGCATAGCAATATATTGTACAAGGCTGCCCTTTGTTCTCTCTTTCCTCTGGAGGCTGTCAAAGGGATGAGATGGTCAGAGATAGCCAAGCCCTGATCAATGCGGAGATTGCGGCCCTGTCTGATAGGTGCTGTGTAAACTTCGGCAGATTATCATCTCAGCCATATGCTCGTTGTGGCGACATAGTGAGACGCAGATCTGGGCCCCGAACCCAACGTCTCCAATAAAGGGCCACTATGACTAAGGAAGAACTGCTTCCTAAATACAGAAGATTTCCAGGGAACAAGAGATGAAGAAACCAAGCTGGCCTTCTACAGATCCCACCAGGGAAAATGATGAACTGTTATGTCGCTCACTCCTGTTTCCTGGCCGTAGCTCCCCATGAGCAGTAGGCTAAGCGATTTCTGTACAGGTGACTGCATTTTTACATGCACGGGTGACGTTGTTATTTCACATTATGCTTTTTTTTTTAGATTGCAAGAAAAAATTGCCAAATGTAGCCATTTTCAGCAAATTTCCACCACTTTCACGCCATTGGAGCTCACCATTTTAATGCTGGTCATACACCGTGAACCCTGATTCATGGGGGGAACCCCCCCCTACCCTTGTGGTCTGTTGCTTTCTGACAGCGGACTTCACAAACATTTTTGTACCAGCTCCTTCGGCAAAGGCGATTGAGTAATTGACTTTTGACCAAAGTGAGGGCGCGAATAGGGCCACCACACCACTTGTGCCATGTCAGCAGGACTTGGTGGAACATCAACCAGTGTATGGCCAGCTTTAGCAGTTTGCATCCAACGGGTCTGATTGACAACCGGAATTTGGTCAATTGGGAAATGGAAACTGGTCAATAAGTTGCCACCTTTTAAACAGTTTATTATAAGGTCAGAAATGTAACGGATTTTCCCCGCCAGGGGGATTCCAATCCCATCACTTTGCATTCCTTGAAGCCACCAGATCATGTCTTCAACGGCTTGGTAATTTTGGAAAACACTGAATCGAAAATGTGATTGCTTTATCAGATTGACCTGTTGTATGGCCAGCTTACAAAGCCACCTATAGACTGTAAGGTCATATTTTTGAAAGCGGTGAATGTGACTGTCACCAAACATTCGCTGGTGGTGAATAAATCACTGGCATTTGGGACACATGCAGCCAGAAGTTTTAACTGCAATGAATGCCTGGTGAATGTCAGTTTCACCCGTTTTATAAATATGTCCCTACATGCCAACCTTGCACATGAGATAGAATTATCTTTCCTTTAGTGTACACTGATGCACCTTGCAACCAGGGATGGTTTTCTGCATCACCAACAAAGGCCACAGCCTAGGGCAAGGGTAGGCATGCTCCAGGGCCTAGGGCAAGGGTGGCGGGGGGTGCTGCTTATAGTGCTGGGGAAAGAGTGGCGGGGGGTGCTGCTTATAGGGCT
>NW_017306283.1:3311162-3324546 GCF_000935625.1 Nanorana parkeri
GGGGGGTGCTGCTGATAGTGCAGGGGAAGGGGTGGTGGGGGTGCTGTTGATAGTGCTGGGGAAGGGGTGGTGGGGGTGCTGTTGATAGTGCAGAGGCAGATGCATGATGGGATTTGTAGCTTCACCACAGCTGGAGAGCCAAAATTTTCCTACCCCTGGCCTAGGGGGTGGAACTGCCAGCAATAACACCAGTGGCACTTTCTCATGAACAAAGTTGACCCACGTTTGATGTGCATTTGCGATGCAAGCCTGATACAAGCGGCGGGCTCACGGGTGGACTGAAGGGAAGGACGGAGTTCAGCTTTATGGTTGGAGAAAATAGGTTAAAGGTGAAGTTTTCCTTTAAGGAGAGCTGATGGTTTCATCACGAAGGCAGGATGGTACATGTGAAGTGTAAGCATCCACGCCGTCTTCAGAGAGAGGTCCTGTCTGATCCTGCCCTCTAATAGGTCACACCCAAAATGTCAAAAACACTGGGAAACAAATTCTCATAAGCCTCATTGGCTGATGTCACCCATCCAGCGCGGGAACCACACGGAGCGTTACCCCCGAGTGCTGACAACGCCTGACTCACCCAATATAAATACTGCAAAGTAATGCTTCTCATGCAATTACTGCATGCGAGAAGTTCATGTACCACCCGTGGCCCGGGACTGACGTCGTCTTCTTTATTAATTGTTTTATGGCGCCAACATATTCCGTAGCGCCGTACACAAATCCAATTAAGAGTCTTTTGCTGGATTGTGTCCCAGATCCCGCCGTGCATTGTGGTCCACACGGGTAAGAAAGGTGACCCCGGCTGGCCATACGCTATACAACCCGATGGCACAATCTCCTTTAGACCTACCGTCATCTATGTTTGTCCTCATGTTAGATAGATAAACCTAAAGGAGATTGTACAATCAGATTGTATAGTGTGTGGCCAGATATGTGAAGCTGACAAATGATAATCGTGGTTTTCCATAGTCTCCTATCGGCCTGCAAAATGCCATGAACACTTGATGGAAGGGAGGATGGAAACGGAAGCTTACAGTGTGCTTTCAAGGAACATCTGATCCCACCAGTGAGGTTCTCTTAATGCAGCTTCCTGCGATGGGGTGGCAACAATGCGGCACTGCTCCTGAATCCAGAGCATAGTTGCCACCCTCATGTAGGCTGTGCCTGCTTCTACTACAAAGGGAGGGGAAGATGGTGCGGAGGGGGCGGCGATAAGCATTGTCTGCTGATCCTGAACAACACAGACGATGGGATTTTCTGCAATAGTCCTGTTTATCCCCGGTTACCTCCCACCTGTTCACCTGTTTGGTGATTGCGAGACAGCATGTGGGGCCAAAGATCCAGCCATCTTTGTGAACATGAAAATACCTCCAACCTCCCTGAGGAAGCACATACAGCTGCGAAACGCGTCGGAGATGGGGCCCACAGTGGATCATACAACTATTACAGAAATCAGGACTCAAGGAGTCCATGTTATACTAATGAATTATATATATATATGTACACATGTATGGGCACCAAAAGGAGGTAGCTTGATTTCAATGTAACATTGTATCATGACATTTTAATTGTAACCAAGTCTTTATGTATTAAATATACGTTTATACAAAACCATGTATGTTTGATGGACGTCTTGTATGGTTTGGACACTTTTAAAGCCCCGCTTTTCTTTTCTTGTATACAATTCCAATTGGGGGTGTGGTGCCCATCCCTAATGGTTCAATTTAATTCCTATGCTTTAAACGATAAGCATTGTCACTGCTGTAGCCTGTCAATCAGCACCTGGCCACACCTAGTCCCGCCCGTGGCTTTCTAGACTGCCTATATTATTGAACTCTGCACTGGAGCTTTTACATGCATGACGACACGTCAGTGACTTGCACTGATGTGCATCTTAACACATGCATTGAGATGAGTTTCCATTGTTTTTTATAGAACACGCGTCATGCAAACTCCTGCACAGAGCCTCCCATGCTCACCGCGGACGCCCGTCCATGATACAATGCTCAGTAATTGGATATTTTAAGTGTGCTGAACCAATAAATCTGATTGTGAAAACAGTGAATTCTGAGGATTTCCGTATCACAGTATGGTGAGAAGAATCTGCACAGTCCGTGTACACTGCGGTCATGGCGCTCGGTTCATATAACGTCCCCGTTCGCCATTTCTCACAACGCTGTAGACGTTGTATGTATGGTCAGCCGGCCAGACATGGAGAGCTCTCTGTGGTGATGTCATGTGCCGGATTCTGGCAGATCTACAAATGCTGAGCCCGGCCTTGTGAAAATGAGGCTTTTTTAGGCTCTTCCTGAAATGTAACCGGAGCAAATACTGCCGGCATGGAGGTCGGGTGAAAACATTTCCACTTTGCTGCTTTGGCGTCCTTCACATCTATCTAAACCTTGAGGATTGTACTGCTGGGTGAATGTTAAATCAGCTCTAGAGTTCAACTCTGCTAGACCCGTGTTATTTACTTCTAAAAGACCAATCTATCCCGAGGGAAATACATTGAAAGATACTTCCATTGTCCACATACTTCCATTGTCCACATACTTCCCTTATTCACATACTTCCCTTATTCACATACTCCCCTTATTCACATTCTCCCCTTATTCACATACTTCCCTTATTCACATACTGCCAGTGTTCACATACCTCCCGTGTTCACATACTTCAGTGTCCACATACCTCCCCTGTTCATATACTTCCCTTATTCACATACTGCCAGTGTTCACATACCTTACTTATTCACATACTTCCAGTGTTTACATACTTCCAGTAATCACATGCTTCCAGTGTTCACATACTTCCAGTGTTCACATACTTCCTTAATTCACATACTTCCAGTGTTCACATACCTCCCTTATTCACATACTTTCAGTGTTCACATACTTCCAGTGTTCACATACTTCCAGTGCCTACATACTTCCCTTATTCACATACTTCCCTAATTCACATACTTCCCTTATTTACATACTTCCCTTATTTACATACTTCCAGTGTTTACATACTTCCCTTATTCACATACTTCCAGTGTTTACATACTTCCCTTTATTCACATACTTCCAGTGTTCACATACTTCCAGTGCCCACATACTTCCCTAATTCACATACTTCCCTTATTCACATACTGCCAGTGTTCACATACCTTACTTATTCACATACTTCCAGTGTTTACATACTTCCAGTAATCACATGCTTCCAGTGTTCACATACTTCCAGTGTTCACATACTTCCTTAATTCACATACTTCCAGTGTTCACATACTTCCAGTGTTCACATACTTCCAGTGCCTACATACTTCCCTTATTTACTTACTTCCCTTATTCACATACTTCCCTTATTCACATACATCTAGTTTTCAGGCAGACACACATATTTATGAAGCTGCAACACCATTAGAGGCATTCTGGGCCATGTGTCGTGTGACACCCATATTTAGGGAACATCCTGGTGTCTGTGTCCCCGTTAGGGAGATTCACCCTGTCTGTCCTGGTGAAAGCTATCACTGAAAGTGGAAGAAAATACAAATGTTTTGGGTTGTCACCCGAACAGAAATAGATGGGAAATAGTCCTATTGGGGACATTATTTCTGCTGACCACCAGTGATTTCCTCTCACTTCCTTGTGGCTGTTGGACAGGAAATGAAGTAAAATCTCCCCAAAGTTCACAGATGGCAAAAAAGCTGACATTGGTTATGACCTCCCTTACTCCATCCAAAACAAAAAAATGCTAAAGTGGTCCCAATCAATATTACTGTATGTCATTGTAGCGTGTATACAGTCAAGTGTATGTGGAACGTTGTGTCAATAAATCTATTATTTTATAATGTAACATCACACTCCTCAGATACAAAACTTAACACATTGTCTGCTGTGTAATTCTAAATGAGGATTCACCCGATGGACCTTTTATTTCACTTTCACCCAGACCAATGACAGCTTTTACACAATATTTGAATGTGATTGAGGAAGCCGTCTGTGTTTACTTATTACAGCCAAGCTGCGCTGTCTTCAGGTCATCGCATTTGGGTTCTTGCCAAAACCGTTTAAAAATTCAAAGCTGGCTCAGACGTCAGCCTGAAGAGAACCTGTCCCTGAGAAGATGCCTACAAATTGTGGGGGGAGGTGAGAGTTGGGGGAGGGGTATAAAGGCACGTGTTTGTGATTTACGTTATCATGTGGTTATCTCTTTTTAACCAAGCCAAAGATATATACGGGGAGCTTTTTATAGTTGCATTTGTATTTGTATTTATTTATTGGATTTTGTATTTGGGTTTTTATTTTTTTCATTGGGTTTTGTATTTAATGTATTTAAATATTTATTGGGTCTTGTTTTGGGGGTTTTAGTTATTGAGTTTGATATTTATGTGTTGTTATTTTTTTAATTGGGTTTTTACTTTTATTTATTAGATTTTGTATTTGGGTTTTAACTTTTATTTATTGGGTTTAATATTTGTTTTTTTTTATTGTTTTTTACTGGGATTTGTATTTTGGGTTTTTACTTTCATTTATTCAGTTTTACATTTGGGTTTTTATTTGGTTTTATATTTGTGTTTTTTATTGGGCTTTGTATTTGGGTTTTTATTTCTTGGGTTTTGTTTTTGTATTTTTTATTGGATTGTGTATGTGGGTTTTTATTTCTTGGGTTTTGAATTTTGTGTTTTTTTTAATTTAGGGTTTATATTTGTCTTTTTTCAAATTCTTTTTATAGTTTGTTTTTATTTTTTTATTGGATTTTGTGAATGGGTTTTTTTATTAGGTTTTGTATTTGTTTTTTGTTTTTATAGTTTTTTTGTTTTACTGGTTTTGTATTTGTGTTTTTATTAGGTTTTATATTTGGCTTTTTATGGGTGCCCCAGCTCCCTCTCACAATCTAGAAATATGCAGGGATTGGTTTCTTGCATAACGAAATATTAGTCACCCTGCACAAGGAGAGACAGCAGCAGTGAGCGGTCTTTATTACAGGAGGGGGCGGAGACAAGACCAGTCACCCTGCACAAGCAGAGAGAGCAGCAGTGACCGGTCTCTATTACTCTTTATGTTTCACACGGGATGACTGCACAGATCTGGAAGGAATACACAAAGCTCACCGAGATTCCAGGTAGAATACACATGACTCTTGTACGAGGACATTATTTGCTTATCCTGGAGCTCAGCTTTAAGTTCTGATTCATCGAGCTGCAATGGCACTTAAGGTGTGCTGAATAGCCCTAAGGCATGTTAAATTGACATATGATAATACTGACTTAGTTGCCACATGGGCATGCCTAAATACCTAGATAGAGAATGGAATGTTACATCCTCCCAGTCACTTTCTCTGTCGGGAAGATTTCTGTCCTGGTGGTCATTGTCACTGGGATGGTAAAGGAGGGAGAAATCGAACATTTTGAGGTGTCACCACAACAGCAATTGAGGTGCAATCTTCCAATGTGAACATTTGCTTCTGTGACAACTAAAAAGAGGATTTCCCTCACTTTGCAGACTTTCTCTCACTTTCTGTTGTGTGTTCAGGACAGGAAGTTGAGATGTTCTTCAAGTTGCCTTACATGCTGCCTAAAGGTGGTGAGGAATGATGTCCTAGTGTGTGCACATAGGCCTGTATGATAGCCCAAGGGTCGTTGGAGTGGCGGTGGAAGGGTCGTTGGCGTGACGGTGGAAGGGTCGTTGGCGTGACGGTGGAAGGGTCGTTGGCGTGACGGTGGAAGGGTAGTTGGTCTGTATGCTCCTTCTGGGGCACTTATCTGAAGTTTCATCGTTAGGCACGGTTCGGCAAGGCACAGTGTTAGCTCTCTGCCCCACGTACGTGAATAAAATGCATAATTAAAGTTTCGTCTACATACTCTGAGCTGGCATTTTGTTCGGTGCACCGTGCAGGAGCTCTGCCCAGGTGTCTACATGGTCCTCCCTTCCAGGCGTAGAGATAAAAGGTTCCGTTTCAGAACAATCTCCACAGTCTGATTGTTGCACCTCCTGGTCTTCCAGTTAATTAGCACCTTCATGCCAGCAGTCCTGACAGTTGTGTTCCATCAATATAACAGCTAATGAAACCAGTGCCTAAGGGCAAAGCTACCCGGGGATTCCAGAAGAAAAAATACCGGCGGCAGATTGCTAAATGTGAAACAATTGAACCTTGTAGGCTAAGATGCGAGGCAGGCTGGAGTAATATACACATCAGACGTGTGCACCGCCGCAGTGACTGTCTAGTCTGCATTTGGTTATTGATAACAGGCTGTGAGGATCATAATTAGCTGTATCACTATATACATTGAGCTGTACAAACCACATGAGAATTTTAAAGGGCCAGTCTACTCAAAAAAATTATATTTCAGTTTTTGGTAAATACCAGAAAGTTAGACATTGGACAATTTCTCAGATCTTTTGGAGGAGACCCTATAAATAAGATATCTACGCTTGCGTTCCCCATTCTCCAAACCTGCTGTGCATATTATAAGGAGCCTCTACACGCCCTAGTGGATTTTATATGTATATTATATTACAGAGATTGTAACAGGAGATCCTGTAACATACAAAGGTGGACGGGAAATCCCCCATGTGGAGGAACAGAGTCTAGATTTATGGCAGGTAGGTCTTCCAGTTGGGGTTCCCATGACCTATAGTCAAAATGTCACTTTTGGATGGACTGACCCATATGGCACTCATGGACAAATGTTAAACCCATTTAAGATGGTATGGGTGGGGGGGGATGCGTTCCAACAGCTGCCTCTGGCCATTAACCTATAAAATACATGCAGCTGTCACTGTGGCTCTTCCTTTTGCCAACAGGCTGCACAGCTTAGATAAATGTCAGCCATCTCAATGTACGATGTAGGGGGGTTAGTCCTTTGTGTCCTAGTTCATTCCAGACTGTGGAGGGCTCTTAATGCATTTTTTGGGGGGCTCCGGGATAGCAGACTTTTAAGTTGGACGCTCCCCCTCACAACAGAGCCAAGCACATTACAGAATGACTTACACAGCACATATACGTAAAAATTAAGTCAAGGCAACTGGACTGGCTGTATTTTCACTGGTCATCCAACAAGCTTTATCAATTCAGAATGACTTGTACACGCATTCTCCGGGAATACAAGTCATTCTGAATTGAGAAAGCTGGTTGGATGAACAGTTAAACGTCTTCATGAAAAATACAGCCAGTCCAGTTACCTTGAGTTAATTTTACAGATACACCATGACCTGGACGAATGAGAACCTTCACAGACACTTAACAGCACATAGGAGTTGCGGCAGACAAGGTGCAATGTGTTATTACTCAGCCCAGTGGCGTAACAACCGGGGGGGGGGCGCTGGCCGCCGGGCTGTGACTGTAAGAAACTTACCTGGCCGTATCCTCAGAGCGGCGTTCGGCTCAGGGGGGGGGGCAAAATTTTGTTCTGCCCCGGGCGCCTGTTACTCTGGTTACGCCACAGACTCAGCCCCATAACCAGGTCTCTGGAGGAGGAAACTTAATTTACATGACAAGCTTCAAGTGTGAGTCAAAAACTTTGACATGGGTCCTAGCCTTCCATTACTAAAGATTGTCCAACTATTGGAGTGTTTCCCTCGCTTCCCCTCTGGTAAAAGGACGAGCAATAAAAGTTTGTACCCCTTTCACACACCGGAGAAAAAAAAAGGTGTTGACTGGCCATATATCTGTCTAGAGGTCAACGTAGGGATACAGCCCTGACACCTAGGGACGAAGCTGAAACATTTTCTATGTCCTCCCCACAAGTCGTACTGTCCTTTTTAGATGTGTGGAAGGATACAGAACTGGTATGAAGGGGAGCTTGGAAGGAGGGCTTACATCACATCCTAAGGGAATCTGGTCCAAATCGCACCTCAGAAGGCCGAATGGAGCAGATGTTGCAAACTGCTTCCAGGACAGTAAAACTGAACCTATTCAATTTCACTGCCTTGAGGTAGTATGCAGTCCATGAGCAGCAGAGATTGGTTGCTTAGATCAAAGCCGTCTCCATGGTGGTTTTGCTTTACGACTTGTTCCTTTAACACTGGACTGAAGAAACAGGAGTGTAATGTTACCTTCGATGCCTCCAGCCCCGACTACTACAGATGTCCATTTACCCAAGTCATCTTTATGGAAGCCACATGAACTTCAGATCAGCATCTGAACACGTTGGGTCATTTGGGGAAAGGCATATACCATAATCATTTGCTGCAAAAGGAAACTTGTACTGAGAAATATATACTACTTCCATGACTGATCTACACATTACAAGCATGCAGACAAAAGGCTCCTGACCTGTGTATTTGTCCCACAGGAATGCAATGGATCAACTAGAATTTTTGGAGTTCACTGCAGGCCATATCTCAAAAGGTTTCCTTTTTAAAAGGATATCAAACTTCATGGAATACTTGTCCTTTAACACAAACCTGTACTTTGCCCTCACTAGTCAATGTTCAGTATAGCCTTGTACATATGGGTTGCAGTGTGAACCCAATGAGGAGGATTTATCAAAACTGGTGCAGACAAGAGCTGGAGCAGCTTCTCTCTCATTTTCAATCCTTAACTGGAGAGAGAAGCGGATTGGTTGCCATGCACAACTGCTCCAGATTTGATACATCTCCCTCACTGTGTACAGCAAGCATTCACAACGCACCTTTTAGCTCCAGTTTGGAGAAGTTAAACCGTTCTTCATGGTAGTGGATGACCCACCTTAAAAACAAGCTGCTGGCAGACTTCGTACTACTGCAAGGTTGTTGACAGCCTGCTAGCAGCTTCTTTAAAGCGTCATTCAGCGATTCCGATATTGGGTTTAATTGGGCCAAAGGGTGCTTTAAAATGCACTTCATAGGTGTACCCATAGGTCTGACGCCTTAGAGAGGCAGCATGTACGGTCTGTACCCCTACTACAAGGTGTAGATGAACTGTGTACAGTACCTACAATGGAACTCCGTGCTTGAGCAGCCACTTTCGGTGGGGTCCCATTAAGTGGGGACCGCCTGCATAAGTTTTGGCATCTTTATGCCACTTTACATTCTTCCTGCAATGTAAACCAGGTTACGTTCCCAGTATGAGCAAAGTACAAGTCCACTTCAGGCCATGACAACAGATAGTCAAGTACATTGTTACAAGTCACACATTGAAGAACACAAGTTTTTTTTTTTTTTTTTACTGATTTTATTTTCTGAAGCTTCTTCCAAACAAGCTTGCCACATTAAAGGGTCACTATACCAGTCTGCGCTCAGCCCAATATAGTTTAAATTTAACCAAACAAGCTTTTCTTTTTATTTCTTTTTTAGGAACATTGATGAATTGTCAAACTGCCAGCATGTTATAATATCATTAAGAGAATCATTATAGAACAAACCCAAATTTTTCTTTTTAGCTTCCCCCTTCACCCGCTAAAGAACACCCAGCCTTGCCAGGCTCTTTAACAGGAAGGGAAGTTGGCTTTTTTTTCCTCCCCCCCCCCCCCTCAAGTAACCCAAATTCAAGCATTCTAATTACATGTTGGACAGCACGCCTTTCATCAGCTCTTCAGAATTAATTTTTTTATAATACCAAATCAAATAGTAGAATTATTATTATTAACCAATGACAACTTCCGTAATATAATATTTAAATATTATAACAAAACCAAAAAAAGAAAACATTTACCTAAAAGGCAGTATTGGCAGCAACAAGCAGAGGTGTTAAACTTTGCTCTCATTTTTTTTTGCCAGTTGTTAGAAGTGTACATTATAACAAAAAGTTATTTCTATAAAGATTTTGTTAAGATACCATAAAAAAACGACAGCATGTATATATTGGTTTTTCTTAAGCTATTCAGAACCAAACTTCAGGAAATCTCTTTATAAGAAAAATAAAGGTTTTAAATACAAAGATATGTAAAAACAAACAAATATTTGCGCCCCCCCTCAAGCAAATAAACAAACAAAGTTCAAATATCCCGTATACCCATTTGAATATTGAGGCAGTATTTAAGGTGCTGGCAAAAATCGAAAGACCATGCCAAGGTTGTGTAGGTTTAGCCAATCCTTTACATGCACTTGTCCAAAAAGTCTACAAGTCCTTTTTATTTGTAGGATTCAAGAAGACAACCTTGAAATAGGACTGTCACAGTTCGGTTGAAGAAGTCTTTTTTTTTTTTGAAAAGTTGCTATAGAACTTAAACAAAAAAAACCAAAAATAATAAAAAAACAAGAACAAATGAAATCACAAGCTCTTGAGCTGTTTGAGTTTCTGTTTTAATTGTTCTCTTTTGAGTTTTAACTGTTCTGTTTCCCGGACGAGCCTTCGCTCCTCTTCTTGCATGGAAATGACATATTCTGTGGCCTTTTTAAGGATAACTACTTTGGGTGCCTTTTCGTTATTGGCTACCTCGGGGATCTGGTCTCTGAGAGCGAAAAAGCTCAACTTGAGTTCGTTGCGCCTCTGGCGCTCTAGTACGTTATGTGTCCGCCTTTTGTCGTTCTCCTCGTTGTCGGACGACCGGGGGCTCGAACACTTGCGGTTGTTGCTGATCTGTTTGAGGACCCTGGTGTTGCTTTCGAGCTTGGCCCTCTTTGAGGAAGGGTAGTCCATTTTGGTGGAAGGTGGGGCGGCGTAGTTGTGTTGGTGGATGGGCACGTGACACCTCTTTAAAACCAGCGGACTGTGGTGGGGTCTGGAAGAGGATTCGGTCTTCTTCGATGCGGAGTAGCGCTTCTCTACCGTGACCACGTCGATCTCTTCTTCCTCCTCCTCATCATCATCATCGTCGTCATCATCTTGTTCCCCTTCTGTTGAAATAAGACAGTCGGGTTAGTATAACTGCACAACTAGATTACACAAAAAAAGAGCTTCAGCACCTCAACTTCAGATAACAAGGAGAACCCAAGATCCGAGACGGCACAGCATTCTTAGAAAGCAAACCTCTCTATGTAAGCTTACTCTTACTCCCAGCCCAAACCACTTTCACTGCTCGCCCCACCCACTACTGCAGTGCTGCAGAATCTACAGATAAGGACAACTTGTAGCAGCTGTGACAGATCGTTCAGTGAACGGTCTGATGAGTCTAGCCACATGCACAAGAGAAGACCACTCCCTTCATTTAGCCGGCACATGATAGAGAACCATATGGCCAAGTAGATCATGGACATAGAAAAAGTCAAAGACCATTTAAAGCCTTCTACAGTCATGAAAAGTAAACCCCTTCAATAAAAGCTTCGTAGATCGGTACTTACCGGACTCAGAACTGCTGCTGTTACTGCTAATTGGTGGAGTATCCAAAGATAGGTCTTGCTCCAAGCACTGAGAACTGCTCCTAGGAATGCTGTCATTCACAGGATACGGGAACACCACCGACGGGTCTATGCAATCGGAGCTGGGGTCGTGAAGATATTCACTGCTGGTCCTGTTGGACCCAATGGGACTGAGGTCGACCTGGCAGGAGTCGAGCTTCTGCGGGCTCTGCTGCTGCTGTTGGCTTTGGGGCTGGGAAGCAGAGTTCTCCTTCCTAGAAGCTTGGTAGGACGCCAGCTTTTCCGACACCACTTTCTCCAGCTTGGCAGCAGCAGAGAAGCCGCTCCACATACAGTCCTGGATGATGATGGACTTGACGAAAGTCTCGTCGTCCGGGTCGCAGATGAAGCTCTGGTTCACCATGTCCCCCCCCAGGAACTCCGTGACCAGCTCCAGCTGGTCGGTGGAAGGAAAGAGGTTGGAAATGCTAGATCTACGGCTGGGGGAACGCGGCGGGGTAGGCAGGAGCTCAAACTTCTTCCAGATGTCCTCGCTGGGTGCCGGAGGCTGCAGCCGGTTGTACTGCTGCTGCTGGTAGAAGTTCTCATCTTCGTCGAAGTAGAAGAACGGCTGTATGGAGTCGTAATCTAAGTCGTAGTTCCTGCTCTGGAAGTTGGCGTTGAGAGGCATGGTGCTGGCTTTACTCGGGGACCTATAAAAAGAACAGGCGGTTTAGAGAACACGTCTCTTTCCCAAGTGGAACTCTTACAATAAAAAAAAAACAAAACTCAAAATGACCCTCAGAAGTATTCAGGTGGAAAGCTAGCAGAGCAGGAAGACATTGCAGGGGGAAACTTGGAGGAACAAAGAGGCGAGTGTCAAACATAAAGCTTCAGAAAAAAGCCGGCTGAGTGAGGGGAGGAGGCATGATCACATGTAGCCCCGCAATACTACACCGGCTCCGAAGAGCCACATCCACACTAGGTAAGGCTGTATGACAGCCCACTACAGTCTACTGGGCTGACAGAGAGCCCTTATTCAGGCATTTAAATGGTAGCGTAGACAACCCAAGACAGAAGCCTCCAGTGACAGCTGTAGGTACATACCTAGACTACTACTCCCACCACCTCCTACTCTATGACAATTGCCCTCAGATCACTACACAGAACCTATAGAATGTCCAGTAGGGCGGAGATGGACGCTGATCATTGCCTAGTGCCAGAACCACCCACATCAGACCAAGACCCCCCCTCTCCTAGTGATCCAGCTACTGCTGCACAGTCCCCCTTTACTCTAACAGCTGTATTTAAATGAGGACAGAATAATGGAAACACCCCAAATACTAGCACAGCAGCTAACAGACCACCAGCATGACACTCCATCAGAACAGCACTACTACTAGTCTTCAACCTCCCTACACTGACAGCTACACCACACACAGAACAGACCACAGATTCTAACAAGAAGCCCAACAGGATCACAGATCAGTATACAAATCCACATGATCGATCCCCAACCACAATCAATAGCATACAATTCACATGATGGATCTCCAGGCATAAGCAATGCCCCAAAAAAGTACGAATTCAGAGGAGTTACCCCGCCAGCTGCAGGACTTAAAGGGGCTAGCCACTCTTCAATAGACACAGCCGTCCACCTAAGCAGCCTTAGGAGGACATCAAGGATCCAGGGGGCTCCTCCAGCCCCCCCAAAGGCATTGCCATCTTCCAGAACCAGGTCCAAACTGATCAGCAGATGACAACAGCTCAGTGACAGTATAATCCTCCCAGCGATGAAGAAGAAGAAAGCAAAAAAAGGAGGGGAGGACGCCTTACCCGGCCAATCAAGTCTCACACAATCCGCTGGATGCCTTGTAAATCCAAAAAGGAAAACCCCACTCCGCCCTCCCCAGATCCCGAGCACACACACACCGCTCTGCTGCTTTCTCCTAGCACCAAGTCCAGGCGCTGTGCTCAGAGCCGCCTTATATAGCGTCCGCTGGCAGTTCGCGCCAAATCGCGAGGTAGGGCGGGGCTTGCGTGGGCGGAGCAGGGAGAGCAGTAGTAGTGCCGGCTTAACTCATTCATGGCAGGTTGTAAACAGTGGCGAGCGCTGCCGGCTCCACTCTACTACGAGGAGCCATTCATAGTAGAAGGTCGCGTGACAGGCGGCGGATACAATGTAACAAGCGGACGGTTCTCCCCCG
>NW_017306283.1:3324579-3325408 GCF_000935625.1 Nanorana parkeri
AATGTTAACACGAAGCAAAAATAAACATTTATATGCAATATATATATTCATTTTCCCTACTTTAATAAGGATGCTCCCCCGTGCTCGGCGTGTACCACCGGCTCTGCACCTCCACCGGCTCGCAGCAGCATTATTCAGGACATGAAGTCATGGCTGAGCTCAGCTCCTTGGAAACCTGATGCAGGATTCCTGGCAGTGACCGGGGCTCCGGCTGCGTCCAGTCATCGCTCCCGGGCGCACACAGAGCCTGGTGGTGGTCCGGCCACGCCCCCCTCCCTGCACTCAGCTGCGGCGGAGAAAGGGAAGGGGGGGGCGGAGCCGGGGAAAGGGCGGTACCACGACTGACTGCATATCACTTCGGTGGGCGTAGCCTTCCTCTACAATCACTTTCCCTGGAGGGCGGCCCCCCTGTTAACCCTTTCCTGCCCACGCTACAGTGTCAGCGGATAAAGCTGTCATTGTCACCCAGCCTTGTGGACAAATGTCACTTCTCTGTATTTGGGGCGGGCACCGGGAGAGGATCTGCTGCACAGTGCCTGTGATATACTCTATGAATCTATTTATTCATAGAGTATAAAGTGCTCCATCACAGCACTATATACAGTGTCTGCCTATAGCATACCTAAGTATAGGTATATATATAGAGAGAGAGAGAGTAGCTCGCTATATACAGTATCAATCTTTTCCTCTTCCTATATAACATCTCCCTGCCTATCTATTGATCATCTAGCAATTGATTCTGATCTGATTAGAACATTTGCATGTCCTCTGAGCATTGTCCAGGTCAGCTGGCAGCACTGCAGCATGCATTCATCTCCACAGCAGGCAT
>NW_017306283.1:3325422-3331329 GCF_000935625.1 Nanorana parkeri
GGCAGTCCAGGCATTTAACCCTTCAATTGCCAGCTGTTACCCTCCAGCATGTCCATATAAGGGGTAAAACTGCAGTGTATCATCACACAGATTCACCCCCTCCCCCAGTGCAAACTTCATTCATAAAGCAGCGCAGGAATTTATGTAAAATCACATTTGCTGATTTCCTTTTTTTAAAAGATTAATTTAAAGTGTGGAGAGTCCACCTCCCCCAACATTGTCACTTGTACTTTCCACTCACATGTCCATCAAGGGTATGATAATTACAGTGTTGCTCATTAGGATTTACATGGATCTATAAAAAAAACTGCATTTCAGTCCGGTAGCAACTGGAACTGTTCCTTTGTATGTGAGAAAAAAAGAAGAAATGCTCATTATGTTGGGATTTTATGAAAGGCCACTCCTTGATCATGTAAGTTTCATGAAGCAACAGCGCCTCCTTGTGGCCTAGAGGAGAAGTGAGGGCGCTCTAGGCTGGCTCACACTGACTGGGTACTTCGGGCTGATTCACTAAAAGGAGCTTCACCTAAAAAATACAAAAAAGTGTGTGAACATTCACTTCAGTTATCTAATCGTGTGAAACGTATCAGCATATGAGCCGAGCGTGAATTTACATTGAACGTGATCGGTAAATTGACCTCCTGGCGTAGCTCATAATGAGGGCTTGTTCACACCAGCTCTGTGACGCTGCGTTGATCCACGCAGGTTCGATGCAGGGGCACATAGAAGACAATCGTTTTCTCGGTCCCCTGTTTACGCCATACAGGTGCGTTGCATATAAAATGAAGCATGTCTACTTATTTACAGAGAAAAGAATGGACAACGGCGCTCCAAATGCAAATCAAATGTGCCTGTTTAATGACG
Source organism: Nanorana parkeri (assembly GCF_000935625.1). Lineage (NCBI taxonomy): Eukaryota > Metazoa > Chordata > Amphibia > Anura > Dicroglossidae > Nanorana > Nanorana parkeri. The sequence continues at coordinate 3,326,287 of NW_017306283.1, forward strand.
CAGATGCAGCAAATCACATGCAGTGCAACGTTTCGGGGTCACGCAGGATCCCCTTCCTCAGGCGGGATATGTGGTCAGGACTGCAATAGGTTCATGGACTGTTGCTTATTTACAGAACACACGTGTTGTAGCACGCTGTTGCCCATAGGGCTCCATGGAGTAATTGTAAATCCACAATCACATCTGTGCGCTGTGACAACGTAGACAAAGACATGCGTTTTGTGCTTCTTGCCACAGCGCGCCTAAACGTGACACTTTGTGAGAGGCCACTTATAATGGCACCTCAATTCACGGCATGCAATTGACATGTATAAGGCAGTCCATTTAAATGAATGGGCTGCCCCATACGCTACATGCAAAAGTGTGCACACGTATGAACGGGGACTGGTGCATGTTATTGCGCAGAGTAATGCATTGTACACTAGGGGCACTGCTGCGTTGCCATTTATTCTAAATAGACACCCCAATGCTTCAGCCAGTGGGCATGTGTTGCACGGTACAACAATAGCACGCATTGTGCCATGCGAGAAAAAATGCATGCATCGTTGTTGTTCACGGCACATGCATACTTGTTTGGAGGTGCGTTGGGGTGCCATTTCTTGTGAATGGCAATGTAGTGCACCAGCGCACCTAGCATGCAGTGCATTGCGCAGTGTGATAGTGCGCACTATTGCACGTATGCCGTGCCTTTAGCGCAGTGCTGTGGTGTGAATCGGCCCTTAAGGGCGCTGCTTTGCCATTGTTCCTTAATGGCACGCCAATGCTCCTAGCCATGGCATGCGTGTCACATGATGAAGGGACCCCATGTGACCCCAAAATGCCATTTTGCTTTGTGATTATGACAGCAGACGTCAATAAAAGGCGTGCATGTATCATTATTGGAGTGCCGGTGACTTTTCCTAGTTTCCATTATCTGGCAACGTAGGACCACCCACCAGGGACGTGCGGTCAGGGGAGCCAGATACTCACCTAGTATTTTGAAGAAAAAAAGGTGTCAGCTTCAAGTCTGAAGCCGACAGCTTTTACTCCATTTAGATCGGCTTGTTACCGGTTACACAGAAGGGAAAGCCTCCCCGCTTGTCATGGATGGAGCTCTGTCTGTTAATTACAGGCAGCGCTGCCTCTGGCTTTTGACAGGTAGTTAGGTTGCACAGCAGCAGGCTTCCCAATGCATGTGTAACCTAACTTGGTGAGGCAAGAGCTGTCACAGCCACTACTCTGTGTAAGAGACGTGAGCTCTGTGGATGGTTTGGACCAATAGCAAAGCACCATTGGTCCAAGCTGTCCAATGAAAAAAAAAAACAGAGGACATCGATCTCGATGCCTCACCAGTGACGAGCAAGTGAGGGACAGGGCGGCTCCTCCCTGTCTCCTCCCTTCCTCCTCCCCACACAGCTTGGCCACCGAGCTGGGGACAGAGCTTCAGCGAAACGGGGCGGAGCTTCGGCGGGCTGGGGGATGCCTTACCCAGCACAGAAGGCACGGCATGTCACTGGCACCCACTTGTCACTGCTGCACCTGGGGCTCAGGCGTGCGATGGAACATCTACAATAATTGCATTGCACCACAACGCACAGTAACCTATTGTAATTAATAGAGGAATAGTAAAGGTTAAAACATTTCCTGTTTCTGATTCATATTCATGACCTGATTAAATGGGGGGGTTGGGGTGCCCTTTGCCTACATAGCTGTGCTGGAAGGTGTCCGTCTTTCCCATCTCTCGGAGAGTCGGGCGGTATGCTGTCAGCGCAGAGGGCAGTTTGAGGGAGGTGATTTCGGGTAAGAGCCGGGATGGTTGTGGAAATTGCTGGATTATCATTCCAGGACTCTTTCCAAATTACACTCCTATACAAGAGGAACAAAGCTGAGCAAACGGCTGAGCTCCTCCGAGACACGGAACCAAATTGCTGGGAGGGGAAAAAAATCCATCAGCACTCATGTCGCTTCACCTTCCAGGAGAGGAAAGATGGGATCCCGCCTGCAAAAGATTCCCTGTTTCTCTTTTTCAAGTCTCAAACTTTATTTTCAATTCTGAATCCGGATCAGACACCTATACGCAGCAAAGGATTTCTTTACAGTTTTGCCCAAGCACTTACAGTCATCATGTTTCCAAACAGCTCCAACTCTCTCAGCTCAGCTTCCCTGAATGTCCTGTCCAGTACAAGACCACAAGGGGCAGAGCAGTCTCCAGCAGCCTTCCATCTACTAGCATGGAGAAGCAAAGAGGAGTAGGAGAGCAAGGAGAAGGGAACGTATTGCCTTACTGTGCCTGTGTGGTTGTGGAGACGCACACAGCTACTAGCACACAAGGGTGGCTCCATAGGACCCTGCAAGGGAACCGAGCCACCCTAAAACAGGATATCAGGGAGAGCGCTCATCTATTTTGTAATGCAGAGCAACAGAATGAACGCAGCGTGTCTCTTTGCAAGGCACCACAACACAAGTGCGTCCCCTTAGTGCATCGACGTACCATTGAAATTGAATGGCACTGCAACGTATTAGTACATATATGGTGGGTTGTAGTGCGTTGTGGGAATGCAGAAGATTTTGCAGCTACTGTTGCTCTTACAGGGGCCTACATACACCATGGAGTTGAGCTAAATGTGCAGGATCTGTGCTATTGCGCAGCGCGCGGTACTGCATTCTGTTGGAAATACAGCAGCATATGCTGATATGTACTGATTGTATTGCTGACTGCAATATGTCTTTTGAGCTGTAGATGGCGCTGTAGTGCAATGTTACTCTCTATGCATGTTTATCTATGACACACAGGAAGTTTTTCTATATGCATGTTTCCTGCACAATCCTGTATTCTGATGTAACGTTCTTCTAAGCAAGTAAAACCTAATTCTGCATTCCTCAGAGCTTCATCTAACACAACACATGCTAGGTACCAGGGGCGTCCCGAGGCTGGGTGACACCCGGAGGGAAGACCGAGTGACACCCCGCTGTGACATCATTGCGTATGACGTTGCCGCGCGCGATGACACCGTTGTCTTATTGATGCCTTGCGTCCATCTTGGTGATGCCAGTGTCCATCTTGGTGATGGACGCTGGCAGAGAGAGGAGGGGACGTTCACCCGGTGTGATGATGTATGCCGCCAGGTCCCCTCCTTTCTTCCAACACTGAATTTCATAGGGGGTGACACCAAAATGACTTCAGTCATTTTGGTGTGACCCCTCCAATGGTGGCACCCGTGTGCCACCCCCCTTGTGATGCCACTGATAGGTACGCTGGTGCACTGTGTTGCTATTCATTTTGAATGGCACCTCAATGCATCCCCCTGCAGTTACATGCAACACGTGATAGCATGATAATGTGCATTGTGTTGTCGTGCAATAAAAAAGTACAGCAATGCAACACATGTTGCACTATTGCTGTATCACGCGTTCTGCGCTGCACACCCGCTGGGAGGTGCAATGAGTGCCATTCAGAATTAATGGCACTGGAGGGGCGGGGGGCCATGTAAGTGAAATCCATGCCTGCCCTCAGTCTTTCCCCCATCATCAAATCATCCCTGCCGGGGTCTCGTTATGAGATAAGCTGTCGCTGTGTCCTGAACGGGACCCTTGAATATCCAGTTTTTACACTATGTGCACTTGGGTGGCGGCCAGGCTCCTCTTTCCGCCTGCAGACGGGGTTAATTCCGCATTGCATTGTTTGAGATCTCGCCGTCACTGAACTTCATTCATAAAATGAGCACTTTGTGTAATAGTGGAAAGGAATTTACAAGTCGCAGTGTCGGTTCCCTCAACTGGGATGTGAAACCGAGCGGCACAGTTCTGTAAATGACTCTGCGTCACGTGAAACGACCGCGCAATGCCGTCCAACAGGCTGAATCAATGGACAGTCGGCTTGTCTTTGTAAAATCGTTACTGATTAATTGGCAGTGTAAAGTCATTTGTGGCAGCACGTTGGCTAGAACGGAATTTTTTTAATAGTTTTTATTGTTTTTACAGCTGAACTCCGGGCACAATAAACGACATTAAAATATATTCCTCAATATCTACAGAGGATATAAATCTGCTTCGTGTGCACCAAATGCCTTTACAAACCCAGGTATCACCTTGTAAAGTAGCAGTGACATCATTACTGTGCTGCACATAGCCTGGGCAGAGTACAGAGCTGTAGGAGGGACCCAGCAGGCCCCATCCACACTGTAGAACACGACAGGAGGGGGCGGAGACAAGACCAGTCACCCTGCACAAGGAGAGGGAGCAGCAGTGACCAGTCTTTAGTAAAGGAAGGGGCGGAGACAAGACCAGTCACCCTGCACAAGGAGAGAGAGCATTTCCAAGTTCCATTTTGGCTGAGCTGGAGGGAAGAGACGGGCCTTTCAGAGAGAAGTTTCGTCATGGACGTCGCTTTGAGAGCATGGCCAAGATGGAGGTGGAGGAGACTCCAAGTTCGGCTCCACTGACCCCCCAGTGTGAGGTGAGAAGCCCGGGACCATCGCAGGGCTCTGGTGGTATGCTGCAGGTGATCCAGGCAATGGAGTCCCCCATCCGGGAGGATCGGCTGGTGTTTGGAGAGGAGGACATAACAGAGGACGTACCTGATAAGGTAAAGCCTGCTAGGCCTCATTTAGTGACTAAGACTGCTTTCATGCCGCTTACTAGTGAGGCCGGCATTGACTGTGTGGCGCCTCCGTGCGAGAATATCCTGCCCAGCAGCGCTGTGTCTGGAAGTGCGGCAGTTAAGGAACTTGTTTTGGAAAATTACATTCCTGGTGTGGGACTACAAGGTTCAGCTGAACCTATTAACCCGACAAATGCTGACTCTAATGTTCCTGTCTGCCCTTCTACAGAGGGTGGCTCTATAGTGCTGCATCAGGTGGTGTTTGGAACTGCAGGCAGAAGTGAGATATCCACTGCAGCTGTCAGAGAATTGAACCCTCCTGTGTCTGATATTCCTGTGAAAGGAAATGTGTGCATAGAGAATATTGTGCAACCCTGTGTACCTGATCCTGTGTGGGGCATTGGCCCCGAGGGGCCTTCATGTGTACCTGATCCTGTGTGGGGCATTGGCCCCGGGGGGCCTTC
>NW_017306283.1:3331405-3343309 GCF_000935625.1 Nanorana parkeri
TTTTTGTTTGGATACACTTTTTTTAGTCAGCCTAGTGGTCCGTTATTTCACGTGGAATGCACGGTGTCAGGTCTCCATTCGGCATAAAATCCTTCCTGTCCAGGTGGTGGTGAGTGACATTCTGCATGCGGTGGGGAAGATTCGGGTGCTTGAGAGAGACAAATGGAGGCAGGGGGCTTGGTTGAAGGCGTGGAGGGGTATCAGGCCTACCTGACTTGTAGGAGTCTCTCTCCGGGTGTGTGGCTGTCTGTCTCTTATCACCCTAGATTTTTGTTCTTTAAGATTTTTGAAAAATGGCTGCGTGCATAGGTGACGGGTTGGGCCTCTTAGGCCTTCTCTGCTGCTTCATGTAAATAGGTTATAGATCTTGAAGCTTGAGTCTATTTATTCAGTGATTAGGCTTTATTGCCTGTCTGTATATACAGTATGTATATAATATGGAGGTGTACTGTATATTTATGGTTTGTTTCTGTACAGTTTAATATTATGGTTATGTTTTGTTACTTTTTTATATAAACGTTGCTTGAGTCTTTTAATAAAAAGATTAGCAGCAGTGACCGGTCTTTAGTACAGGAGGGGGCGGAGACAAGACCAGTCACCCTGCACAAGGAGAGAGAGAGCAGTAGTGACCGGTCTTTTTCCCAGGAAGCTCCAAGTCTCACACTGGATTACTGCACAGATCTGGAAGAAATACACAAAGCTCACCAAGATTCAAGAAAGAACACACAGGACTCTTGTATTTGCACATCTAAGAGTTTAGCCATTAACAAGATAAATAAGGGGTCTGCTATTGCCGACACATCCTAAGAATGCTACTTATCTGTTATGCTGATCCATTGGCTTGATTTTTTTTTACTGACAAAGAACAATGAAGCAGATTAGCAGCTCCGATCTCACTTGCTGCATGCTTGTTCTGGGCTGGTGACCTAGGAAGTAAGGAAGACAATTAAGTGACTTGCATTTGCCCCTCCCCTTTTATTTTTTGCACATTTATGATTTTTTTAATGCACTTTAAAGTAAATACAAACCCAAATGTAACTCTCATATAAGCTTTTAAATGTTACTGCTGCCTATGATTTGTTCATATCTCCCCCTGGCTTTGAATGGACTTGGCATAGGTGGTAGCAGGGGCAGCAGCAGTGGTGGCAGCAGCGGTGCATAGGCCATGTCTATTCATATGACATGTATGTAAGCTTTCATACAAATGTACAAAATACGGTCATGGATCCAACTGCGGACGCAGATCTTTGTTCTGGTTTACGCAGCTACACGCTACAGACCTAGACACAGCTTTGTGAATGGGCCCATTACATACAGTACTGCTGCGTTCAGATCCATAGTCAGCGGTACACAGTTTGGATCTGAACGCAGCCTATGACAGGCCCATGAGCCCTCATCCATCCAGTATGAGGAGGATGTGGCAGCTCCCAGCAGGCAAATCTCATATAATTGTGTTTCATTATTTTAATCAGATCTATATAAACCGCATATTATTGTAACAATGGTGCCATAGTGAGTAGAAATCTCTGGAAAGATTATTCGATTGGACAAAAAATTGGAAAGTATTTTTTCCCCCTGCTTGTTAGACCCCCTTCATTGGTCTTCCACTGATCCCACCACAATGAGAATGTGGCCCCTGTATTATAGGTTGTAATCTGGCGCCCCCTAGCTGTGACTTCAGACATCACCATGTAACACGACGTAACAGCTTCAGAGATGGAAAGATGGACAAATGTTCATTAGATGAGCAAGAAAGATTTGGATTTTTAAAGATCTGTTCTTCAACATGTATGATCGGAACACCAGAACATGTATGTTTAAGTCAACACAGACGGGGCGGGCGCGGCAGGCACCTCTGTAATTGGCATATCTTAGGGGAAATATCCAACACGGCTGGTGGCATCCATGTGGATAAAGCCATTGCTGAATAACCGGCAGAGGGAAAGAATTTGTGGCACATCTGATGGTATATACCAGGGGTAGCTAAACAATGGCCCGTCCACTGTGATGAAACTACAAATCCCATGAGGCATGGCAAGACCGACAGCCACAGGCATGAGTCCCAGAGGCATGATAGGACAATCACACCATACCGTGCATCCACATACACACGTTTTCATGCATTGAGGCACGTCATGGTAAGGCAGCACATTTATTTAGAATGGGCTGTCAGTGGCCCCCAAAATATACACCGGCACTATTTTTGATAATGTGACGCACATCTCTGTGTTGCGTTGCTCCATAGTGCGGGTGCATTTGTGTGCCTTGGAACGCCTTTAGAAATAATAAAAACTGTAATGTATGTTACTGTGCGTTGCGGTAATGCATGCAGGTTATAGGCCAGAAACACACATCCGTTTTTGTCAGATGTTTTGCCATTGGAATCAAAGGAAACATATTAAAGAGTGCGTTGCAGTGCATGTTGCACGTAAAACGCTTTTAGGGCTCGTTCACATCTCTACCTTGAAATGCACGTTGACGGCTGTACACAGGTTATCCATTATAATAGATGATGTAGTTCACCACCTGTACATCCCTATGGGGGGGGGGATTCGGCTATACGTGGTTACACACCGACATGTACTGGCACAGTCTTGCAGGTCTGGGTGCCCACACTTGACATACACTGTCTGCGTTCAAGTGCGGTCACTCGAACCTGCATGGATGTGCACGTTTGGGCCGGCGTGTAACCGAATCCTGCCATAGGTATATACAGATGGCTGCATGCAATTACACACTGCACCTGTCCCTCCCGGGTCTCTGCAGGGCACGTGAATGAGCCCTATGGCTAGGTTCACACCAGATGCAGTGCGTTCTGGGCCGATTCTGGCCGGAACGCACTGCATCGCATAGTGGCCGGCTCACTTTTTTGTGGGGCAGGAGGGGGCGTGGCGGGCTATTGAAGTGAATGGCAACGTAGCCACATCCTCCGGCGGCAATGCGATCGGCCGCACGTGATTGCAAGGCACACTGTGCCTGCGGTCCGGTGCGATCAAAATGCTGCAAGCACTATTTTATAGCACCGGACCGCAGGCACAATGTGCCTTGCAATCCCATGCAGCCTATCACATTGCGGTCGGAGGATGTGTGTACGTTGCCATTCCCTTCAATGGCCCGCCACGCTCCCTCCTGCCCCACAAAAACGTGAGCTGGCCGCAATGCAATGCAGTGCGTTCCGGCCACAATCGGGCCGGAACGCACTGCATCTAGTCTGAACCTAGCCTAAAACGCATGGCAACCGATTAGAAAAAAAAAGATCGGCTTTAACACAATTGATGGCAGTTTAGAACTTTTTGGCATTTCTCATCAGAAAGGAATTCATCCTTCTAGTTTCATTATTACTCCAACTTGTTGCAGTTATTGATGTATTGTGAAATCAAAGGAAACATGAATGGATCAAATTCCTGTGTTATGTGCAGGTCGGTCTGCAATTTGTGTGTTATCAACATGAAAACTTCAACAGCAATTTGTAATGCAAATGTGCAGTTTTATAGAACAATGGTGGAGTTCAGCTTTAATCTCTAACCGGCTCGTGTTTATTATTTTATGGAGTATCAAAATCCACTTCTCAGAGTGAAACTGAAGTGTGTAGCATTTCCAGGAACACAGACCAGGTAGCTCTTCCCAGCAAGGGCATAATACAATGTGCAGATCTGCTTCTGCTGTTTATGGCCATATAAAATGTATCCAGCGAGACCGCCAGAAATTATTCCTGTGTGCCTTGACATGGCAGCATACATGGATCGGCAGGTATGCTGCCATGTCAAGGCACCAGGAAAGGAAAATTACCGAAAGGGAAGTTTTCAATTTTCCGTAATATGTAACAGTCATGAGGAAAGATGGGAAGGGGGGGCATGAGTGAGACCTTTTAAATACATGAAGTGTTTAAATAAGGTTCAGAAGGGCAGAATTCTCAATATGAAGCCGAGATCAAAAAGATGAGGACATGACCTCAAACCAGCAGGAGGAGAGTCCAATAATTACCTCAATCACCTTAGTCATATCGCTGTGATGACCTGCCGTGGCATCCAGTGCATTTTTCTGCAGCATAGCGCGACCACGGCGTGGTATCACAACCACAGTATCGCAATTGTGTTTTATGTGCTCTATCAGTGACCTGTGTTCACCACCATAGTGTGAACGGGGCCCTGAAGTATCTTCCCTACAGCACAACCACCATGATCCATCCTGAGTAGCTCAGATCAACCTCAAGTCATCCAAATCTGGCATACGGATCATGATAGCGATCGTCATGTTTAGGCCTCATTCACACGAGAAATGACCGGCACGTACAGCTCTGTGCTGCGTGCACGGCCATATCGGGCAGCTCCCGGGAAGGACAGGTGCTGCATGGGATTAGTACACAGCCCCTGTCCTTCTCTATGGGAGTATGTGGCCATACGCTCACCCGCCCTGCACGTCCGTGCGGGTGTCCCGAACTCATACGCTGAAATGACATCAGTGTATCATTTGCAAGACGCGTTCGCTTTGGATTTGCGTGCATCCGTCCACACTTACAATGCAACCATACCATGGCGGTTAAAACATGACACAGGATGGATCCTATCTGTGTCTGAGCCGGGACACACGCACCCGTACGGACCTGCACTTGGGGTGAGCGTAGGGTGGGGTACGGCCCTGTAGTCCCATAGAGAAGGACAGGGGCTGCGTACTAATCACACGCAGCACCTGTCCTTCCCGGGAGCGGCCCGATAAGGCCACGCACACAGCTGTAGGTGCCGGCCATTTCTCATGTGAATGAGGCCTTAGACAGTCACCAAAATCTCATGATACACCAATGTTCTTTGAAGCCCCCAGACAGCTGACCTGCGTCTGTGTGTTCCTCCTATGTAACCAGATCCCATTTCTTCATCTCGTGCTGCTTATTTAACAATTAGGTAAAGTTTGTCAGCTGTGGAAGTGATCTGACATTGGAGCTGTTAACTCTTTGTAAAGAAAACCAAAAAACAACATTGTTTAAGGAAAGTTATACTTTCCCTAAAACAAAAAAAACATTATATACCGTAAATATGAGAAATAAAACAATGTTATAAAAAATATCTGTCTGTCTATATATTCAATATAAGTAATGAATATAATAAATATATTAAAAAATTCTTTAGCATTTCTATCTGCAGCTGTGTCCCCATTTGTCAGCTTTGTATTGCAGGTGACAAATGGGGACACCCTTTCCCGCTGCTCTATCCATTTTATTTATTTTCTTTAACTTTATGTGTAGTGTACAATGTGTACACTCCATCCAGGTCCCTGCATTGATGCGATGGCATCCAGTGCGCTTCGATAAAATGCAGCATGATTGCATTATATGGCAGTGCAACATAACGCAACGCCCCACCATCGCACCAGCTTTGTGCTGTTAATTGAACACATAGAACACAATTGTTTTCAGCGTGTCCTTGCGGTGATTTGCGTCGATCTGGCGCGGTAACTCTAGCAAGCTACACAGCACCATTGGTTGCTAGGACACAGATGGAGGTTTGGCAGGAGGCTAACTGACTTCTGTTTCTTTTCACTTCCTGTCCCATAGTCACAGCAGGAAGTGAGTGAAAGCCTTTCCAAAAGAACTAGGTACCCCACTGGAAGATTTCCCCATTGTTCCTGTTCTGGTGGCAGCTCAAAATTTTGAATATTCACTTTCACTCTCTGCCACCAAGACACATTGAGAGGGTTCATCCCTAAGGCCCCGTTCACATTGAGCGATTTATCGCGCGATTTTTGTAGCGATATCGCTCATATTTCCGCACTATATCGCTCTATGTAGCTTCACCAATACATTTCAATGTAGCTGTTCACATCTCGTCGCTCAATGTCGCTCAATATCGCTCAATATCGCTTGTAGCTCGTCGCTGGTAGCTTGTCGCTTCTACATGACCCTTTTTTAGAGCGATTTTGAGCGATATTGCTCCTGATTGCATACAGCCCAATAGGAAGAAGTCGCGCGACACGTCGCTCAATGTCGCTCGTCGCTCAATGTCGCTCAAAGTAGCGCGATTTCCATGTCGCTCAGTGTGAATGGGGTCTAAAGGTAGCCATACACTTTACAACCCTCGCAAGACTTTTGTCTTGCGAGGGTTGTAAAGTACTTTAAAAAAGTACGATCTGCCCATCTTGGACAGGCAGATCGTACTTGCGATCATCGCAAGCCCGCCCCCCTGAGGGCTTACGGCGGGCTTACGATGACTGCAAACGGGCAGCGTGCGCACACCGGCCCGTTCGGCAGTTGTTGAACAAGCAGGCCACTAACTCACCGAAATTCGTACAATTCCAGGCGGGTTTTCTAGCCTGCTTGTTTGACGGAAGACGTGCGACAGTATAGTAGAAACGGTCGCACGCCTTCCATACACTGCACGATTATCGTACGATCGCGGGATTTCCAGCGATTCTCGTACGAGAATCGTGCAGTGTATGGGCATCTTGAGTCACCATTCACACCTGAGCATAGCGAGTTGAGCATGTGCGTTTGTTATCCACGTTCACCGCGCATCCCCATTAATTTCAATGGGTTCCTGTACACACGACAAACACAGAAAAGTAGTGCATGCCACAAAATCTGCAACATTCCTAATTTTTAACTCACGCAAAAATGGAGGAAAAGCTCGTCTTCCAAGCCGCGTTTGGCACTGCAAGCATGTTTAGCAAATTTGATGCATTTTGACAACGTGCGTCAAAGCGTGCATTGTTGTGCGTGTTTGATGCACGTTCATGAAATGCTTAGGTGTGACTGGGTACTAAATCTGAAAAAAAAAATGACTTCAGATACATTTTAATTACGCCTTCCACCATGACTCCAATGTATCTCCAGGCGATAGGCACACCATCGCACCCATTAATAGTCATGTGACATCCTAAGCGTATGCACTGACAGCGCAAACAACCGCAGCCGATGTCATCCATGACGAACCTGGACTGACTCCTTCAGAGAAGGGCGCCGGGGAAAAATACAAAAATGCAAAACACAGACATTTCGGAATCACTTCTGCTGGTTTGCGGACGCAACGCTGTTCGCCATAGTGATAAAAATGTCATTTTTCTCTCTAATGTGTCAACGTGGATGTTTATTTTATCCGTGAATGACTCTGCCGGTGTTTTTCCTCCTTGTCAAAGTCATTCACGTTATGTAAGCGGATATGTGACAGGATAACGTCCCATTTCGCCGACAGCTGAGGGCAATTTGGCCCTGACCTCGGATCCATAGAGGAAATCTGGGCCCGCTGAACACTGTACAATTCTGTCTCTGATTTGTGTCAATGGAATGCAAATCCTGTTTGGAATTCTGCTGTTACTAATGATCGCGGCATCACGCGTACAGCTGGGCGCACTTTGGCGGGAGTTGTTGATTCAGCCAAGGAAATAAAAAGCAGAGGATCAACCGCTATGGTACGGTCGCATTGTGAGCGTGGACGGATGCAAGCAAATCCAAAGCGATCACGTCTTGCAGATGATACATTGATGTCCAATGCGTCCTCACCTACACGCCACACCTGATACAATAAAAAGAAGTGCACTTGACTGAATATATATATATACAGTATATATTTATATACTGTATATACATTTATATATACTTCAAATATATTCCTCTATAGCCATAATGGATATAAATCCACTTTTTCCACATCAATGGTGGGCTCTGCAGGGTCACTCTCCGCTGGGGCTCTGCAAGTGGCATGACTAGCAATCACGGGGCCCCATAAAAATGTTTGCTATGGAGCCCTGTGATATCTAGTTACGCCCCTGATTACAAACCACAGCAAACCATATCATCTGACTAGTATACACCACATATGCACAAAACATAACACAACATAACATTACACAGGTTGAAAAATATAAGAAAAGTAAACAGTCGCCCCAACAATCAATCAGACCAGGGGCAGATGCGGGCACCATTTTTTTAGTGGGGGGCCCGGGACCATAGGAGCAGTAGGTCCGCTCTCCCTGTATCTACAGCCCCTTCCCTACTACCTCTGGGCACTTGTCTGCGCCGCTGTCAGACTAGGATAGTGATGGCGAATGTTTTTGAACCCGAGCACCCAAACTGCGACGCAAAATCAATTTATTTATCTCAAAGTGCCAACACTGAAAATAACTTTAGTATTGCATTGCAGTTTGGGCGCTCGGGTTTCAAAAATTTTCAGCATCACTGCCTCAGGCAATGTAGGGAAACACATGAATTCAAACATTTATACACGCATTAAAACACACACATGACACACGCATTAAATGAGAACTATGGGGTCAGGGCATTTCCCCATAGTTCTCCTAAGGGTAACAGGAGGACACAAACTAGTGTCCTCCCGTTACCCTAAGCTCAGTATACCGCAAGCTACAGCTCGCAGTATACTGAGACGCCGCAGCCGGAGCGGATCCCGACCTCGACGTCGAGATCCGCCCAGCTGCGTGAGTGACAGCTGGCTCTGCCTATCTAGAGGCAGAGCCAGCTGTACCCGCCCCCTCCCCCGTCCGTTCCGCCAGTCAGCGCTGGCAGATCGGAGCGGGGAGAGGGGAATCCAGCCCTCTGCCGTGACAGGATCGAGAGGTGGGCGAACCCGGGATGGGTTTGCTCACCTCCCAATCTACTGAGCTGACCTGTGACAGTCTCATTGTCACAGGTCGGCTAGAACTATGAGGTGAGTGGAAATCAATCATCTCATAGTTCTCCTTTAACCACTTGCTGCCCGGACCAATTTCTTACATTTGCACACATGATAAAATCTGAATGTTTGGCTAGAAAAAAGCTTCAGACCCCCAAATGATATATTTTCTGAAAGCAGAGGCCCTTTAGAATAAAAAGATGCTAGTTGAAATTTTCTATGTTGCAAGGTATTTGCGCAAATGTTTATCAAACAAGTATTTTTAGAATAAAATACACTAGCATGAAATTTAGTGCACAAAAACAGAATATAATGGCTAATTTTTTGGTAAAATATAAAAGACGCGGTCACACCGGTAAATAGATACCAAACATGTCAAGCCTTAAAATTTGCATGCAAACCTGTGAAACCGCAAAAAAACTACAATAACTAAAATTTCCCATAGGCAACGCTTGAAATGCTTTTATGGCTCATCAGTTTAGCGCTATCAGTGATTGATGGGCCGATAATTATTGCTCTCACTGTGACATTCGCGATAATATATAAAAATATATAACATGTGTAGCACCACTTCCAGCGGAGGACGTACATTTATGCGAAACCGCGGTAGGTGGTTAAAAAAACACACATGTAATGAAACACACACATCACACACACTCATAGCTTCATTAATTAAAAAAAATCACACACACACACAAACTAAAACAATAGTTAATAAAAACAAAAATGTCCCCCTCTCCTGCTTACCTGTTTTGCAGGAAGGGGGGCTGCATTCTTGGGGTCCAGTGTGGCACTTGGGGATTCTCCTGATGTCCAGTGGAGAATCAGTGTGATCTGCTAGCTCAGGCTGATGCAGACCATACTAATAGATCGCTGCTAGTCAATGGCTACTCACTAGGGAGCAATCAGTATGATCTGCATCAGCAAGAGATGCACATCATACTGATTCTCCACTGGACCACCAGGGAATGATTTTCATTTAATATATTGCCGTTTTGGGTGCAGTCAGTCACTGCCAGGTTTAATGTGCAGTCAGTCACTGCAGTGGAGACAGGGGGCACCGGAGGCTCGCACAGAGCACCCCAGGTAAGGATCTGGAGTTTGCGGATCCTACGGTGATGCGGGGGCCCGGCCGCCTCCACCTGCAAGTCATGTACGGCCATCGGCCGATACTCGTGTAAGGTTCTCGGGCTCCTCAGGTTGGCCGGGCCCCTTACTTGAGTGTCGGCCGTACCCCCCTGACGGCGGCCCTGCCACCAACTACAGGCTGCCTGCAGAAAACTACAGGAGAGGGCGGAGACAAGACCAGTCTCCCTGCACATGGAAAGAGAGCAGCAGTGTCCGGTCTTTATTACAGGAGTGGATGGAGACAAGACCAGTCACCCTGCAAAAGGAGAGAGAGCAGCAGTGAGTGGTCTTTATTACAAGAGGGGGTGGAGACAAGACCAGTCAGTGTGTACAACGAGAGAGAGCAACAGTGAGCAGTCTTTATTACAGGAGGGGGCGGAGACATGACCAGCCACCCTGCATAAGTAGAGAGAGCCGAAGTTTAGCTTTAAACTTTTTCTTCACTTGCCAGGCAGACAGCAAAGCACGTGAACTGTTGTATCTGCAAAATGATTTTGTAATTTTTGTTGAACCAGTTTTACAATCCAGACAGCGCAGCCCAGTTTTCAACCTCCACTGCAGCTAATGAACAGACACCCGGACTGCCGATTGGACAATCAAAGAGCACCGGCACACTGATAAGTCGTCTGTCTGCTCTCCTACTAACAGGACTTGTGCAATGAGGCATACCCTGATTGGTCCTTCCTCTCCCAATCAGAGTGCCGCTGTACAAGAGGCTAGGGTTCTGCTCACACTGGAGCGTTGCAGGGATGCGGATTGGTGGAATGTGCGCTCCTGCAGGTTCGTGGGACTTTGTTTCCCATGTTTGGCGGGCGTCCCCATTGATCTCCATTGGGTCCCTGGACAAATGGCAAGCGTGGAAAAGTTTGGCAACATGCATTCTACATAAGAACGCACAGGAACAACCGCGTAAAAACTGTGTTTGCTCAGCCGTATGTGGGGTGCCATTACCTAGTAATGGCAGCGTTCTGTGTATGAGCGCATTTCATGAACATGCGGTGAAGTGTGCATGTTGGTGCATTGTGATGTGCGATCACGATATGCTCCAGTGTGAACGGAGCCTGATATTAAGATGAATTTCGGTAATTACATCAGTGGCATTTAAAATGAATACTTCACAGCAGGGGTAGGCAACCATGACAGTTCAGTCCCATGAGGCATTGTAAAACTCTGACTGCCACAGGCTTGACCCTCAGAGGTAGAGACATGATGATATTTGTAGTTACACCCCAGCTGGAGTGCTGAAGCTGCCTACCCCTGCTTTACAGCCTTAACTAGCATTTAATATATTATTATTATGATTATTATTATTGTTATTATTATTATCATTATACAGGATTTATAAGGCACCAACAGTTTGCTCAGCGCTTTACAAAATATCTGACTCAGCTTCAATGTTTTAATCTGTGAATTCCCTCACCGTGTTGCCTTTATTTGCCCATGAGTTTAGTAGGTCTCGCTTTGTCTGGGCAGGATGGATATTCTTAAAACAGCAAATATCAAGCTTTCTTTGGCTTATTTACACCTCCTGTCCTCACTTCAGAAATTCTGACTTATATATATGCTTTAATGTATTTGCTAAGAGGATGAGTAATATGCATTTCTTTCTGGGACCCGTTCATGGCACATATACCGTAAATCCAATTTCCCAATGTGACTTTTAGATTGTAAGCTCTCACAGGCAGGGCCCCCTAGCCATCTTGCCTTGATTTGTGTTGTAACTGTAATGTCCCCCATATATTGTGCAGTTAGTGCTATATAAATCCTGTATAATAATAATAATGATTATCTGCTTGCTTTATGTCAGTTGGGCAACCTAAGGCTTGCAAGCCACAGAAGAGCCGCAAGGTACAGCAAGCCACACCAAGGCATTGCTTTGCGTATCTCTGAAGCTGACCGGCCTGAGTTGCCTCTAGGTTTGCCTCCAGTCCAGTTATGAACAGCAAAGTGACAATTTGATAACCAACTTCTGATTCTGTAATCGCTTTGTAGAGTGTGCGCTTTGGGCGTTTGAGGAGCACCTAAAAAAGCTTTATCTAAATAACTTGGGCATACCCAAAGTAAATTCTTAGGACTTTGCTTGCCGTTTGGCATTAAAGAATAAGAGAAGATGTGGAAAAAAGTTTATTGAACAAACCCCCCCCCCCCCCCCCTAAACCAC
>NW_017306283.1:3343368-3346332 GCF_000935625.1 Nanorana parkeri
CCTCATGTTCTTGAAACCACTCCTGCACAATACGAGCACCGTGGCATGGTGCATTGTCTTGTTGGAAGAAGCCATCTCCATTGGGATACGCCATCAACATGATAGGATGAACTTGATCAGCAACGATACTTTGGTATGTTGTGCTATTCAGATGTTGTTCCACACGAATTAAAGGGCCCAAATCATGGCAGGAAAACATGCCCCAAACCATAACACTGCCCCCACTAGTTTGAAGGGTTGTACTCGTGCATATGGGGTGCATGCTTTCATGCTGTTCCCACCAAATTCTCACTCTGCCATCTGCATGATGCAACTGGAAACGTGATCCATCGGACCACATGACTTTTTTCAAATGCTCGACTGTCCAATCCTTGTGTTCCTGTGCGAATTGGAGACGTTTTATCTTGTTAACTGCAGACAGCAAAGGTGTTCGAACAGGCCTTCGGCTTCCATATCCCATACGATGCAGTGTACGGCAAACAGTGCGTTCAGAGATCATTTGAGAGGATCCCTGATTAAGATCTGCAGTAATTTGATGCACTGTTGCCCTTCTGTTGTCTTGTACCAGTCTTGCCAGTCTCCGTTCTGCCCTAACATTGACTAGTCGGTGACGGCCACAATTCGCACGTTCAGACCCAGATTTTCGGCTGACAGTCCAGTCTTTAAACACTTTAACGATGAGCCCCTCTTGAACATTTAACGAATTCTGCTGTTTTGCTGATACTCGCTCCATGGCCCGAGCGCCAACAATCAACCCACCTTTGAAGGGTGTTAAATCGCGTTGTTTACCCATATCTTCAAAAAAAAAAAATCACTTCTACTGTCGTAGTAAACAACCTGCTTCCCTATTTATAATGGTCTGGACCTCTAGCAACTTCAGCACGAAATTATAGCTAATTTGCCTACAAACGTCAGGTGGTCATAATAATGTGGCCACTCAGTGTATAGCAAAACAATAAATAAAAAAAAACAACAACGAACACCTTTCCCCAATACATATTAAATCAGGACAACGTTTCGTCACAGCAAGACTTTCTCAAACATCAAAACTGCTTTCACTTGAAAGCAGCTGGATGACGGTTGTTCCATCCCTTGAATGGCATTATATAAATATAATAACCTTTGTATCTGTAAGTTAAATATTAAGGCAGCATTAAAAAAAACTTTAGGTCCACTTTATATAAGTGCCAAATTACTGGTAGTCTCAGGGAGATCGCACCCAACTGGCTTAGATTGACTCAAAAGTCCTGTAGCCCTTTAATAAGACAGAGGGCCCAGCAGATCCTTATCCTGGCCTCTATTGTTTGGTTCAGTTAAGTGTCATTTCACAATTTTTAAGACACACATTCACTTTCTTACAAATCACAGGAGTGTATCCCATGCTTTACCTCCAATGTAGGTAATTGTTCTCAACCAGGGCTGAGCTGAGGCAGAGGAAGGAGAGGGACCCACTTCAGGCACCCTAGCTGTCTCCTGCACTGTGCGGGGTTGAGATGTAAAACTAGATGCTCTGTCCTGCAGACTACACTGGAAGAGGGTGCGGATGTGCACACTCCGCCGGGTGGGGGGTGCAAATTTTGGCATCTCTGCCTTGGACCTTTTCCTGGCTCCATCCTCAGCTCCCCTCTAATTCAAACCGGCAAGCCTCCAAGGCTTCCTGGATCCTCCTCTTGCCTTGGAAGGTCCAAGTAGTGTCTAGGTTCACACCCAGTCCCTTCCCCCATCATCTGGTACTTCTCTTTTATAATTTGAACTTTCCAAACAAAGCCAGCTTGCCCAGCTTACTCCCAATACTTGTTGTGCAGATATCCCGTCGTGCACCTGACCGATATATCCCTTTGTGGTTTCTTGTGTTGCTGTAGTGGCTTGCATGGCACCACCTAGTACAAGTAGAGAATACGTTACCATCATGTCTTCATCAAAAAGCCTTAATTGATGTCAATTGATCATCATATCACAAGAGTGAAGCAAATACCGGATACCCAATACTCACTTCATAACCAAAAATCAAGAATTCACAGCCAATCATGAACCTTGAATAATTATTCATACAGCTGGGAAGCCACCCCTAACCCCTGAAGGTCATGTACATATAAAGAGAACCTGTCTTTTCTCACACTACATAGCTGGTGGGAAACACAGAAGGGGTAGCAGCAGTAGATTTTTCAAACGAATGACATGACTAGTTATAAAGGGCATTTTGTTTAACCTCTCTCTGTTCCTGATAGATTGAACACCAGGCACACTATGTAGCTGGTTCTTCCGAGCTTGAAGCTGCAAGCCGAAGTTCAGTTATAAATAGATTGGTCTGGTCTGATTGTTCTCACTGTTTCTGTTTTTGAAGAAAGAATTGAATCAACATGAGAAATATAACCCACCAGACCTATAGGGAATTCAGCAAGCCTTCTTTAAATTGGAGGCAAAGGAACATTTTTGGTTAACATGGCATCTCTCGTAAGGACAGATTGTGCCGCGCATGTTGCATGATTACAGTAATTGCAGTCAGATCTCAGCTTTGATTCAGCCGCGGTAAAAATAGCAATAAAACACAGTTTCGAGGAGAAGGATCTTCCTAATCACTCGTAAATTTGTGAGGTCACTGGCTTGGCAGAGGAAGCATCCTTCTACTAAAAGCAGATGCTTGGTGACAGTTTAAATAGCAGCCACATCACAGAGGAGCTTTCTCTGGGGTTTTCATCCTTTTCAGTCTAGTCAGATGCGGTCATTATTATCAAGCCACAATGGTAGCTAGCTCTGTCCTATGGATTGTAGGGGAAAGTATTTTCAGTAAGTGCTAATTTGGGGTTATCACTTTCATGTTTACCTAGACGTTTTTTTGGATGGGATGTTTGAATTGTTACATGCTTGCCATTCTTAATTTTTATCACCTTATTGGTGTGGGCTAACGCTGGATGGATGGCAATTGGGGTGGGGTTGCTTGATTGTCCAACCAGTTGGGGGGGG
>NW_017306283.1:3346357-3365196 GCF_000935625.1 Nanorana parkeri
TTTGGGCCCAGGGTGTGGGGCGGGGGTGTGGTGAACCAGTGCAAACTACCTGATCTGGTACCCCCTGTATCTGGTCCTGCTCTCCTGTTACTTGTCTTACTCAGCTTGTTATCAGAGAGCCTCTGTCATTCTA
The DNA here is from genome assembly GCF_000935625.1 of Nanorana parkeri. Lineage (NCBI taxonomy): Eukaryota > Metazoa > Chordata > Amphibia > Anura > Dicroglossidae > Nanorana > Nanorana parkeri. Next base: position 3,346,491 of record NW_017306283.1, read on the forward strand.
TTAGCCCCGATTCTGACTCAGCTTGACCCAACCTGTGGCCTGTACCCAACTATGGTTCAATTGTACAATTTGCTAGCAAACTCAAGGTCAGCAAACTTGTCAGAAACAGCGACACTTGTAGTCACAACCTCCTTTTTTATTCAAAAACATCTACTAATGAAACCAAGGGCTTCTGAATTTGGAAATTTCCATCATCACCCCTGATAGAAATTTATCTTGATGTTATCCTGATCTGGTACTCTTACTGCAGCCTGTCTGGACCTCCGGTATCCATTCCTGCTCCTGCTCTTGTCTTACTCATCTGGTTATAAGAGATTCCCTTCTATTGTTAGCACCGTTTGTGACTCAGCTTGACCCAACCTCTGGCCGGTACGCAACTATAATTCAATAATACAATTTGCTACCTGCCTGCAATTGTTGTCTTTACAGCAAATTCAAGAGCCGCAACCCTGTGAGAAAAAGTGGCACACCTGCAGTTACAACATCCTTTTTGTTTCAAAAACATCTACTGATGAAACAAAGTGCATTTCAATTTGGAAATTTCCATCATCAACCCTAGTGATGATGGAAATGTATCTTGACGTTATCCTGATCTGGTACTCAGATTGCAGCCTGTCTTGACCTCTGACCTTCCTGCTCCTGCTCTTGCTCTTGTCTTACTCATCTGGTTATAAGGGATTCTCTTCTATTGTTAGCACCGTTTCCGACTCAACCCATCCCAACCGACTTGACCCAACCTCTGGACGGTACCCAACTATAATTCAATCATTCAATTTGCTACCTGCCTGCCATTGTTGTCTTTGCAGCAAATTCAAGAGCCACAACCCTGTGAGAAAAAGTGGCACACCTGTAGTCACAAGAACCTTTATGTAACTGATTAAACAAAGTGCTTCTCAATTTGGAAATTTCCATCATCACCCCTAGCGATGATGGAAATGTATCTTGACGTTATCCTGATCTGGTACTCTGATTGCACCCTGTCTTGACCCCCCGTATCTTATCCAACTTGACACAACCTATGGCCGGTACCCAAATATAATTTAGTCGTACAATTTGCTACCCGCCTGCCATTGTTGTATTTACAGCAAATTCACCCCCCGTGAGAATAAGCGCCTCCTGTAGTCACAACCTCCTTTTTGTTTGAAAAACATCTGTTCATGAAATCCAGATCTTCTGAATTTGGAAATTGTCCATCATCACCCCTAGTACCATCAATCAGCCAGAATGTCACATTCAGCAGTTGGACTGGGGATGGTTTTTGGTCAGCTGTAGTGATTTATAACAGCTCCTCATTTTAATACAATACCCAGTATTATCATGAGACCAGAATTCTTTTGTATTAAACTTTTATATAACTTTTGTATATAAACTTTTTTCTCTTTGTCAACCTAAGCAGACTGGGGTTAGTTATGTCTTTATCCTAGATGTTCTCCGGGATATAGCACAGTTTCTCCTCTGTATCCTCATGTGCCTTCTCAGAGCCAGCTGCCAGGAACCACTATTGAAGTTCAATAGTTAGAGGACACCAGCAGTCTGTGTATTGGCTGCGTGTCTCCTCTGCATCCATTTCTCTGTGCTCAGCTGTCTGACTGTCAGATATTGAAGAAGCCTGATGATGGAATGGCATAAGGGGACACAAGGGATTATTCTGTCTCTTTTGTATTTTCAACACGCTCTGTTTTTTGTTTTTTTTTACATGATATTTAAAAGACCAATAAGTGAAAGATAAGTATCTTCAGAGACGAATGGATAATTACAAATTTGTTTTGTGAATGGTTTGCCGCAAATGACTCGCCGCCTGGCTTCCGGATTGGTCAAGAGGCTGGCCAATCAAGAAGCCAGGCGGCGAGTCATTACCCGCACCCCAGCTTCCTGATTGGCCAGAAAGCCGGCTCCATGCTTCCTCGTCACCAAGTGACGAGGGAGCATGGAGACAGCTTCCCTGCTAATCGGGAAGCTGGTTGGCGAGTCTTTACACGCCGCTTGTCGTATTGGATATACAGGCTGCTATTCCCAAAACAACCAGGTGGTGAGTGCTTCAGCCTCTAATATGCTGAACTCTTGCAATGGAGCACCTCCATACTTTGGGGAAATTTCTAAACACTTCCTGTTGTGTTTCTGAGACAAGAAGTGGAGGGAAATATTTCTAACAGAACTCAAACTGCAAAAAACCCCCCCCAAAAACCTGCAATGTTTCTAGCCATTCCCTAATCTATGCTTTGAACCCAGTCTCAGTTTTAAAGGCTCCTTTTAAGAGTTAAAACATAAAAAAAAAGAAGTTACTAAATACGTAAATGCTTACCTCTGTTTCCAATGCTCGCTCCTGTCTGTAGATCTTGTTGAGCAGCCATGCAGGATGATGGGGCGGGTGCATACGCAGTAGAAATCTTCGGTTGGGAGAAGAGGCACAGTGAAGGTGAATGAACGCAGCCTTGAGCGTGCACGTCGGACAGACACCATGGGACCCGAGGAGTCTGCGCTGGATCGGAGACCTGCACCAGCGCTGGAGGGACTCCCGAAAACGACCAGAAAAGAAGATGATCGATACAGAAGAATCATTAAAGCCTTGGTTCTCAACTGGTGGGTCGTGACCCAAAAGTGGGTCGCGACCCCCTGTTCAGTGGGTCACCGCATGCCTTCCAGTTTTCTAGGTGAGGGGCTCCTCTGTCTCCCCCTAGAGCAATCCTCATGCCAAGCAGCCATTCAAAATATGCTGCCCGGTGCCGAGTGTCAGCTTGAGGTGGGGTGGGGCCATGGCCGAGAGGGAGCTCCATCCATACGTGCATCACATATCCTGCAGAGGTGCCTGGACCGGAGTGACATCACATTCTGGCTCCCGGCACCTCTACAGGGCCCGCAAGGGAGCTGTACCAGCAATGCACATTTGGATGGAGCTCCGTCTCAGCACAGCTGCCCACACTGGACCCCAGGCTCCACTCCAGTTCTTGTAAAAATTGGGAGACTGGGTGGATGTATCTGTGTGTATGTGTGCGTCGGAATGTTTGTGAGTGTGTGAGATCGTGGTTATATGTGTGCCGGCAGTGTTTTTGAGGGCCCATTTACACTAATCGCGCAGTCCCGTGTCGGAGGTGTGTTGCATTGCCATTCATTGGAATGGCACCCCAAACGCACCTCCCAGCCACAGTTTGATTGCCCCCGCCGGAGCGTGCCTTCCAGTGTGGTGAGACTTGGGTCTTGACTTATTCACCAAGGACAGATGAGGGCCCTGAGGTTACACAGGTTGAGAACCACTGATTTAAAGTAAGTCCTAAAATCAGCATGGGAGCGAGTTGACGAGGGTGCAATGACTCGCTGCTCGTCTTCCTGATACCGGAAGTTCGGGCATCTGGGAAGGCATCAGAGCATGTGGGCAAGTACGAGTATTACCGCAAATACTCAGTATTGTGTAATGACTCTGTAACGGCCGCCGCCGTCACCTGCGGGCAAGGAGGGAGGAAGCGGCGGCCAGCCGCTCCTTCGCTGGGTCGATTGCGTTCCAGGGTGGAGCGCACGCTCCTCATTTCCGGGTTTCGGGACCGCGTGCGTTCCACCGTGGAACGCGGAAGTGCGCCGAGACGTCCCTCGGCTCCTCCTGTCCATCAGTGGCCTATTTAAACGCCCAGTCGAGACAGCATGGCGTTCCAATATTGAGCCAGAAACGCCTGCTGTCTCCTGGGACCCTCCACAAGCCTCCAGATTGTGCCCTCCAGCATACCCCGGATCCGGATACCACCCAGGAGCCTCTACTGCTTCCATTGTGACACCTCCACTAAATCGCAAGTACTCTAAGTGCAGTTGCACCCATTCTCAGTTGGACTGTTACAAAGTTACCTGCATATGCTTAAGTTACATTGGGGGTTTTGTACTTCCACCAGATTGGGACCGGTTGGCGAGTCTTTACACGCCGCCCGGCTTCCCAGCTAATCTGGAAGCCTGGCTTTACACACTGCCTGGCTTCCTTAATGGGACTTCCGGTATGGGTATTTGGTATCGGCGAGTACCATAAAAAAATATCGGTACTTGTATTAGATAACGAAAAACCGGTATCGGTGCATCCCTACCCTGCAGCATGCTGGCAGAGGACAGACTTTTCTACTCAGGCTGTGGCTGCTCCCAAAGGAAAACTAACTGTAAGACTCTGCACACCTTTTTTTTTTTTTTGCACCTGAAGTGTATCGAGCCAATTTAAAGTAAAAGTTCAATGCGTTTAATGTTATTGTATGTTTACCATCTCCTGCTTGTAAATCCTGTTTAGTGACATTGAAGAAACACATTGAGAAGATGAAGGAGCTGAGTAAGGGAAAAATGGATTCCAAGCAGCCGCCCCAGTTTAGTCGTAAACCTCGGTTCCACTCTGTAAACTAAATTGCCCATTCTCATTCCACCTCCCCACTTCAATCATTTAAAAATCATAAAAAACAAGAGAAAGGACAATGTAACCTTATTAGGAGTAGGAAAAAAAATATCCTAAAGCTGCCTTTTTATTTTATGTCTGATACATCTTTGTGTTTTATATAAGACCTCTGAGAGCGAATCAGCCCCTACTCTCATTGGATATTCACAGATTTCCGATAAACAGTAACATTCGCCGGGATGTCACCAGAGTGCGTTTTATTTCCGGGATACTTTATAGCGGCCGAAAGGAGGCATGAATAATACAAGAGGATGGGCCCCCCGTTTAATGCGCAAAGTGCGATCAGCTAATAGATATTTTCCGTGGATTTGAGCATGAAAGTCACTGTACTCTGCACAAAAGTTCATTAAGATCTAGATACAATTAAAAAAAAAAGGAGGAAAAGTCTGTTTTACATGGCGAGAAGCATTGTCTGGGGTGCCAGAGAGGATTTCCATTTGCATGCAATGAAATTTTAATGCCATGTGAAATTGCGACGGAGGGGAATACTGTTCAACGAGCCAAATCTCTGTAATGGGACTGAAAATGGGCATAATATCTAAAATACATCTAACATTATTCATACAAATTGAACTTTTAAAAGCACTGCTTTAAAAAAAATGATAATTTAGTTTTGTAGAAGAAATTCGCAAAAATATATATTAAGGGATTTAAAGGATGTCCACCTAAAATGTTGTCTTTATTGTGCCCAGCTGTCTGCCCGTGCTTATCACCAAGGCCATTAAGAAGCTAAGTGATGGTGCCCCATTCCTCCTGCTGCATTCTTCACAATGTAAAAGAAAAATGTCAAAACTTGAGAAATCCTTGGCTGGAGTAGGTGGGTGGAGCTGGGGACATAGGGACTCAATGGAGTCAAAAACTGATGATGAAAGATGCTTCCTTAAAGTGAATACAAAGCCTTTTTTTTAGCTTTGGATAGAGTGTGGATGGTTGTAACCCTTGCCAGATTTGTATTCCTGGTTTTGTCCCTGCTGGGGAGCAATGATGAGAAAACTAGTTTGGGTTTCAATTCTCTTGGACACTCTCTGAACCCAGCCAGAAAGCTGGGTTCTGCAACTGTCCAATAGAATTGAACCCAAGGTTGTCTGTGTCCTAGCAGCCAATGATGCACCAGCACAGAGCCATTGGTTGCTAGGATGCTAGCGGCTGGCCTGCACAATGTCATTGGTTGCTAGGATGCTAGAGGCTGGCCTGTACAATGTCATTGGTTGCTAGGATGCTAGCGGCTGGGCTGCATAATGTCAATGTCCCGAAAAGCCTGGTTCTGCAAACGTCCAATAGAACCGAACTCAAGGCTGCCGGTGTCCTAGCAACCAATGATCCACCGGCACTGGACCATTGGTTGCTAGGAAGCTAACAGCTAGATTGCATAACATCATTGGTTGCTAGGATGCAGGTGGGTTCACCATGACAGCCAAGGAAACTGTGGAGCCACCAGTGTCTTAGCAAACAATGATGCTGTGTCATTGCTAAGACCTTGGAAGGTCAACAGTTATGGTGTACCTGCCTGTGTCCCAACACGATGCTGTGCTGTTTAGTCACCAGTCAACCAATGACGCTATGCAGATCAGCAGCCAGTCAACCAATGACGATGTTTGACCCATACAGCGTCATTGGTTTCTAGGACACAGATGGAGGTTCAGTGGGCGGGAGAACTGGCCAAATTGTTTGTACATTCCAAAAACTGCGATTGTTTTAGTGCAGGTTGAACTCACAGTGTACCCAAACCCTAAAGTTCATGCCAAATGAGAAGAATGACTGCTTCCTTTTGTCCTGGTGGTCATTGTCATCCAACGTTTTACATTTGCCCCTGGAAAAGAAACAGAGGAGAAATCTACCGATGGACACACGTGCTCCTGTGACAACTGGGAAGGTGTCCCCTTACTTTTGAGAGATTTCATTAACTTCCTTTTATGTCATCTGGAAGGGGAAGTGAAGAGAAATTTCCAGAATAAAATAAATACAAAAAAGTAAAAGAATTAAAAAAAACCCTGATATGGGTTCTAACCTTCCCCTGTCCAATCGGTAACATGGGACTGTCCCACATTTGAAAGAGAACTTGGCACAGAGCAAAAAGAGCTGGGCACAGGGCAGATAGAACCTGGGCAGATATAACTGGTCTCAAAGCAAAGACAACTGGGCACAGAGCAGAAGGAGTTGGGAACAGGATGAACAGAACTGGCAATTGGGCACAGAGCAGAGAGAACTAAGAACAGAGCAGAGAGAACTGGGCACAGGACAAAGGTAATAGGGCACAGAGCAGAGTGAAATGGGCACAGGGCATAGAAAACTGGGCACAGAGCAGAGAGAACTGGGCACAGGACAAAGAGTACTGGGCACAAAGCAGAGAGAACTGGGCACAGGGCATAGATAACTCGGCACAGACCAGGTAGAACTGGGCATAGAGCAGAGAGTATTGGGCCAGGACAAAGAGTACTTGGCACAAAGCAAAGAGAATTGGGCACACAGCAGAGAGAACTGGGCACAGGGCATGGAGAACTGGACACAGGGCATAGAGAACTAGGCCGAAAAACTGGTGACAGAGCAGAGAGAACTGAGCACAGGGCAGAGAGAACTGAGCACAGGATGAAGAGAACTGGGCAGAGAGCAGAGAGAAATGGGCACAGAGCAAAGAGAACTGGGCACAGAGCAAAGAGAACTGGACACAGAGCAAAGAGAACTGGGCACAGAGCAAAGATAACTGGGCACGGAGCAAAGATAACTGGGCACAGAGCAAAGAAAACTGGGCACAGAGCAAAGAGAACTGGGCACAGAGCAAAGAGAACTGGACACAGAACAGAGAGAAGCGAGCATTGACAAGTGAGAACTCAGACCTGATTTTTCTCTGCTGCAGGCAAGTAACACTTACAGGTCTTCTCCTCACCCCCAGCCTGTGACTGGACAGTGAAAGGAGAAGCAACAGAGTGATGATGCTCTGCAATGTGAGGGCTAAAGAAAGGTGAACAGTCCCTTAAAATGAGATTTGCACTTGGCTGGCACTGTATCACTGGAACATTGAACAGGTTTGAGTGATATCTGCTCACGTGACTTGCTTTGTTTATAAAGACCTGGAAATAATACCACTGATTCATACACACAATCTCCCCAATCAGCAATGACAGGTGAGCGTGTGGGAGGAAAACCGCCTTTGATAGGAACAAAAGTCGGACCAACTTAGGATCATATAAATCCGTTTAACATCTGGTCAGTGATGACAGTGTAATATAAGACTGAGAAACAGTAACAGGTTTATTTATATGGAGTGTTATTACAAGATCTATAAACTTTTATGTGTATAATGGTGATTAGGCATTTCCTGTGTGTGTAAAATCAGCAGTTGGCACACCATCTCGGACAAGAAATACTGAATTGCGCAATAGCCAGAGCATATAGAGTGTAACTATTGAAAGTGGATGTAAACTGTTGCTGGATGACAATTGAGGACTCATGCACAACGGCACATGGGGCTGTATAAGGTAAAATATAGACATTCGAATCAAAATTCGTACGAATTTTCCGAAATTCAGACATTCGGACACATCCGAATTTCCAAATTTCAATGCATTCGAATGCGTCCGATTCTGAATTTCCGTTTCCGAATTTCGGATCCCGTCCGAATTTTATTCAAAAATGAAATCAAATCGGACAGGTGACTTTTCTGGCCAAAAAGATTTTTTCGGTTTAATGCAACCGAATGGGTCTGAATCCGAATTTTCTAATTGCATTTGGGAGCTCCCAAATGCCATTCGGGTCTGGGAGCCTCAGGTTTAGTTTTATGTATATATCGGTCACAATGTTGTATTATAGAATACTACTTATATGCATAATACTGATACTCCAAAACCCAAATGGAGTCCGAATTTCCGAATAGCATTCGAGAACTCCCGAATGCCATTCGGGTCTGGAAGCCTCGGCTTTAATATGGCTCCCAGACCTGTATTGCTTTCTGGAGCTCCTGAATGGTATTCGGAAATTCGGATCCCGAATGCCATTCGGGTCTAGGAGATGCAGGTTTAGTAATGTATGTATATGGTTTTCTGTGGTATTCGTAAACGAATATTGGTAAACTCATATGAAACTATCGAAATTTCGGATTTCGTCTGAATCCGAAACCCGAACCGAATCGAATTTCGGATCCGAATCCTACATCGCCGCCTACAGCCATCCATAGTGATAAATGGCTGTAGGTGGCTGTATCCGGGTTTATGCCACTTCTTGCATAAATCCGCTAGACCATCCTTTGTTGCACCTCGCACCCTCTTTTTATCTACATGCATTGCAACTGCAGCTGCACATCATTGCTCTGTACCATCTTCTTGATGGTGACAGTGGCAAACCTTGGCCACCTACAGAAGTGCAGAGCCTCAAGCAAGGAGATCAAGGAGCAGCTCTGTAGCGACATCACCAAATCTCCTGAGACTAGCAGTCAGCGGCAGCAGTGCCTTAGATCTCATGCTGCAGATATACAGCTATGAGGTTGTAGGCACAGGAGTGACCTTGGCATACCAGTAAGTGCTCTGCTATTTTTCAGGAGGAATTGCAGACAAAAGGTACATTTTTCAGGATACTGCTTAGGCACAGTTCAGTCTCATGTTAAAACAATAGAAAGACTCTTTTGAATTTATATTAACATTATAAAAATGTCATGATATTCTAGTGAGTTTACATATGCGTTAACCCTTTCACTGCCAGCGACATAAGGCATACAACGCTGGTAGCAGGCCCTTGTAACAGACTGTCGGCTTTGCACTGGAAAAGCTTAAAAGAGCCCCCATCTGACACACCCCGCCTTGCTTCCTGGACTTCCTGCCCATCCTGCAAGCCCGGGACCGGCATCATTGGTGTCTGTGGGAAGCAAGGAGAGATACCAGTGAACATCTGTTTGCTGATCTCCTCCGCACTAAATGAAGCCAGAAGCCACACTGATTGCATCACTTCCACTTGCTGAGCTGTCATTCCCCAGCTATAAAAGCCGGGCAAGAAGCTGATCAAGCCCGATCTGCGCTCGATCAACTGCATTGAAGTGCAAAGGTGACATAAGGGGTCTCTTATACCTCTAATATCATCTTAATATCAAGGCACCCTAGGGTGCTCTGACACCCTGGTTGAGAAAGGCTTCACCTGACGACCACTATGCATATGCTTGCTTCAGGTCACTAGTCTACCAAATTCTAAAGGAAAGGATAAAGATGACAACCTAAAGCTCGCACCTTCAGACACAGATCAGCTCCCATATTCCAACCCTGACACATTCCTTTTAAGTAGAGTAATGGTCAGCAACATGCTGTAAATTTATTTGATGGCCTCCATCAACCAAGCCGCCAATTTCCTCCAGTTTCTATATATATGAAGCAAATGGTGTCGCATTCAATCTCATTGACAGGACATTTTGAGGGATGACGTCGGTCCCATCTCCAGTCTGAGGACAGTTTGCTGATTCATCATATTGGAACTCTGGCAAGGAAATCAATACTTCTCCAGTGATTTTTAAAGAGCACTTACCATGCGTATTGACATGAAATGTAGCTAGATGTACACACAGATCACACAGATAACCTGACAAAGGACTGTTGTTGGTCTGAAACTGTTGTATTGGCATGCGGATTATTGAGTTATAAGAATAAAGAAAAGTCGAGGTGCTGCAGACAAAATGAGTTTGGACTTTTTGTTATATATTGGAGAGAAGGGTTATCTTTCATTCCGGCATGCACTCACTGAAGATGGATGCTTAGTGCTCTCTACAACTGTCTTTGTGGTATATATTTGTGTTCGGAATCCATTTGCCATAAGGGCGAGTAACCCAATACTGACCTGAGGTGTGCCTTGATCCGGATGGACAGTATGCCAATGAGGGGGCATACTCTGTGAAATCTTTAAATGAAGGGACCGTGTGGGCGGGTCATGCTGACGAAGGCCGTGCCCAGGTGAGTCTACCTGCCCCTTTTATGTGTGAGAGGAGGGAACGGACTCCTCCCTCAAATACAGGCTAATCAATTAGCCTTCAAACATATATATATATTGTCATCTTCATGCAGAGGAAGGAAAACCATCCTAGAAAGCAAGGTCCAATTTACCTTAAAGGAGACAAAAAACATCCTCGCCCCTGTGGCTCAGATACCTCCCTGGATCAGCGTTCTGTATCATTTATAAATGGAAGGAAGCGTTTCTGATCTGTTCTTCTAGCAAAGCATGAAACCATCTCCAGTATCTGGCGGAATCATTTCCCGTGGGAGAGTTACTCCTCATTTTCACAGCTCCTCCTCACCACATTCTGAAGATCTGAGAACCCCTCATAGCAAATTTTGTGCAAATGAGAAGTTACTATTTTCCTTCTACTGATTTGAAGAACAATAGCGGCTTTCTGTGGGAAAGACAAAATGAAAATATCTGTATAGTTAATGATCCAGGTTTGTTGTGTTTATTCGATATGAAGGGAGAGATGCCTAGAAATAGAGGAGAGGAGGATAAAACAGCTGCTGCATCGGTCATCCTGACTACAGGCAGTTCATTCGTTTTACATCAAAATGAACCAAAGATCTTCTATTTTAATCAGCTCGCAGAACACGTCCATGCAAGTTTATATGAAACCTTTATGTCAGGGGTGGGCAACTCCGGCCCTCCAGCTGTTGTGGGACTACAAGTCCCATGAGGCATTGCAAGATCCTTACAGGCATGACTCCCAGAGCAGGATGGACGCCAGCAGGAAGAGGAAGGGATGTTCGCATACCTCATCCCGCCGGGCCCCCTCCTCTCTCTTGCAACTGTCAGGCTCTCGGTCCATGAGTGCCTGACTTTTCAGAGGGGGTGACACCAAAATGACTGTCAGTCATTTTGGTGTCACTCCTCCAATGGTGTCACCCGTGTGCAGGCCACACCCTCCGCACCCCCCTAGTGCCGCCACTGTCCCAGAGGCATGTTGGGATTTGTAGTTAAGGCACAGCTGGAGGGCCAAAGTTGCCTCCCTGGACATAATTGTAGTTTTAGACAGACAAGGGAAGGGGTGAATAGTTAAAACCCCCGTCTGTATCTTTGCAGATTACAAGGGGCTTCCCTGGCCACTGCCAAGAGTACGAGAGAAGGGCGCAGAGACATGGGTTGGTACACGGGGCTTCTGGGACGAGTTGGAGGAGAAAAGAAGTGTCGCACTGTGTGTAAGACACCAACAGACAGAATTCTAATAAAAATGGTGGCCACAGATATTCTACTGTGAGCACAATTTGAATAACAGTTAAATACTCACATACATGGGGGAGAGGTCTCTTTAAGAAGTTCTAAAAAGCACTGAAGGCATGCAGTAATGATATACAATAACAATAGCTGAGATGTCACGTTAGCTTGCCTTCTAATGAACCTTTGACCAATCTGGGCAAAAATGTCAAAACAACATATAAGTCGGGCTGCAACTAACGATTATGTCCATAATCGATTAGTTGGCCGATAATTTTTTCGATGAATCGACTAATCGGATTAAAAAAACACCAATTTTTTTTAAATACACAAGTGGAGTTTTACAAACATAAAGTTTATTTCAAAATAAAACTGCATGCACACTTTTGTGTATAGCACCGCACTGGGATGCACAGCATTACAGGACAGCGCGTTGCAGCGTGGGCAATCAAGAAGTGCGTTGGAGGGGCCAAAACCAAAAATTACTTTTACCCCCCAACTTTAATTTTATTTTATTTTTGAAATAACTGTATGTATTATATTACATGTATTATTTTAATTAGTTTCATGGATTTTAAATAATCTGAATTGAAAAACTCAAAGCCAATATAATAAAATAACCAACCGTTTATTTAAAACAAGAAACCAAAATGGGCACAATTGACAGGTTCTCTTTAAGATGACATTAGAGGTTTTTTTAGACCCCTAGTGTCACCTTTCCACTTCACTGGGGAATGGCAGCTGCCTACTGAGGCAGCTGAATGTAAACACAGCAGGCATTGGCTGGGAGCAAGAGCCAGCCTGCTACTGGCTATTTTAAATTGCAATAGGATGGCTATTACACCCGCCCGCTGCTAGCCCACTGCCTGCTGTCAATCAGCACAGTTCTCCTTCAGGTCCTCCTGTGCTAACTGCAATTCAAAATAGCCAATAGCAGGCTGATTATTCCTCCCAGCCGCTGGATGGGAGGTTTGACACCGCTTTTTACCACGGCAGAAGAGGGGGTATGGGGCAGCATCGGAGCCACACACGGGGCGCAACAGAGAGGCAGCGCGGGCATGGGGGACGCAAGAGACGCAGCGGGGACACGGGGGAGCGACGAAAAGGCGGCTCAGGCGAGTGACAGAGAGGCATCGCGGGCACAGGGAGCAACAGAGAGGTAGCGTGGGCACAGGGAGCAACAGAGAGGTAGCGTGGGCATGGGAGCAACGGAGGCACGTGGAATGTAGAGGCACAGCGGCTGACAAGCACTGATACAGGCGGGGAGGGAAGGGGACACAGACAGCTGCATTCAGCGGCTCCCAGGAGAGAACAGCAGAGCGGCGGCCGCGGAAGCAACTAATCACAGAATCAACTAATCGATAATAAGAATCGTTGACAACGATTAATTGGAGGAATGATCCCAAGGACTCCTCTTGTGCATCTGAAGTCTCTATACTGTAGACTTCACAGGGGATTAGAGTTGTCGTCAACTGCAACCACCGCAACCCTTAATGATACGGTACTGTGTTATCTTCACATGTTCTAGGTTTAATTTGCCTCAACAACCTAATCCCTTCCAACCCCAGGCCCCATAGCAGTTGCCTGGGCTGCTATGGCTATAGTTACGATATTGGCTGCACACTTGTCCTGTGACTTTGGCGTACAGTACTGCAGCACCCGGGCTACCATAATAGCCAGGCCATGAGCATTTTCAATCTTTAAGTCAGGGAATTGACCTTCCCACGCTGCGGTGTACTGATATACATTTCTGAATTACAGAGACAGGTGTAAGTGGAATATAGATATTATTTTGCCAAACCAGTACCATGGGTATACCATGGGAATGACTTATATATCTTCTGCCAGTGTATTGCTGGGTGAATGCCATTCGCATGGCACTGCCGCCACTAGATGCAGCCGATGAGCATTGGAAATAAAGACATTTAATGAAACATTTTTTTTCATCCAATGCATTTATAAAACTTATTTTGCTGCTATATCGAGGTAGTCTGAGATAATTCCATTTCTTCAGTAATGTTTAATGTTCACCACTTGATAACACCTTCAGCACTATGGACAGAGCAGAGCATACTGCTCCTTGTCATTAATTTTAAAGCTGAAGTATTTATTGTCCTCATACAAGACTCACGTGTATTCTTCTTGAATCTTGGTGAGCTTTGTGTATTTCTTCTAGATCTGTGCAGTAATCCTGTGTGACACTTGAAGCTTCCTGTAATAAAGACCGCTCACTGCTGCTTTCTCTCCTTGCAGGGGTACTGGCCTTGTCTCCGCCCCCTCCTGTAATAAAGACCGCTCTCTGCTGTTTTCTCTCCCTGTGCAGGGTGACTGGTCTTGTCTCCGCCCCCTCCTGTAATAAAGACCGCTCTCTGCTGTTTTCTCTCCCTGTGCAGGGTGACTGGTCTTGTCTCCGCCCCCTCCTGTAATAAAGACCGCTCTCTGCTGTTTTCTCTCCCTGTGCAGGGTGACTGGTCTTGTCTCCGCCCCCTCCTGTAATAAAGACCGCTCTCTGCTGTTTTCTCTCCCTGTGCAGGGTGACTGGTCTTGTCTCCGCCCCCTCCTGTAATAAAGACCGCTCTCTGCTGTTTTCTCTCCCTGTGCAGGGTGACTGGTCTTGTCTCCGCCCCCTCCTGTAATAAAGACCGCTCTCTGCTGTTTTCTCTCCCTGTGCAGGGTGACTGGTCTTGTCTCCGCCCCCTCCTGTAATAAAGACCGCTCTCTGCTGTTTTCTCTCCCTGTGCAGGGTGACTGGTCTTGTCTCTGCCCCCTACTGTAGTTTTGTCAGGTCTCTGATGGCATTATGGAATGTTCTGATGAGGTTTTTCATTTTAACATTTGTATGAAATCTGCTGAGAAAATAAAGAAAGAATATATGACAGAAACAGGAAATACCTCTTCCCCTCAGCTCCATCTACTGGCAGGAATGCCGTACGAACGACATTCACCTAGCATATGGTTTGGTGGAAGATTTATAAATTGGCCCCAAAGTGTCCCATGCCGTTCCTCTTACGATCCCATCTACCAGGACCTGGGCACAGAGGCAGTTGTAGGCTCCTCATTGCCCCCTCGCGCTCATGTCACGGCTCTCTATCCATTCTTAGATAGAAGCTGAATCCTACGTCCCGTATTTTCGTTTATTTAATAAATTGGAGCATAAAACACGTTGACCTTTTCCAAGGTTCACTTTCTGAGCAAAGCAAAAATGTTAATCCGGCCTCAGCAGTTTATGGAACATCATTAGCATACAAATAGGCCATCAATAACCAATTATAATCTCCATCTTAGAAAGCAGAGACGTGCGAAAGTCATACAGGATCTGCAATATGAGCAATACCGCCGGGTGCTGAGACCGAGGAGGAGGACTCATCCTTCCATCACAATCTCTCTTCCTTCCTTCCTTTCTTTCTTTCTTTTTTTCCCCCTTACATTGTCTAATAACTTTTTCCCTGTCTCTCTTCCTTCCTTCCTCCCCCCCCCTCTCTTTCTCTCTCTTCCTCCCTCCCTCCTTTCTTTTCTTTCTTTCTCTCTTTCTTTGTCTTTCTTTCATTGTCTAATATATTTATTTCCTTCCTTCCTTCCTTCCGTCCTCCCTCCCTCTCTTTCCCTCCCTCCCTCTCTCTCTTTCCCTCCCTCTCTCTCTTTCCCTCCCTCCCTCTCTCTCTTTCCCTTCCTCGCTCCCTCTTTCTTTATTTTTCTTTTTTCCCTTACATTGTCTAATATCTTTTTCCCTGTCTCTTTTCCTTGCTTCCTTCCTTCCTTCCCTCTCTCTCTCTCTTTTCTTTCTTTCTTTCTTTCTTTCTTTCTTTCTTTCTTTCTTTCTTTCTTTCTTTCTTTCTTTCTTTCTTTCTTTCTTTCTTTCTTTCTTTCTTTCTCTCAGTCCATCTTATGTGATGGGTCAGTCTATGGAGAGGTGACACGATCCCCAGCAGGATGATGCGCAGACCTTTGATGTAGCGGTGAGTAGGATGAGGTATGATCCTCAGTGAGATGTATATGTGGATCTCACCTGTTGTGTTTATTTTCATCATAGGCATTGCCTGCAGTCTGTGGATACCATGCACCCTCCCCTCCCCCTTCGCTCATTGCCGCTGGCACCTCTTTGTAAATGATTTCTCTTTGTGTGGTATGTTCTGATGTCATACATTGCTAACACTTAATCTCTTAAATGGCTGCGATTTAAAGAGACATAAAATGTGCGACATAAACGAGGCAGTAAAGACAGATAGATATGCAAAAACATTGTAACATTATCAGAACACAGCTATGCAAAATAAAGGTGGTGAAGAGAAGAGCAATATTTCCAGGACAAATGACTTCCCCTTCCAGAGTCCTACAGAAGACGATCACGACTGTCATTTCAATGAAGGTTTACAGCTCAACAAATGTATTGAAATGTTGCAAAGCGTCCATAATCTTTATGTCAGTGCAGCTGCACGGGTTAGAAATGCCCCTTTCACTCCAGATGAAAAAAACAAGATGACAATAAATAGCCCATTACAAGCCATCTTCAGTCCAGAGATTTTCCATGCATGCTGTACTTTTTTCTACCACTAGATGTCCTCAGTCTGATGGCCAGCATCATTCAATCCACTTTCTCTGAGCTCAGGTCATCCCGGACGTGCCCCCAGAATGTGACTGGACAGTGAAAAGAGAAGCAGCACAGTGATGAACTCATCTCACTCTGCTCTCGCCCCTTATCAGCATGCTTTTTTTTGTCAGGGCATAAACTGCAGCCCTGCTGTACAGGTAGTGCTAGTGGCTATTACCAGGTCAGATTCAGGTGCTTTTACAAACCAGATGTATTAATGATTACATATTTATTTGTGTCTAGAAATCCGTTTTAACCCTCTCACTGCCACTGGCATAACAGCATTTTCACTCCTGGCCGCTGGGTGACTCTGCCATTTTTTCCAGGGCTTGTACCTTCTCCGTGTCCGGGAACCTCCATGGTGGGTGTCAGATTGTAGAGCAGTGGGAGACCAGCAAACATCTGTGAAGTATAAACCCCCAAGCGCTCAAATCTGAGCACTTCCAGGTCCATGAGCTGCCAAACTCCATCCTCCATGGCAATCTGTACTTGATTAGTTGATCAGCTTCAGCACAGTGCATAGGTGGCATTAGAGGTATAATAGACTCCTGATGTCTCCTCAAACAGAATGGGGAGGGAGGGGGATACATCAAAACTGGAGCAGACACAATCTGAAACAGCTGTGCATGACAACCAATCAGCTTCTCTCTTCAGTTTGTTCATTTAAGACTTGAAAATGAAAGAGAGAAGCTGATTGGTCGCCATGCACAGCTGCTTCAGATTCCGTCTGCTCCAGTTTTGATAAATTCCCGGCAATGTATTTTAAAAGTAAGCACCGCACGTGCCTGAATTTAAGAAGGTACCAGCCCCCAGCAGTCTACTGTACAGCAGCCCTCAGAGAAAGAGAGAGCGAGAAATGGCACAAGGAGCCAATCCAGATGTGCTGCAGCACAAAGAGCTGATGGGGGTTGAGAGCAGAGTTAAAGACAGATGAGCTAATCAGTCTGCTGCTTCTTCTTTCACTGTCTAGTCACAGGATGGGTGTAGGGAGGGGACCAGTGACGTGCGGTGCCTTCTGTGCTGGGTGAGGCATTCCCCAGCTTTTTCCTCCATAATACTAGGTGAGGCTCTGCCTCCCCTGACCGCACGTCCCTGGAGGGGACCTATAAGCGCAAGTGAAACCTACCCAGACAGGGCTGTGTCTGTGTGGCAGAGCTATGTAAATCCCAGGAGTGGATGAACAGAAGTAGTTTGGCAGTCAGAACAGCTCGGTTGTATGTGTGTGATTTGTGTACTTAGCTGTTTCCCCGGAGTTTTGTTTTACCACGTGCCACTGCAATGGAATGAATCATGGCTTGCAAACACTGGGCCATGCGTGGCCACCTTCACACCTGTTCCAGTTCTGCTGTTCCCTGGAATGATAAGTTCTTATCTGGCTTTTCTAATTATTATAAACTGGAGTCGCGATAAGAGCTTTATGGCTGCAACGTGCTTATTAATCAGAAAAATGGCCGTGTTTCTGGAACATGGAAGAATGGTTTTATTATTTTATGAAGGTGTAACAGACGAGGAAGCCATATGAAAGTATTCCCAACCCCCGCCCGTCTCCATAACAAATGCCGAGCTCCGGCCTTCCCTTCACTCCTGCACGGTGGTACCGGCTCCTCTCCTGGACTGGAATTGCTTCCTCTGATTTCACTGCACGCTGCGAGCTCCTCACAATGTGCATTAGAAGCTGCAGCAAGTCTAATAGAGCCCGCCTCATTTCCTGGCTGGAAGATGTCCACCATTATCTAGTTCTCTCCTCCCCAGCCTGACTCTCCCTGGCCCGCCCCTTTCATTCATTGGTTTTTAGTGTTTTCAATCATGACGGCGTTCTATCAAAGTGTGTGACTGCGTTGGAATGTGTGACCGGTGACGTGGTCACACATTTTAACGTTATCACGCCCACTTTTTCGGCGTTGGAATATGTGACCGGCAAAAGGTGAAGAATTCCAAAGCTTTCTCAGCTGTTCCAGGGCAGATCGGCATCGCAGGTCGTATGTGCAGGAGAACCGATCTGCCCCGGAACAGCTGATCGGTCCTGAAATGTCACTTCTATTCGACTTTGTTAATAGCACCCTGCTGGCCCCTTGGGGGCTGTGTAGTGCAGTTTTGAAGTGTGCAGCCCATTACTCCGGCTGATGTGGTTGGCAGGAGATTTTCTTTTAAGAAGCTGAATGCAGCAGCAACTGAGGTGGGGAGGGTATTGCGAATTAGTTCTTTTTACTCTTTAAGTTGTGACATTGCATTTCGAGGGTTGTGAAAGTCCCCTTCTTCAGGGCTAAATAAGATCCAAAGAATGAAACTTGGACCATAAAAGGATAAATCATCATTTATTTACTGATAGTCCCATCAAAAGCCGTATGTCTCGCTTTAGTACGGCAGCCAATATTATTCAACCCTGAAGAAGGGGAGTGCTCACAACCCCTAAAACGCGTTGGATTTTCCCTGGCAACCATAAATATGTTGGTGTTGTGTTTAGATGAAGCACTGAGATCTTGAGGAATGCTGAATTGAGTTTTACTTGCTTATAAGGACATTAAATCAGAATACAG
>NW_017306283.1:3365273-3365600 GCF_000935625.1 Nanorana parkeri
CAGCCTTATATCAGTACATTAGAATGTCAGTAATACAATCAGTACATATCAGCATATGCTGCTGTATTTCCACAAAATACGGTATCATTCTAGACTTTAATATGTGGAGCGGCGCTTGTATCTTTTATCCTATATTTATATTTTCCTATGGACCATCTGCAGACGTCCTAGGACAAGTATCACTGCCGGCCGACTCCTGGAGCAGACAGAATCTGGAGCAGCCGTGCATGGCAACCAGTCAGCTTCCAGCTTTTATTTTCAAAGCTTAAGTCTGTTTTCACACCTTGGCGTATTTTTTCTCCTCGTTTTTTAGCACGTTTTTCCGTT
>NW_017306283.1:3365697-3366035 GCF_000935625.1 Nanorana parkeri
TCCGCCCCCCTGCGACGCGGCCGCTCGCAAGGGACGGAACCCGGAAGTCGGTAGCCGCCTGAGGACACAGCGGGGATCGCGGACAAGGTAAGACCTGTACGCTGTATTCCCGAGTGTGGCTCAGGGTTACCGCTTTGTTAGCCCCGATCCACACTCGGGAATACCAATGGAAACGCCCGGAAAAACGCCCCAAAAAAGCTCCTGTACTTCTTTGGGCGTAGGGTATTTTTCAGCGTGTTCCTACGCGCTGAAATATGCCCAGGTGGGACCCATGCCCATAGGAAAGTATGGGATTTCACTTGCTGGGCGTTTTACAGCGCGCCGATCAGCGCTGTAAA
>NW_017306283.1:3366275-3366588 GCF_000935625.1 Nanorana parkeri
CAGCCTTATATCAGTACATTAGAATGTCAGTAATACAATCAGTACATATCAGCATATGCTGCTGTATTTCCACAAAATACGGTATCATTCTAGACTTTAATATGTGGAGCGGCGCTTGTATCTTTTATCCTATATTTATATTTTCCTATGGACCATCTGCAGACGTCCTAGGACAAGTATCACTGCCGGCCGACTCCTGGAGCAGACAGAATCTGGAGCAGCCGTGCATGGCAACCAGTCAGCTTCCAGCTTTTATTTTCAAAGCTTAAGTCTGTTTTCACACCTTGGCGTATTTTTTCTCCTCGTTTTTTAG
>NW_017306283.1:3366627-3410744 GCF_000935625.1 Nanorana parkeri
CCCCCCCCTTATTTTCTCTATTTTAAAATGTATTTATTTTTTCACTTTTAAACTTCCCGTTGGCTCCGCCCCCCTGCGACGCGGCCGCTCGCAAGGGACGGAACCCGGAAGTCGGTAGCCGCCTGAGGACACAGCGGGGATCGCGGACAAGGTAAGACCTGTACGCTGTATTCCCGAGGGTGGCTCAGGGTTACCGCTTTGTTAGCCCCGATCCACACTCGGGAATACCAATGGAAACGCCCGGAAAAACGCCCCAAAAAAGCTCCTGTACTTCTTTGGGCGTAGGGTATTTTTCAGCGTGTTCCTACGCGCTGAAATATGCCCAGGTGGGACCCATGCCCATAGGAAAGTATGGGATTTCACTTGCTGGGCGTTTTACAGCGCGCCGATCAGCGCTGTAAAACGCCCAGGTGTGAACCAGGCCTAACTGAAGAAACTGAAGAGAAAAGCTGATTGGTTGCCATGCGCAGCTCCTCCTGATTCCATCCGCTCCAGTCTTTGTAAATTCACCCCATATCCTTTTATGCAGAGCTTCTCACCATTGAAGGGCCCGTTCACACCAGTTGCAGTGCATTCCGGGCCGATTCTGGCCAGAACGCACTGCCTCGCATTGCGGCCGGCTCACTTTTTAGTGGGGCAGGAGGGGGCGTGGCGGGCCATTGAAGTGAATGGCACCGTAGCCACGCCCTCCGGCCGCAATGCGATCGCCCGCAGGAGATGCGATCAAAATAGTGCTTGCACGAGGAGGGGGCCCGCCACGCCCCCTCCTGCCCGGCAAAAAAGTGAGCCGGCCGCAATGAGATGCAGTGCTTTCCGGCCAGAATCGGACCGGAATGCACTGCATATGGTGTGAACTAACCGAAGAATTATTAGCTCAGAGAACTCGTGACTTGCAGAGTCATTAGCAAGTCCCGATCCTGCAGCCAAAAACTGATATTATTTTTGGGAGGACTGACCCTTTAACAACATGTACATTATATTATGGCTCCCTGGCACCTTTTGTTTTGGATTGGGGTGAACATGGTAGCACAATATCATACTTTGGTAGCACAATGTCATACATTCGTAAAGCTCTCTAGAGCCTTTCATCAGCTCAATAGCTGTATCTGTTTCTTACACCTCCCTGCTCTTAATGTTCTTGTCCTGAGGACCGGCCTCTGCTGATAAAGTTATTTTTAAACACTTTCACCGATAAGTTCCGTGTCCCCACTGGTAATAAAGGAGAAAATACTCTGGATCATGTTCTGTACCATAGCAGTGTTTCAGACAAGCTGTACTGTAAATGCCGTAATCTCTTGTGATTAAAGCGAGGGCAACATATAGATAAGTTTATCAGGACAGAATATATGTGTAACGGATAATCCTGGGTGTGACAAAGATTCTATTGTAAAGAAGTATTATCTAAATACTCATTTGCCATTTATTTATTTTTATTGTAAAGTTCACCTGAAAGTCATTATTTGATGTGACTTTATAATTTTCTCTACCGCATTTTGAACTTAAAGGTGTATTGATAAAAAAAATGCCCAGATACATTCATCCCGCAAAGCTGCATGTAGGTTTGTTCTGTGGGAACGAAGGCAAACATGAATGTTATTAGGATATTATCTTTGCAGGTTGAATGTAATATCAACAAAATACTGAATTATGGCCACTAGATGGAGCTGAGGAGCATTATGGCTACTAGATGGAGCTGAGGAGCATTATGGCTACTAGATGGAGCTGAGGAGCATTATGGCTACTAGATGGAGCTGAGGAGCATTATGGCTACTAGATGGAGCGGAGGAGGGTCATAATGACCACTGGATAGAGCTAGGGATCATTGTGACATTTAGACAGAGCTAATGAGCATTATGGCCACTGCATGGGGTTGAGGAACATTATGGCCACTAGATCAGTGGTTCTCAACCTTTCTAAGGCCGGAACCCCTTGATAACATTTGCCAAGTAGTGGTGACCCCCAACGGTAAAATCTAGGGATGACGCGGCTGCTGCAGCGACATCTGGCGGCGTGGCGGGAGAACTGACACTGCTGCGCTAGGAGAGGGCTGAGGAGGACTCTCACCTAGCACAGCAGAAATCACACAGCGACCCACAGCTTGAGAACCATTGTTCTACTTGCTTTTTAAAGCTGAAATACCCTTCCTAGAACAACAACACCAGACTCCTGACATTACCTGCATAGAGATTAGAAAGCACAATCTTTTTGGTAGCTGCACTGTGAATATAACCGCGTTATGAACGCCCAGCGCCGGATTTACTCTCCCTGCTGCTCCAAGGCCAGGTTGCGCAATGCTCCCCATCAATGGAGAATGGCAATCAGATGGCAGGGTAGCAGGGTTAGGTTTTGTTTTTTTTTGTTTCTTTCTTTCTTTTTTTTACTTTATCACTTTTTTCATTTGTATTTATTTTTTTAATTTTAAAAAGTTTTATTTATCTTATCGTTTACTATTTTTATTTTTAATATTTTTTTAATCTTATTATTGTTTATTTTCTATAATTTTCCTTTTTTTAAATAATTTGTTTCTTATCATTGCTTACTTTTTAATCGCCTTTTTACTTTTTTTATTTAATTATTTATTTATTTTTTTAAATGTCTTCAATAATTTTTTTATCTATTTTTTTTTCCACTTAACTTTATTGCAATCACACAGAGATAATAATGCCCCTGTATAATAGCAATTGGAGGTGACAGGTTCGGCGGAAAAGAAAGCGCTTCTCTCCTGGGTGGCCGGGAGCCGCTAGGTGACCCCTGGCCAATCGTTATTCGACCCCCCACGGGGGCGTGACCCCAAGGTTGAGAACCGCTGCACTAGATAATAGCCACTAAATGGAGCTGAGAAGCATTATGGCCACTGTATGGAGTTGAGTAGCATAATAGCCACTTGGTGGAGCTAAGGAGCATAGTGGCCACTAGATGGAGTTGAGGATCAATATGGCCACTAAATAGAGCAGAGGATCATTATGGCAACTAGATGGAGTTGAGAAGCATAGTGGCCAGTAGATGGAGTTGAGGATCAATATGGCCACTAGATAGAGCAGAGCATCATTATGACCAGTAGATGGAGTTGAGGATCAATATGGCCACTAGATGGAGTTGAGGATCAATATGGCCACTAGATTTAAGTGAGGAGCATTATGGCCACTAGATAGAGCTGAGAAGCATTATGGCTACTAGATAGAGCTGAGAAGCATTATAGCCACTATTTAGAGCTGGGGAGCATTAAGATGGCGGCTCCCACCTGCAGTCTCAGGGCTTTTGGATGTCTACACTAGGAAGGCTCTTACAGAGAAACAACATGCATAGAATACATTAAATGCAGATATAATCTTATGGGAAGATTTCTGCTGAAGTGAATTATCTAATGACAGGGCCTCTTTAAAAGTGTCTGCTCCCATAGGAACAAAACAATAAAATGTGAGAAGACTTGTGTATGAATCCCTTTATTGCAATAGCAATGATACATCCACTGTACAAACTGTACAAACTGGGCAGTAAAACACTCCTCTGCAACATGCTGGTTATAAAAGGAACATTGCACATTTTTCTCTTATCTATATTCTACATATATAGGAAGACAAGTGCAATGTTTATAGTTTACAGCTGGGAAAGTGAAATATTACAGTTTATTAAAACAATGGTATGCAAATAGGACTTTGTCCAGCACTAATACTCTGTATTAAAGGCCAACCATAGCCCAAACCCTTTTTTATTTTTAGATAGCGTTTTGGAAACAGTGTTGGAGCTTCTGTCACGTTTTTATTGCTGTCTGGGTCTAAATTGAAGGGATATTTATGTCATCCTGCAGTTCAGAAAACGTCCTCACTCATTGTAATGTGTTGCTGGTCAATAGCGGCTGTTTACTGAACCCGGAAGTGCTCAGAGTAGAGCACTTCCAGGTTGGTTGTACAGAGGAGAGATTGGTTGTGATCTCTCCACTGCAGACACTGTTCACCACACTGAACATATTATTTTATGGCCTTGGGCAGGGGCGTAACTAGAAATCACAGGGCCCCATAGCAAAATTTTGTATGGGGCCCCGTGATTGCTAGTCATGCCACTTGCAGAGCCCCAGCGGAGAGTGACACTGCAGAGCCCACCATAGACTCTCTATAGTGGGCTCTGCAGGGTCTAAGATCTCTTACCTGTCAGCGCCTCTGTGGTCACAGGGCCGCGACTCCTCTGCTATCGACGGGCCCCACCTTCTCTTGCATCACTGGCCCCACCTGCTCTTAGGTTGCTGGCCAGTGATGTAAGAGGAGACGGGCCCCGCCTCCTCCATTCCGAACACCGCCCTCATCTGCCGCAGCAGCTGGCTGTCACTGACACAGCTCCGCAGCAGCTATGAGGGGAAATGCGCCGTGGCCCCCCTGTGCCCGGGCCCCAAGGCTGCCGCCTGGGTCGCTATGGAGATTGTTATGCCACTGGCCTTGGGCTCCCAGGAGAAGTGAGAGAGCCTGGCTTTACAGTCACCCAGGTCCCTTCTACAATAAAGCCCAGAGCTCGGGGGTATGTTTCAAAAACAAGCTCATGGCTGCTATTGCAGCCTTAAGCTTGTTTTACCCATTTCAACACCAAGAGTTGAACCGCATGAATAAAAGCTGACCATTGTAAGAACTCCCAGCAGTTTATTTCTTGATTGTCGCTAAGGCCAGGTTCACACCTAAGCGATTTAACGAGCAGATTGAGTCGCGCAATATCGTGCAAAACACAGATTTGCATTGAAGTTAGTGGAGGTTGTTTACACCTTTGCGGTTTGTCACGCGGACGAAATTGCCTTCGCGCAAAAAGGTGCAGGAGCTATTTTCAGGTGCTTGTCGCTCGGTTTGGGTCCCATACATCTCTTCGCATTGAAAAGCGCACGCTTTTTAAGGGCTGGATCACACCTGGGCAATCTGTGACCGCGCGGCAATCATGCACGATACCGCGCGGATTGCCGGGTGGTCACAGAGTCGCCTATCCCCGAGGGTCGTGCAGTGGGTGACATTACTTTCTAATGGCACCCCAGTTGCGCCTATCCGAACTCGATTGCGGCGTCGTGTATCGCAAAAGAAAGGTACATGTATATTTTTTCTGCGATTGCTGTGCGGATGTACCCCTTTGAAATCATTGGGGCCGCACGATCCGCACGGGATCACCGTCTGCAATTTTGCATGGCTGCGCGATCCCGGGACGCGCATCCTGGATTGCTGAGGTCTGCCCCAGGCCTAAAGCACAGTCGCGCAAATGAAAACGGCTCACCAGCTCAATCGCCTGGGTGTGAACAGGGCCGGATTTACTCTCCCGGCCGCCCCAGGGCCAGGTTCCGCAATACACCCCCCTGGGCCGTGCCACCCAAGGCCAGGTTCCGCAATAGCCCCCCCCCCCCTTTCTTATCAATGGAGAATGGCAACCAGATGGCAGGGCGGCGGGGTTAGTTTAGTTTCAATTTTTTTTTTACTGTTTCTTTAACCCTGCCGCTCTGATCACTGCAGTGAAGAGACGAACTCGGCGGCGGAGCACGGAGGACGGAACCAGAGGAGAGAGGTAAGTGCAGGGGGGAGGAGGCTGCAGACTGTTTACATGTGATCTCAGCGACATCGCCGAGTTCACATGTAAACGAACAATCGGCTGCCTCACTCTATATTTAGTCCTGCTTGTGCAAAGCAGGACTAAATGTAGAGAGGGCAACTACCCCACAAGGACACCGCTGCCGTCCCTCTGCGCCCTGCCGCCCCGAGGCCGGGCCTCGCTGGCCTTGTGGGGAATCCGGGCCTAGGTGTGAACCTAGCCACTCTGTAACTGAAATGTTTTCTGTACAGCTTGGGCTGGTAAAGGAAGTGGAAAAATAATAGATCCACCGGCAGGATCAACAGGTAATGAAACCATGTTACAAGGGGGACTCTGTGTTTATGTTACTGACATTATGCCTCATACATTGTATATAATTTTTATTTTGGCCATAATGGCCAAAAAACTGTGGACTCCAGCTGGCAGATGCACTACGACAGCCGTGCATTCTGATTTATTTCGTTTCCAATGCCTGTCCCCAAGCTCCTCACACTCTCTTTTAAAAATAAATGTTACATTATATGAAGGTGTTATCTTAACAACATGGGAGCGCCCTGCCATTCACATCTGCAAACAGCTGACACTCACATGTCTATGAATCTATTCATTCCACGAGAATAAATACTTGTGCTGTGATTAAAGAGTCCGACGCTTGTTCAGCAAACGTTATGGCGCCTGTAAAGACAAAAAAAAAAAATGTCTTTGAAATAGCGGCGTGCGTGGGAGATCAATCACAGCGCCTGCCGCTGATACCTTGTCCTCTTGGCTTTTGCACCAACTTTTAATCAGCTGCGAGTACATTTCCTGTACTATCTGGTACACATGTCCTCACGGTATGTGAACTCAATGCAGCGCAGGTGTTGCACTAAGGACAAAACACTTGCGAAACCCACCTTCCCTTAAAGGAAACATGGAGTTTGTTATTGCTCGTTCATTCTGACAATACTATTTGCTGAACCTCTTGCTTTGTTAGGTTGAATCGATAACCGAAGAACAAGTAAACGGAATAAAAAGTTCAGTGGTTCTAAATAGCGGCAGGGCAACCAGCATTTTTAAAAGGAGGTCAGAAATAGGGCTAATCTTAGTAAAGGTCATTATACATATACAGTATATTTATATATATAGATATAGATATACATATATCTATATCTACATATATATATATATATATTTCCTGGCCATATCCATGGCAGCGCTGACAGATAGGTTAGCTCCTATTTCCCCTAGGTAACAGGAACAAAAAAGGGTTAAAAGACCATCCCCCTTTAGCCCATATAAGCCCCTCCTTTACCTGAGTTCCCCCGTTTATCAAACATTACAGATTGGACGTTAGAGCTGCAGTTAATGACCAATTTGACAGGAGTGTGTTGCTCTCTCGCCATTAGGTCACCTAATAAACAATTTCAGCATGCAATATGGTTGTATGTGTTTTTTGTTCCCACCCTTCTATGGCTTGGGTATCCCCCATTTGTCAGCACTGCCATGGATATGGCCAGGAAAACGGAAAATGTATTCATAATTTCGTAATTTTCTTTTCCTGGTTATACTCCATGGCAGCGCTGGGCTCCCACCCTATGGGACACTTTAGCTTGGTACTAGACAGGGGAACTCAGGTAAAGGAGGGGCTTATATGGGCTAAAGTTGGTCTTTTAACCCTTTTTTGTTCCTGTTACCTAGGGGAAATAGGAGCTAACCCATTTGTCAGCGCTGCCATGAAGTATAACCAGGAAAAGAAAATTACGGTTATTATGAATAAATTTTCCGTTTTATTAGGGATGCACCGATACTATAGGTATCGGTGCCAATACTAAGTATTTGGGCGAGTACTCGTACGTGCCCAAATGCTCCCGATGCCTAGTCTAGAACTTCCGGTATCAGGAAGCTGGGCAGCGAGTCATTACACGTTGCCCCGCTTCTTGATTGTCCAGGAAGCCAGCTCCATGCTCTCGCTTCACCAGGAGCTGGCTTTCTGGCCAATCAGGAAACCGGGGGACGGGTAATGACTCACCCGCTGGCTTCCTGATGGGCCAGGAAGCTGGGTCCATGCTCCCTTGTCACTTGGTGCCCAGGGCGCATGGAGCTGACCTCCTGGCTAATCAGCAACCCGGGCAGCGTGTAATAACTAACCTTCCCTAACGTGATTCTTTGGGAAGCTGGCCAATCAGGAAGTCGGGCGGCAAGTCACTACCCGCCCCCCGGCTTCCTAAATGGCCAGAAAGCCGGCTTCATGCCGTCCAGGTGACGAGGGAGCACAGAGCCGGCTTCCCGGCCAATCAGGAAGCTGGGCGCTGTGTAATGACTCGCCACCGGGCTTCCTAATTGGTCGGGAAGCTTTCCAATCAGGAAGCCGGCTCCATGCTCCTTCGCCGCCCGGCTTCCCGGCTAATCAGGAAGCCAGGCGGCGAGTCATTACATGACACCCGGCTTCCTTATTGGGACTTTCGGTATTTGGTATCGCCGAGTACCCCAA
Source organism: Nanorana parkeri (assembly GCF_000935625.1). Taxonomy (NCBI): domain Eukaryota; kingdom Metazoa; phylum Chordata; class Amphibia; order Anura; family Dicroglossidae; genus Nanorana; species Nanorana parkeri. Next base: position 3,374,648 of record NW_017306283.1, read on the forward strand.
AAAAATGTTGGTATTCGATACCGAAAACCCGATATATATTTGTATCTTTTAGGTCTGGAAATATTTGGGCACTGACAGAGTTTTCAAATTCTGGCTCTGTGCACCACCACAATGGATTTGAAATTATACAACCGAGATGCAATTGAAGTGCAGACTTTCATCTTTAATGAAGGGGGGCTGAGGAAAAATATCATAAGAAACGTTTAGGAATTACAAGTTCAATTCATACACAGTCCCCTTATTTCAGGGGCTCAAATGGAATTGATCAAATGAATACAATCATAAATAAAATGTTCATTTTTAATACTTTGTCGAGAATCCTTTGCAGGCAATGACTGCTTGAGGTCTAGAATGCATGGACCTCACCAAACGTTGGGTTTCCTCCTTTGTGATGCTTTGCCAGGACTTTACTGCAGCTGTCTTAAGTTGTTGTTTGTTTGTGGGTCTTTCTGCCTTAAGTTTTGTCTTCAGCACGTGCAATGCATGCTCGGTTGGGTTGAGATCAGGTGATTGACTCGGCCATTGCAGGAAATTACACTTGCTTGCCTGAAAAAACTCTTGGGATGCTTTTGCAGTATGTTTTGGATCACTGTCATCTGTAAAGTGAGGCGCCATCCAATCAACTTTGCTGAATTTAGCTGAAACTGAGCCAACAATATATCCCCATACACTTCACAATTCATCCAACTGCTTCTGTCAAATCATCAATAAACACTAGTGACCATTGGCATGCATGGAAGCCATGCATGCCAATGCCACCACACTGCCTCCACCCAAGATAGCAAGCAATTGAGCTGCAAGTTTGAAAATGTCTAAACTATTGCTAGACTTGCCAAGCTTCACAATGTTGTTGCACAATTCCAGCAAGTCTGCATTGCAAGTCTCCAGATCAACGTGCTTTGCAAAAGTGCTGTAACACTTGCAGAACTCTTGCTAAGATCTGCAGGACTCTTGCTGTAGACTTGCCAAGCAAATTTGCTACGAATTCGAAAAGTGTCACCTAGAACTTGTGCTGCAAGTGTTCTGCAAGTCTACAACTTGCCAGGAATGTGTGCAGCAAGTTAACAAGAATTACAATTTAACCCTGACCCAAGTTTGTGGTACGTTATCCTTGCTGTCTGGGACTGTGTTTTACAGATGATGTGGTATGCTTTGGATCATGAGCCGTTCCAAACCTTCTCCATACTTTTTTCTTCCCATCATTTTGGTACAGGTTGATCTTAGTTTCATTTGTACAAAGAATGCTGTTCCAGCAAAGTCTATTCTTGAGGCTTATGAATGGTTTGCACCTTGTGGTAAACCCTCAGTATTTGCTCTCGTGAAGTCTTCTTTTTATGGTAGACTTGCATAATGATATGTCTACCTCCTGGAGAGTGTTCTTCACTTGGCTGGATGTTGTGAAGGGGTTTCTCTTTACCACGGAAAGGATCCTACAATCATCCACCACTGTTATTTACTGTGGACGTCCAGGCCTTTTTGTGTTGGAAAGCTCACCGGTGCATTCTTTTTCTCTCAAAATTGACCAAACTGTTGATTTGGCCGCTCATAATGTTCCCGCTATCTTGCTGATGGATTTTTGTTTTCTTGTAGCCTAAGGATGACCTGATTCACTTGCAATGAGAGCTCCTCTGAACGCATGTTGGGGGTTCATAGCAACAGCTTCCAAATGTGAATGCCGCACCTGGAATCACCTTTAGACCTTTTACCTGCTTAACTGATAATGAAATAATGAAGGAATAGCCCACACTTGTCCAAAAACAGCTTCTGAGTCAATTGCCAGATTACTTTTGGTCCATTGAAAAATATGAATACCTTCAACGAAAGCTGAGAGATTGAACTTTAAGCCCAGATTCTTTATTTAACTGTAACTTGAATTATTTTGGTAAACTGCCAAAATATCAAAACTTCAGTGTCCAATTATTTCCAGATCTAACTGTATATATACATTGTATGCACTAGGCACTCAAAGGACTTCCCATTGAAAAATTGAGGCCTAGAGTGGTCCCTGATTCCAGCACTGGCCTTTCATTAACCTAGGGTGTCCCCTGATTTCAGCACTGCCGTTTCACTTACTTAGGGTGTTCCCTGGTTCCAGCACTGCATTTTCACTAACCCAGGGTGTTCCGTGGTTCCAGCACTGTTCTTTCACTAACCTTGAGTGTTCCCTGGCTCCAGCACTGCCCCTTCACTAACCCAGTGTGTTCCCTGGTTCCAGCACTGCCCTTTCACAAACCTAGGGTGTTCCCTGGTTCCAGCACTGCCCTTTTACTAACCCTGGGTGTTCCCTGGCTCCAGCACTGCCCTTTCACTAACCTTGGGTGTTCCCTGGCTCCAGCACTGCCCCTTCACTAACCTCGGGTATTCCTGGCTCCAGTACTGCTCTTTCACGAACCCAGGGTGTTCCCTGGTTACTGCACTGCCCTTTTACTAACCCTGGGTGTGCCTTGGCTCCAGCACTGCCCTTTCACTAACCCAGGGTGTTCCCTGGTTTATGCACTGCCCTTTCACTAACCTAAGGTGTTCCCTGGTTCCAGCACTGACCTTTCACTAACCTGAGGTGTTGCCTGGTTCCAGCAATGCCCTCTCACTAGCCTAAGGTGTTCCCTGGTTCCAGCAATGCCCTCTCACTAACCTAAGGTGTTCCCTGGTTCCAGCACTGCCTTCTCACTAACCTAAGGTGTTCCCTGGTTCCAGCACTGACCTTTCAATAACCTAAGGTGTTCCCTGGTTCCAGCACTGCCCTTTCACTAACCTAAGGTGTTCCCTGGTTCCAGCACTGACCTTTCAATAGCCTTGGGTGTTCCCTGGTTCCAGCACTGCCCTTTCACTAACCTAAGGTGTTCCCTGGTTCCAGCACTGCCCTTTCACTAACCTTGGGTGTTCCCTGGCTCCAGCACTGCCCCATCACTAACCTTGGGTGTTCCCTGGCTCCAGCACTGCCCTTTCACTAACCTTGGGTGTTCCCTGGTTCCTGCACTGACCTTTCACTAACCTTGGGTTTTCATTGGCTCCAGCACTGCCCCTTCACTAAACTTGGGTGTTCCCTGGCTCCAGCACTGCCCTTTCACTAACCTTGGGTGTTCCCTGGTTCCTGCACTGACCTTTCACTAACATTGGGTTTTCCTTGGCTCAAGCACTGCCCCTTCACTAAACTTGGGTGTTCCCGGGCTCCAGCACTGCCCCTTCACTAACCTTGGGTGTTCCCTAGCTCCAGCACTGCCCCATCACTAACCTTGGGTGTTCCCTGGCTCCAGCACTGCCCTTTCACTAACCTTGGGTTTTCCTTGGCTCCAGCACTGCCCTTTCACTGGCCTAGGATGCTCCCTGATTCCAGCACTTCCTTTTCACTGGCCTAGGGTGCTCCATGGCTCTAGCATTGCCCCTTCATTGGCCTATTGAGCCAGTAAACATTGCATTGGTAAAGCGTGCACCCAGTCATGGGACAAGAAGCTGCAGGCCAGGAGCACGGTTAGAGACCTGCTGTAATCTGTAATGGGTTTTAAAATATAAGCGGGGCAGGGGGTGACACAGAAATAACTGCAGGGTCTCAGCCATGGTGTCACCCTCTTAGACCATAGCAATGGAGAAATACAGCCCCAACTGGCTGACTGGAAAAAAACCTAATTTTCCAGAAACCACCTCGGGGTTCTGTTATATGACCAGCTCAGATGTAAATTGTATCAGAATTATTCTGCAGATCTCTTTTAATCCAGCATAGAAGCGTTTATTGTTCATCATTTCAGTATCATCCTTCCTCTGCTCTTCAATATCCTTTGATGCAGCTGAGTAACATTCCCTAATAAGGCTCGCCCTCCGCCGTCTCCCGCCGCTGCGTCCTCGTCCCCCTGCTCTGTTTGGCCTGTCTATTTCAATTCCAGAATCTGTTTATAGAAAAACCTCTGAACGGGGAATCTGTAACAAAGCCAAGAAGCCGGGACGAACGTAACCCAGTCATCTGGCACCGTCTTTGTAATATAAATTATAAATACGCCACCATTTGTGTATCGCCTGCTGAGGGGGGAGCGCGGCTGGGATTAGATAGGGCTTATTAATTCGAATTTAATTTCAGTCCGCGACCTACAGGACAGCCCTGAATATTTCATATCTGAGGCGGCCACCTTTCTCCGATGCGTCTCGCCGGGTTGTCAGGTCTAGGCGCGATGGAATCCATCGTGCCGAGGCTGTCAGTAAATTATAGTTGGCCACACATGATGCAATCTGATTGCACATTCTGAACACAAACTAAAGCTGGCCATACACCTTACAATTATCTGCAGATTTTCTATGGTCAGATGGAAAAGGTGTAACAGATTCCTCCATCTACACTTAAAGGAGAACTATGAGTGCTTTTCACTCACCTCATAGTTCTAGCCGACCTGTGACAATGAGACTGTCGCAGGTCGGCTCAGTAGATCGGGAGGTGAGCGAACATGTGATTTCTAGTTACGCCCCTGCATCCTACCACACAGCGAAAATGGTTCAAGAATGGTTTGAAGAACACAACAACAACAACGAGTTTGAGGTGTTGACGTGGACTCCAAATTCTCCAAATCTCAATCCAATGGAAATGGAGCATCTGTGAGATGTGCTGGAAAAACAAGTCCGATCCATGGAAAGGATCTGCTACTGACGGCTTGGTGCCAGATATCACAGTATCACAGGTCTAGTGGAGTCCATGCCTGGACAGGTCAGGAAAGGGGGGGCCTGCTTAACATTAGGGAGGAGGTCATATTGTTATGGCTGATTGGTATAACTGCATTCATCATTTGTTTCATCTTCCTGGAATTCCATTTTAACCGATAGATTTCATTAGTCACCCGGCGTTCCTCTTTATCATCCTTCTACGTTGTGAATTGTCGGGATCTCACATTTGACATGAAGAGTCTCCGCCATTCACAGGACAGAGATAATCTGAATCTCCCAGGGATAGAGTGTCAGGGGCAAAGCCGGAGTTTCTCATGTGAACGCACACACAGCGCACTCTCCACAAGCTAAATAGTAACACTAATCACTGACGTGTCACATCCCTGACCTTCCAGCACAGACAAGCCTGACACCATATGGCCAGAGATATTCACGCGCTGTGTTACGCACATTCTAGGAAGGCCTCACCTGGCTCCCATCTGCCGACTTCACCTGTGCGGACGCAGATGACGGGAGGTATATATAATGGAACAGTCACATCGTTTTGCCCTGAGACAGAAGGAAATTCCTCTTCTGTACAAAAGATAAAACGAAACAATTTTATATATGGATTTGCACCTGGATAGAGGAAAGTTCTGCTCCCTATGAGTACAGTACGGCGGCGGTACAGCTGGCCACACACGTTACAATCTGACATGACAATATGTTACATTTAGATACAATTGTACAGACATCTTGATCATATCACTGATGAACCAATGACAGAGCAGCTTTTGGTAACTTTACTGATTACATTCCTGATACAACAACTGTATAACAAAAAAGTGAAAAAAAATACTTTTATTATTAAAAAGTAGTATTTGATCTCTGGTCCAGTGGCTTTGCCTAGGCTGAAATAATGTCACCAGTCTGCTGCAGACAGGAGGAAGCATTTCCTCAGTCTCCTCTCCCCCAGTGATCAGTCTGCTGCAGGCAGGAGGAAGCATTTCCTCAGTCTCCCCTCCCCCCAGTGATCAGTCTGCTGCAGGCAAGAGTACGCATTTCCTCAGTCTCCCCTCCCCCAGTGATCAGTCTGCTGCAGGCAGGAGGAAGCATTTCCTCAGTCTCCTCTCCCCCAGTGATCAGACTGCTGGAGGCAGGAGAAAGCATTTCCTCAGTCTCCTCTTCCCCAGTGATTGGTCTGCTGCAGGCAGGAGGAAGCATTTAATCAGTCTCCTCTCCCCCAGTGATCAGTCTGCTGCAGGCAGGAGGAAGCATTTCATCAGTGTACTCTCCAGCAGTGATCAGTCTGCTGCAGGCAGTAGGAAGCATTTTCTCAGTCTCCCTCCCCCTAGTGATCAGTCTGTTACAGACAGAAGGAAGCATTTCCTCAGTCTCGCCTCACCCAGTGATCAGACTGCACCATTGTAACTATGTAACAAAGGGCTGCAGCAGGAACTGATCCGTATCAGACATTTGTGAACATAAAAGCTGCACAGGATTTACACGATTGTGTCGGCATTTCAGTCCAGGAAGTAGGTGATAGCTCTGGATGATGCTTCAAAAAATGGCTACATCCTTGTAGAGCTGGGATAGCCAACCTCGGCACTCCGGCTATTGTGAGACACGGGGCATTGCAGGACTGTGACATCCACAGTTATGACGCTCAAGGTGGGGGAATGATGGGATTTGTAATTTCTTCATAGCGGAACTGCCTACCCCAGTACTATAGAGAAAACCTGATGAAGGTGTGATCAGGGGGAGTACTAGGATCCGCTAATAGGTAACGTCATATACAGACAACGCGTTTTGACCCTCCAGGTTAAAGCTCAAAGATAGTCAAATATTGTCCTTGTACAAGAGTCACGTGTATTCTTCTGGAATCTCGGTGAGCTTTGTGTATTTCTTCCAGATCTGTGCAGTAATCCAGTGTGAGACTTGGAGCTTCCTGTAATAAAGACCGATCACTGCTGCTCTCTATCCATGTGCAGGGAGACTGGTCTTGTCTCCACCCCTCCCTGTAGTTTCAAGCAGGCAGACTGTAGTGGGTGGGACCTGCTGGGTTTACAATCGGTAAAGCAAAACAAACGACAAACGCACTCAACAATTTACGGGTACAGCTGGCTCTGCCTCCAGCTCCAGCCACCGCCAGCTGTCACTCACGCAGCTGGGCGGATCCAGACATAATTGTCGGGAATCCGCTTCAGCTGTGGCGTCTCAGTATACCGTAAGCTGTAGCTCGCGGTATACTGAGCTTAGGGTGACGGGAGGACGCTAGTTTGTGTCCTCCCGTTACCCTAAGGAGAACTATGGGGAAAAGCCCTGACCCCATAGTTCTCCTTTAATACTACTTTAAGGTGAGAACCCTGGCTGTCCTACTCAACACTTTATTACAGAATGTCCATGAATTCCTGGGCATTCGTAAAGCAATGCTAGCTTTGATTAAGTACCTGCATGTGAGTACATTGCTTCCTTTATATCCGAGTATATTATGGATTTCCTGCCAGGTCCGGTTATCAGTCCCAGCAGCCGGCATGTAGCACCTTTTACAAGTCTTTACACCTTTCTTAAACATGTGAATTGGAGCAGGTGAACGGAGCTTATCAGAGCAGGGGCACTGTCACTTCCTGTACGAGGAACAAAGAACTCTTATGCCTAGGCGATCCTCCCTTCTGTAGAATATGGACGCTTTCCCTGAGCTTGGCACAAGTCATCTGTGTTTTTTTTACAGGCCCGATATGACAAATGAGCGCAGGTGTTAATGATTATGAGGAACTTCTGGTTACCTACCAGTGACTCATTCAGTGATAACGAATCGTCTTAAAATCTTTTCCAAATATTTTTATTTACTTTGGCCCCTGTTTGATCTCTCCTAAGCTGTTTAAAGAGATAAAACCAACAATAGCGCACCAATCTAGTGCAATAAAGTCACTTTAATCAGCTAAAAACCCAAAAGTAATAAAATATGGCCCTGGAAACCCTGGAAGGCTTGTTTATGTATGTGTATATATATATTTGTGTTCGGAATCCATTTGCCATAAGGGCGAGTAACCCAATACTGACCTGAGGTGTGCCTTGATCCGGATGGACAGTATGCCAATGAGGGGGCATACTCTGTGAAATCTTTAAATGAAGGGACCGGGTGGGCGGGTCATGCTGACGAAGGCCGTGCCCAGGTGAGTCTACCTGCCCCTTTTATGTGTGAGAGGAGGGAAGGACTCCTCCCACAAATACAGGCTAATCAATTAGCCTTCAAACATATATACCAGCTTTCAGGGTCACCGTACATGTAGGAAAAGTCATGCATGTAGCAAAATCTGTGATACGGATCCCACTTTTTCCCTCTTTTTTCCCCCCACCCGTTTGTGCACATTTGATCAAGTATGAACACGTGGGAAAACACCTGCGTTTTCCAACGTGGTTTGGGGTGCCATTAGCTAGTAACATCTGTAAATAAATAAATCAAGGCAACTGGGCTAGTTGGATTTTTTTTTCTTTCTTGAAGATGTTTTGCTGGTCATCCGACTAGCTTTCTCAATTCAGAAACTCATTCTGAATTGAAATCTAGTTGGATGACCAGCAAAACATCTTCATACAGCAAGCCTGGTTGCCTTGATTCATTTTTTTATAGATATACCATGACCTGGATGAATGAAAACCTTCACAGGCATTAACTAGGAATGGCACCGTAAGCGTGTTGCGAATTTTGTACGCATTCCGTGAACGAGTGGTAAAGTGAGCATTTTTGACGGAGTGTGCTGCATGTTCATGTAACGCGATGGTGTGAACTAGGACTAAAGGGAAGGGCAGAGAGAGAGAGAGAGAGAGAGAGAGAGAGAGAGAATATGTTTTAATATCTTTTACATTTACATTATTTTTTTTATTTTTTTAACAATGTTTTATATCCTCCACAGACTATAAATCTTATGGGCATCATGTATCGGGACTAAAGGGAAGTACAATCAGGTTTTTTTTTATTGGTTTTTGTTCAGCCTTATGTGTTTTTTTTTTTTTAGTAAGTAATTTTTTTTCTTTTCTTTTTTTTTTACATTTTTGTTTCTTTTTATGTAATATTAAGTAAAAAAAGTAACAAAAGTGATAAGTGGTAAGCTGAACATGCTCTGTATGTTCGGCTGAGCCGAAGTGCAGAAGGACTTCGATTAAGCCGATCCAACATCTGGATTGGCTGTGCCGAAGCTCCGGCAGCTCACTTGCTGCCGTTTGCCCCTATTCTCATAAGGGCCAAACGGCAGTGAGTGAATAGGCTGGGCTATTCTGCTTGGTACCTCCGTGGTACTGAGCAGAATAGAAAATCAATGAAAATAGTCAAAAAATAAAAAGGTTGACATTTTTTTTTTTTTTTAAATAAATAGTACAATTTTAAAATAAATAAAGATTAAAAAGAAATAATAATTAAAAAAACAATAAGCGGGGCTAGCAGTGACAGCTAGCTCCGCCCAACTGTTTCCTATTGGTCGGCACCTGCTAGAGTCCTCTAACAGGTCCCGGACAATGAATAACAACTGGGCAGAGCCGGCCATGATGTAAAGGTTGTTATTATTTAATGAGAGTTCAGCGCCCCCAGGTAATTTGGGGAAGCTGATCTATCATTACCACTGGGCGAAGCCAGCCGTGAGATGACGACTGGCTCCGCCCAGCTGTCATTTGCGGGGCGAAAGGCCGGCCTTCGGCAGGCCGTTCTCCCCGCTTTGGCTTTCACTTCGGCTCAGTCGAGGCCGATGCATATGCTTTCGGCTCGGCTGCCTTCAGCTGCTGTACGGGCTATTGTCAATAGCCCGTACAGCAGGCCTTTGGTTCGACTGAACTGGAGGGCTCCGGTAGCCGGAGAGAGCCGAAGGATCAGCCGAAGCTAGAGCCGGATCCTTCGGCAGCTTTGTGAATTACCCTTTAAATCTTCATCATGTATCTGTGTTAGTTACAAATGAAGGGTGATCTATTGTGACCTTGGATGACCCTATATATGTGTATTGATACACTATACACACCCAAGACCCATTTTCTCTAAGAAGTAATAAAATGTACTCACAATAATCAGAAATGAACCGTGCTTATGTGTGGCTGTGGCCAGTGGTAGGGGTTGAACAGCATTCTAGGGATTTATTAATACTTTATCTATATGTATAGGTTTATATACTGTATGTGTTTTTATATATATGTATCATATTTCAATATATTTACAGTTTTTTATGGATTTAAATTCTTAATATATTTCTACTTCTTTCTTAAAGAACTGAAGCCAACAATTTTTTTAACGTTTTGGATAGAGTATGGTGGGGTTATAACCCGTGTGGAGATCCGTGTCCCATGTGGTGAGATTTCCCTTCACAGTGAGAGGAAATTCCTCCAGTTTGAGGGAAATCCCTGGTGGTCACCAGAACTAGCGTCTCCAGTGGAAGATTTCCCTATTCCTGGTCTGATGACAACCCACAATTTATGATTTTCCTTCACTTTCATGGTCACCAGGACATAAAAAGGGTGAATCTCCCTAATGGGGTCAAAGACAGCAATAAAAACCTGACAGTTGTTTTATTCCTTCTCCACTCTATTTTAAAAAAAAAGTTTTGCTCAGAAAGAGTTCATGATATTTATTATTATCATTATTTTTATTATTATTATTAGAGGTGCACTGAAATGAAAATTGTAAAACTGAAACGAAACCGAAATAAAAAAAAATGTCAGACCGAAACCAAAAATGTTTTTATTTGAACTTTTTCAAAAAAAATATATTTTATTTTTATCTTTTTTTTAATAAACTTTTTAAATGTTACATTTTAATTATGTATTCATTTTTTATTAAATATTTTATTTTTTACTTTACTTTTAGGGGCTTCGAGAAAATATAGACCCCTGATATTTCCCTTTTAAAATAGAAAAAGAGATTGAGAATACAGAGCCCTCAGGGACAGAGTCCTCAATCTCTTTAGCTGCAGCCCCCTGTTATCAATGAACAGGAATCCTCTATGCTGAGAGTTCCTGTTCATTCATAACCCGTGGATATAGTATGTTTACTATATCCTCAATCATGAATGAACAGGAAGTGATATAGATTACTATATAGATTACTTCCCATTCATTCATAATTGAGGATATAGTCAACATACTATGTCCTCAATTATTTACAAACACTCAGCGATCACTGATCAGTGACTGCTTGTACCGCTCTCATTCCTGACACGCTGTCACAGGAGGCTGAGTGAGCGGTTCGGGAGGAGAGCTCAGCCTCCTATTATTTATATATATATTATTATTTTTAGTTATTCGTGTAAAAGAAATCAGCAGGCAATCTTATCAAAGTAAATTAGTGTTTCAAGAACCTTGTTTGCATGTAACTCTTTTATTTTATATATGCATATGGCCATATTTGCTCATTAAACATGTAGGTAGGGCTTCACAATGGCTGGCCATGGATAAAATTAATTTTCATCAGTTAATTAACTTTCCCAAAAGCTGCTTCATTTTATGCGGAAAAAAAATGATCAAAAAGACCAGTGAACGCGTACAATCTATATATTTCAGATTGATCGCCTGACCTTTGTAAACAGTAAGACTTTTACAACAATGGGGCAAAGGAGACGCAGAAAAATAGGAAAAGGAGCCAAAAGCTCCACCTGCTGAGAACTCATAATCTATTTATATGAAATATTTCATATTTTTGTTGGTGCGGACCTTACTTAAAAAAAAGAAAATATATTAAAAAATGTAAAAAATATTGCGTTCCTTTACAGGAGCCCAAAAAATGTACTACTAATTAAATGATTGAATTAATTAGCTAATTAAATCTACTACTAATTAAATTTACTACTATTTAAATTAAAAAAAAATTGCTACTGGAGAAAAAATTCCAGTAGAAAGAATAAAATGCCTTCCAGCACTTGAAGTAGTAACAGTCGAGCTGTTTTCCCTGCAGACAGTCCTTCATGCTGTCAGTGTCCTCACTGCTATATGTCTGCATTACCTTGCAGTTATCATTCTCAGGACTTGTAATTACTTCTGGAGAGGTCTCAGCTCTGACACATATCTGAACTCTGGCAGGATTTGTAGTGATGTGAATGCACCTGCTATGTCCAATAATATTGGTCTGTGCTCAAGCGCAGATGCTGAAGTCGGCAAATTCAACTACGTTCGCGTTCTCGACAGAACACCGGTATCTGCGTTTAGTATCGGGGCATTTTCACGAGTATGTGTACTCGTGAAAATGCCCAGTATTGGCAGTGGTGTATCCCTACTTAAAAATATAATGCATTGCTGGGAGTTGTAGTACTGCATAGTTGGAGCTATTCTGCATTGCTGTATAATCATCATATAGGTATGCAAAATACCACCAGCTATGCGGGACTACAAGTCCCAGCAATACATTATAATAAAAGTCAGCATTATATTACCAGAACCCCTTTCCTCTCCTGCAGTGCCCTCTTCCTCATCTCGGCGGCCAGGGGGCGGGCTATGATGAGAGGGTCCTTACGTTCTGCGGGAGTGACAGCTTCTCCTGCCCTGCCGCACAGCTGCCCGTACATTCTGCGGGTGACTGTGCGGCAGGGAAGGAGCGGCATGATCTGGGGGGGGCTCTTTTTCCTATATATATACATATATACATACTCCCCCCCAAAAAATGCCTTGGCATTCAACGTCCATTAGCTATTAATTTATGATAGAATTGATTAATGTATACACTATGATCAAGCTAGAGTGGGGTAGAGTAGGTGCGGTAGAACAAGGGTAGGAAAACTTGGCACTCCAGCTGTTGTGAAACTACAAGTACCATGAGGCATTGCAAGACTCAGTCATAGGCATGACTCCCAGAGGCAGAGACAAGATAGGATTTGTAGTTCCCCCACAGCTGAAGTGTAGAGGTTGCTTACGCTTGTGGTAGAAGGTTTTAGATCAGAAGGGGGGAAAAAAACATTTAAAAAAGAAACAACACGGGCAGCACATTAAAAAGGAAGATGACGGGTAACAGATAAGCCAATAAATAAACCCAGTCTTAAGAATAAGCGCCTAGGTAAAACAAACTACCATTTGCGGAGGTCCTGAGGGCTCCATGATAAGGGCCATGGTTTGGCACTAAGAAACTAGAGCAGCTATTCTCAACCAGGGCTCTGTGGAAGATTAGGGTTCCTCCAAAGGTTGCTAGGGGTTCCTTGAGCTGTGGCTGATTGACTTACTGTTTGATGGTCCCGGCAACACTATGGGGCCAACACTACGTGGCACAGCTGCAGGACCCTATTAATTTTTTTTGGCTCTCTGTAGAGCAGCCATTGTCAACCAGAGTTCTGTGGAAGTTTAGGGTTCCTCCAAAGTTTGCTAGGAGTTCCCTTGAGCTGTGGCTGATTGACCTTCCATATGATGGTCTCTGCAAAGTTCTGGGGCCAACATTACTTGGCATAGCCAGCTCCATGACCCCATTCATCATTTATGTGTCTGTAGAGAAGCTATTGTCAATCAGGGTTCTGTGAAAGCTTAGGGTTCCTCCAAAGGTTGCTAGGGGTCCCCTTTAGTTGTAGCTGATTGACCTCCCATTTGATGTTTCCTGCAACGTCCTGAGGCAAATGCTACTTGGCATAGCCAGCTGCACGGACCCATTAATCTTTTTAGCTATCTGTGGAGCAGCCATTGTCAACCAGAGTTCTGTGCAATCTCAGGGTTCCTCCAGAGTTTGCTAAGGGTTCCCTTGAGCTGTGGCTGATTGACCTCCCATTTGATGGTCTCTGCAACATTCTGGGGCAAACATTACAATGGCATAGCCAGCTGCATGACCCTATTCATTTTTTTTGGCTCTCTGTAGAGCAGCCATTGTCATCCAGGGTTCTGTGCAAGCTTAGGGTTCCTCCAAAGTTTTCGAGGAGTTCCTTGAGTTGTGGCTGATTGACCTCCCATTTGATGTTTCCTGCAAGGTCCTGGGGCCAACACTACTTTGCATAGCTAACTGCATGACCATTTTAATCTTTTTAGCTATCTGTGGAGGAGCAATTGTCAACCAGAATTCTGTGGAAGCTTAGGGTTCCTCCAAAGTTTGCTAGGGGTTACTTGAGCTGTGGTTAATTGACCCTCTATTTTATGGTCCCGGCAATGTCCTGGGGCCAACACTACCAGGCATAGCCAGCTGCGTGACCCCATTAATCTTTTTTAGCTATCTGTGGAGGAGCCATTGTCATCCAGAGTTCTGTGGAGGTTTAGGGGGTTACTGTAAGGCAGGCATTCCTTGCGTTGGCTACCAATTTAAGGGGCTTGCTTACCATTAACCCCCAATGAATTGGTTTGTTCCCCAAGACCTACATTTTTGTTTTCAAGGGTTCCTCTGAAGTACAACGTTGATCTAGAGGCAGCTGAGTGCCCGTGAGATCTTTTTCTTACCCTGCCCTTAGAAGGTGCTGCCAGAGACAAGATCACTATTCCTCCCCTTGCTTCCCGACCCCGGTACACGGTTACGAATAGAGACTGCTGTGTCCCAGCTTCATCTGCACAAGCCGTCAACCTGAATTAACCTGTGTGTTGACAATGGAATCACATTCCTCTATTCCGCCTTGTTCCACATGTCACTTTGATTAACATTCTCCATGTTTCTTGTTTGTATTTGCTTTAATTATATCTCCGATAATAATTTCCGAGTCAAGTCATAATTCCTGCGGGCTGAGATGCCGATGATAAAATCCTATACTTAGCCGTATTAGCTTTATGCAAATGTAAAGATGAAAGTTTATTAGCTCGCGGCCTCCTTTACATAATAGAACGAGTATTGTTTAGCGCATCCGATTCGCTGGCGAGCCATTCCTGTCAGCTCGACGTTTCAGCCGGGCGAGAATGATACTGTGCAAAATTAATTTTCTAAAAGCATTATTGCCGTATTAAGCTCATGCAAATGCAATGTGTTAAAGGTATTCGAGAATTAAATTTGACAGCAAAATAAATTAGACACGGGAGATATTTCAAGGGGAAATAAAGCTGACTAAGAATGAGGTAAGCACGCAGGAAAACAGCTGATGGGTGGAAACTTTGATATTTGCCTTCAGGGCTTTTGTTAAAATCAAAGAGAACCTGTCTGAGATGGGCGTTTGTTACAAAATGAATCTCTACATTTAGAGGGTTATTCACAAAGCTGCCGAAGGCAGCCGAGTGAACAACTGAGCCGTAGTGAAGTGAGCCGACCAACGCTCGGCTATTCACTACGGCTCAGTACAGTGATTTCAGCCGTACATCGGCTGCCTTCAGCTGCACTTCGGTCAGCCGAAACATGCTCTGCATTCGGCTCGGCTATTCTGCTCGGTACCTCCGTGGTACCAAGCCGAATAGAAAATAGTGAAAAAAGTAGGAAAAAAAAAAGTTGAAGAAATATTTTTTAAAATGTTAATAAATATTACATTTTAAAAATAAATAAAGATTTAAAAAAACAACAACCATTGGGCGGAGCTAGCAGTGACAGCTAGCTTCGCCCAACTGTTTCCTATTGGCTGGATCCTGCTAGAGTCTTCTAGCAGATCCCAGCCAATGAATAAAAACTGGGGGGACGTAACGACCAGTTCCGCCCAGTTGTTATTGTTTAAAGTGACATTATTTTTTTCCCCTCCCCCCCAATGTTAATGTTAGCACTTACCTTAAATGATGTCTCTTAATCCGATCTTCTTCTTTCCAGTCCTTTTCAGCCTTCTCTCCACCCCTGCGGCGGGTGTCCGATCCAGTGCTGACTCCTCTGTCCTTGCTGGCACTTCCTGTCCCACGGTGTCTGCATGGCCCATAGACTTACCTTGCGTCTCTCCTCGTCTCCTGGCCGAAAATCCAAACTGCGTATGCGCCCGCCCCAAGAGGCTTTGCGGCCGCCCGAGCAGTTTCGGATTCTCGGAAGGATGCGCGCGGAATCGCTTTTAAAGAGTTTTTTTTTTTTAATTTAAACTTTTTGCATATATCAACTGGGGACGCTGATCTGTCATTACAACTGGGCGGAGCCAGCCCTAAGATCACGGCTGGCCCCGTCCAGCTGTCATTCGCCTTGCTTCGGCTTTCACTTCGGCTCAGTCGAGCCAAAGCAAATGCCTTCGGTTCTGCTGAGCTGCTCGGTCGCCTTCAGGTGCTGTAGGGCTATAGTGAATAGCCCGTACAGCAGCCCTTCGGTTTGACTTAACCAAAGGGCTCCCGCAACTGAAGCAAGCCGAAGGATCAGCCGAAGCTATGGCTGGATCCTTCAGCAGCTTTGTGAATAACCCCTTAAAATCCAACTGAATATCCAGTTTATGTACAGAGAGAGCCTTGTGCTCAGTGTGGAAGCAGTGGTCTCTCTTCAGAGATCTGACAGCCATTATGTTAAGCCAGAGCTAGTGCTCTCCAATCAGCAGGCAGCATGAGCTTTGCTGCTTATGGAGCTATTAGTCTGATTTGGCAGAGGGTGTGTTGGATCACTGCAGAGAGGCCACTGCTTCCTTACGGAGAGCAAGAGTCCTTCTCCCAGGCTACGGCTGATTCACCCCCCATCTGGTGGTGACGGCAATATTCTGGGGCCCACATTACTTGGAATAGCCAGTTGCATGACACCATTGATCTTTTAAGGTCTCTGTAAGGGTGGCATTCTGACCACCACTGTAGATCTCAGGGAAAAGCATTTTCCTCCCCTGAGATGATGTGCATGGTCACATGTCCTAGTCACATGTGCCAGAGTTCTAGGAAGTAAAGGGAGATATATTAATCTGCCCTTAGTTAAAATGGCCACTCTGAGAAGAATGGGGAGGAAAAGAAAACTAAGGACTGCACAGGATACAAAGCCAGCAATTATTTAGAAGTATGTGTTTGTAGATTGTCATTACTAAACATTTCTAAATGTGTCTTTGTTGTTGTTTAAAACATAGGGTTAAAGTTTCTCTTTAACATGTTAATATAATTTCAAAAGTAATTTGTGATATTTTTTAAATCTGCAGCTCTTAGTAAAATAATTCCTGGTGATCCTGCCATGAAACTCCTTGCTTAGGCACTTCCTGTTATAGGATGACAACTCTCTCTCCCTGTCTCTTATTTGTATTTCTGTGTTGTCACGCTGTCACAGGGGCTTCTAAAGGTGACCACTAGGGATGAGCTGTGGGTTTGGGTCAACCATGAGTTCGACCTGAACCCAAGCTTTTTGCAGTTCAACAAACCGGTGAATGATTTGGCCAATCCACCATCCATCCAAATATCCGTCTGTTCACTAGCAACCAATGATGATGTACGGCCCACACGGCGTCATTGGGTGGTGGGACACAGACGTTTCTGGGTTCGGTTTGTTTGAATGTTCACCAGACCCGGATTTCTGTCTGGGTTCGGGTGAGCGTCCAAGCAAACTGAACCCGGGTGAGTATGCTCATAGCTAGAGACTACAATTAGCCATTGCAACACACATTATGCAGATGTTCTATCAAAGTTTGTGACTAGGTTGGAATGTGTGACCGGTCACGTGGTCACACATTTTAACGTATCCCCGGCCAGTTTTTTCGGCGGTGGAATATGTGACCGCGAATAGGTCAAGAATTCCGACACTTTCTCAGCTGTTCCAGGAAAGATCAGCATCGCAGATTATATGTGCAGGAGGACCGATCTGTCTTGGAACAGCTGATCGGTCCTGAAATGTCACTTCTATCTGACTTTTTGACTGCGAACTCACATGCCACAATGTGGGATAGAAGTGACATTTCAGCACGATCAGCTGTTCCAGGGCAGATCAGTTCTCCTGTACATACCTTCTGCAATGGCGATCTGCCCTGGAACAGCTGAGAAATCGTTGGAATGCTTCACCTTTTGCCGGTCACATATTCCACCGTCGAAAAACTGGGCGGGATTACATAAAAGTGTGTGACCATGTGACCGGTCACACATTCCACCGCTGTAAAACTGGGAGGGATTACATTAAAATGTGTGACCACGTCCCTGGTCACACATTCTAACGGAGTCACAAACTTTGATAGAACACAGGGATGGCCCACTGTTGTGTCCTCCTCCTGAGGAATGGCATGCTGCCATTGCTAGAGTGCATGTAGACAGGACGTGGCTGCAAAGAGGCTGCAGGAGATCAGCAGCACTGAGATGCAGCAAAGAAAATAAAAAAAATAGAAGACAAAGTTTTATGTATTTATTATTTATGATATGCAGTACTTTAGTAAACAAATAGTTATTCAGCCAAGGTTTACATCTACTTTAACAGGAAAACTAAGCTGCAGATGTTTTATTTTGGAATTCCGCAGCTTACAAACCTCTTTATTAATAAAAGCAACATTTTAAGTAATTCCTCGTCAAGGACCGCTGATGTACATTATATAACTGGCAGCTAACGTTCAAAGGGAAATGACTGTGCACAATTGCAAATTCCTGATGAGCTGACATCAGAGGGGCCCCTTACAGGCAGATAATGTATAAATAGAATCAGTCTGTACATTTGCTTCCAAGGTCCAATAACCCTTTCACAGGAGGGCCGAGTGGGCCCGCCACGACCCACGGCTGATCCGAGCTGAAGATAAAAAGGTTGTCACTCTCAGAAAATGGGACGGTGTGTTTTCTACATCCTGGGCTTTGCCATTTCTGGTTCAGGGTGTCACAAGGGGGAACCTTGTGACACCCTGAACCAGAACCTTTTAAGAAATGATGTTTCAATGATGGCATTTTCGGACGTACAGCTGTTCCGTATGAGACGTATCAGGAGGGATGCTATATGTCCGGGAACGGGGCCAAAATCCACAATATAACATACCATACTCTTGGAACCTAATCCCCCAACCATCTCCAGCACCATGTTTTAAGCCTATTTATAAAGCCGTAACCTTTTTAAGGTATTGCTGGGATGGATCCAAAACCTCCCACCGTTTTCACCTCGGCTAACTGCATCCTTGGCACACCAGCCTCATTTCCCACTTCTCTGCAGTTACAGTATAGAAAGAGATATATCAGCCCGATTTAAAGGAGAACTGCAATCATTCATGATCAGTTCTTTTTTGGAAAAGTCAGACTTTGAAAATTGTTCTATGTACTTCTTTTTTACATTTTGTTTACATAGTATCCTAATTTTATGAATACACATAAACTTGGAAAAAAATTTGGAGGAGGAGAGGGGGGAGAAGTCACAGCTTTGGCTCATTCACTTCTGTGTGCAAATTTCAGCTAGAGCTATTGAGCTCTGTAAAAAACAGACTGTTTTTTTCAACAGGAGGTAAGATCAAATTGGAAAATGTGAAAAGGAGCCGAGATTTCCACCTGCTGGCTGGATGGAAGAATATAAAATATTCTTATCTTATAGTTAGGGATGTTCAGAAACCAGTTCAGATACCAGTGCCGATATTTGCCATTTTCACGAGAACTACCAGGGTGGCAGTGGTTGCAGCTGGGACCGGGCTCTGGCGCTCCACCACTGTCCTGAAATCATCAGTCTGTACTTGTACCGAGTACGGTACTTGGTATCTGAACATCCCTACTGATAGTACTCTATGCAGCATGAGCCAATTCAATACAGGTGCCCCTCTGTGGACTCCTGAGGCTCCTGCATTAAAGTACATATAAACCCAATCAATAAACTCTCATATAAACTTTATCATGTAATGTAATTTAAAAAATCAGGCCCTCTTGTCTTACACAGGTCATGCCTTACACAGGTCCTAGGAGGGAAGAGGGGTTTGCGGGTAAGGGGGTGTATTGAGGAACCTGGCCTTGGGGCAGCAGAGAGAGTATAGCCAGCCCTGAATGCCCATCAACATGAGCCCTAAGAGAGTCTTTCTCCCACTGACCACCATTGTAAGGGAGTTTTTCTCCCGTTAACTACCAATGTAAAGGAATCTTTCTTCCATTGAACACCAATGGAAGGGAGTTTTTCTCCTGTTGACTACCAATGTAAGGGAGTCTTTCTCCCGCCGACCACCATTGTAAGGCAGTCTCTCTCCCACTGAGTATCAATATAAAGAAGCTTTTCTCCCACTGAAAACCAATGTAAGGGAGTCTCTCTCCCATTGCATTGACTACCAATATAAGAGAGTCTTTATCCCGCTGACTAATAACATAACGGAGTTTTCCTCCAACTGACCACAAATGTGATCATTTTTAGCAGGGGTTCCCTGAGACCCTGAAAATTATATTTAGGGTAGTAAAATAAGGTTGAGAAATGTAATGCCTTTCATTGTAGCTTCTATTTAATGGTCACTAAAATCACTAGTCCATGCTTTTTTTTTACCAGCAGACCAGTTGCTGCCTTCATAAGCTCCTGTGTTGATGTGCGTTTTCCTCAGAGTTAAAGACATGTCCTTATTGCTATTGTCCTAACAGGAAGTTTAGATATGCCTTCCATGTATCCTTGTGTTTTGTACATGTTCTCTTATTCTTAGAACTATAGCATGGTTATATATAGGAAGTAAAGATCCCCTTCCACAGTAAACAGCAAGAAGGTACTTGGACTTCTTGTGTTTATGACAAGTAAAGGATTGTACAGTGATAATGGCCTATTCTTTAAGGAAGTAAAAAAACAGGGATTTTCAAGGTGGAATATCATCAATCAACTGGTGATCAGAATTTGACCTTCCATCATTTTAGAACAGAAAGATACAGTAATTGTTGATTAGGACTAATTCTACTTTGTATGCAATGTTTCTGCCTTAAAGAGACCCTATCACCAGCTGAACAATTTTGAGGTGAAAGCACAGATAAATCGAGTAGCTTAAATGCTTACTTGCAGTGTTTTTCTTTTCCATGAACAAAATTTAATTCACTTGCAATGTGCCTCTGGACTTGAGAGCAAATTTGAAATCTTCCAGGATTTTCCCTAGCACAGCTCCCTCCTACCTAGCACATCTTAGCCCTCTTCTCTTCCGTAAATGTCTAAATTCTGTCTGAGCTGGGCCAGCAAATCCATCCCGCCATCATCTCCCCACATATCCTTCCATGTAGCTTGCAGGGGTGGAGCAAAGGGAAATACAATGGAGCCATGGTGCCCAACCTGTGGCCCAAGGGCAACATGCTTCCCTTTGGTACTTGCTGTATGGCCATTAGACCCCAGCATTCTGCAGTGGAAGCATTGCTTTGCAAAGGGGTAAAAGCCCAATATCTTCTAGCCGCATGTAACAAGTCCAAAGTCTCTCATGTCTCTTAGTGTAGTTTTTCTCCAATCTCCCCCTAAACCTTTAGCATGTCCCCAGTCTCTGACCATCATTTCCTCTAGTCTCCAGTCTCTGATAGCCCTCTTAAACATTATGTACACTGACCATTATGTGCGGCTCTTTGGTGATGTCTTCTTTTTGTGACATCTTCTACCTGATTTCTATTGGGTTTGGCATCTTTGGCCATCTTCATTGGCTGACCCAGGGGGACAGAACTCCCGTGCATGAGGACGGAAGTTCATTCATCCTGGAATTTGGCATTTCTACACTACACAAAAAAAGAAGGATGTGATCAGGAAGATAGGAAGCCTTTATTGCAGCAGAGACACATCTGAGGGTAAAGTTTTTAGTTAAAATTGGGGGAATTGCTTTGAAACCAAGGTTGTGGCGAATCCAAACCTCATCCCTAGTTTTCACATATGTTTGGAATAATTGTGTATCTCTCTGATCAGGTGAGAGCCATTAAAAAAAGCAAATTTATTTAGTAGAGTGGGAAAAGTTGAAATAGAATTGCAGGGGGCAATCTCCCAAAATGTGGACACACTACAACTCAGACATAAATTAATACCCTTAGCACCCTATTGGGGAAAAAATAATAATACTATATATATATATAAAAGTGCACTCCTTAATGCTCAATATTTCTATATTTTGTTGAAAAGTGGCACATCAGCAAGTACTCCGCCCTTCATCATGTTCATCACGCATTGGTCGTGGCATCAAAATGGTATTTACCTTGGCAACGTTTCGATAAGTTTATGCAATGCCACAACAGTTATTTCCATCCAGAGTTGCATTAATTTCTCACCAAGATCTTGGAGTGATGATGGGAGAATCGGAACACTGTGTAAAGTCTTCTCCAGCACATCCCAAAGATTCTCTATGGAGTTAAGGTCTGGACTCTGGTGGCCAATCCATGTGTGACAATGATGTCTCATGCTCCCTGAACCACTCTTTCACAATCTGAGCCCGATGAATCCTGGCATTGTCATCTTGGAATATGCCCAATGTGCCATCAGGGAAGAAAAAACGCATTGATGGAAAAACCTGGTCATTCATTATATTCAGGTAGGCAGCTGATCTCATTTTTTAGGCACATAACATTGCTGAGCCTAGACCTGACCAAATGAAGCAACCCCAGATCATAACACTGGCGGAAATCAAGGCAGTGACTTTTTTTGGCCAGGTAGTGTGTGTGTGTAGATATATTTGTTGGAGTTGGTCTTTAAAGTGCTCATAACAGCTGTGAAACACATATGGTAGTAAAGGTTTTCTGTCGGTTGCACCTTTTGCCGTTTTACAAATGCTGCTATCCTAAAGAGGAAGAATGTACTTGAAGCTAATGTACACGCTCATCTGACATCTGGGGAACATGAAAGACAGTACATTTCACAGCATAAGCTGTTGTTTAAAACCCTTGAAGGCAGAGGGGGAACAGCTGTTGTGATTAGTATCAGTGGCCGTACCTGGGAAAGAACGATGGGAACGTAGGATCCCTTTACTTGGAGGAATGCAAGCGCTGATGCCATTGTGACTTTGGGGCTCCAGCGTAACCTAAATTTGCCGTAGGGCCTGGGTCAGCTGACTTGTATACTACAGATCGTTAATGACGGGAAAAAGCTTCCTAACAGGTAGAACTGCAAGATCAGTTCATAAATTCACTCACTTTATCACTTGATCAGTTTGTCATAAAAAATGTTACATTCACATAGAAATATCACACTTGTCCTTGATTCCCAAGACACGTTATTTTATCTCCACAGCTCCTCAGTAGACACTTCATAAAACTTTCACAGTTAAGGTGCATCTGTCATGGCTGATGGATTCGTCAAGTTTCGTCCCTTCGTTCAAAAACCCCAATAAACACACAGACTGCGCAACATGGATTTTAACGGCCACAGCAGCCCTTTTATTAAACCAACAACTTTAACAATAACCAAAGTAATAAACCAAATAATATACACAAATAATACTGTAAACGATGGTTGACCTGAGAAGGGGTCTTTGGGTGCCCAACAGCCCAAAAACGCCTCTCCTAACATTCCACCCATGTCCCCAGCCGCACCACAACCAGCTCGAGGACACGTACAATTTCCAGGTTCCCAAGGGGCTAGGCCCCGCCCTTTACAAATCCGGACACCAACAGGGGGAAGCACCCATACCAGCTGAGGGCCCCCCATTTCTGTAAATTCAGCCCTCTCAGTTCCTTCCCATGCGGCTCCTCCCGGACACCTGCCTCCCACGTCCAATCAGGTAAGAGCAGCTAGTCCCAATTTATTTTCAACTCTTTGCCCCAGGACTATTCCTCCCCCCAGTCATGTAGCCCCTCCGCTCAGTCTCTCCGGGTCTGTCTGTCTGTAAATTTACAAGTGTGCATGAATAAAATCTTGATGTGTCACAATATACAGCAACAGTATGATTTGTCAGAAAAAAACTCCACCTTTCATCATGAAAAATCAGTTCATGGGCTCCAGTCCAGTGACTTTGCCTAGGCTGAGATGTCATCACTGGGACAGAAGATATGAAATCTTTCAATGGTGAAACCGGTTTCAATGACAACAATCTTAGTTTGGAGAGATTTTCTCTCACTTCCTGTTGAGCACACAATAGACACATGGCAAAAAAATGTGCAGGAGTCTTAAAAGGTCAATAAACCCTCACCAGCTAATAAAATATCACCAATCTGTTCTTCAGCTTATCCTAAGCCCTCCTGCTCTCTAGATCAGGGACGTGCGGTCAGGGGAGGCAGAGCCTCACCTAGTATTATGGAGGAAAAAGCTGCCAGCTTCAAGTCTGAAGCTAACAGCTTTTTCTCCATTCAGATCAGTTTATTACAGGTGACACAGCAGGGAAAGCCTCCCCGCTGTGTAACCTGTCATGGGCGGAGCGCTGCCTGTTAACCGGCTTTTGACAGCTACGTTAGTTTACAAAGCAGAGGGCTTCCCCACTGCTTTGTGTAACCTAACACAGTGAGGCAAGTGCTGTCACAGCCTCTACTCTGTGTTAGACCAATGGCGCAAAGCGCCATTGGTCCAAGCTGTCCAATAAAAAAAACGAAAAAAAAAAACCCATTATGGACATCGATCTCGATGCCTCACCAGTGACAAGCAAGTGAGGGACAGGGAGGCTCCTCCCTGTCTCCTCCCTCCCTCCTCCACACATAGCTTGGTGACCGGGTTGAGGGTGTGGCTTCAGTGGGCTGGGGCGGGGCTTCGGCAGGCTGGGGGAATGCCTCACCCAGCACGGAAGCTACCGCACGTCACTGCTCTAGAGCCGTCATCACCTTCTCCAATGCTCACCTACAATACTTCTCCAGAGCCTCTCCCATCCTCTGGAACTCACTACCCCAATCGGTCCAGCTATCATATTCTGCCCACCTTTAGGCGATCCCTGAAAATTCATCCCTTCGGTGAAGTCTATCCCACCAATACCTAGCGACTGAACATTTACTTTCTCCATTAGCTAATCCCTCACAATTTTTACCATTTGTATCTCTTGCCTCTCCCTTTTTAGATTGTAAGCTCCCATGGGCAGGGTCTTTCTAATCCTTAGTTTGTATGGTAGCTGTACTGACCGCCTCTATATTACAAAGCACTGTGTAAACTGTTGGCGCTATATAAATCATGTATAGTAATAATAATAATTTTCTGATGGTCTCCTGCCCAGTGGGCCCCTGGATATAGGCCCCAATCATGTGTGTAGAGTCCCCTCCTTGTTGACTGCTCCTTCAAACTATCCTTCACTATGCAAAGAATTCTATTCAGCTATAGTTCTAGGAATATGAGGACATATACAGAACACAGGGATACGAGGAAAGCTTCCATAAATTTCCTGCTAAGACAATAGCAGTGAGGACACATGTTGGACTCGGAGGAAATTGTATCGCTCTTCAGTTCTTCACGGTGAAAGAATTTCCAGGCGCTTTGCCGAGGAGGGGAGATACAGTATTCTTAGAAAGACATTCACTGAGCCTGGGCGCTGTGTGCCGCAGGAATTTACTGTACTCTGGATTGGCATGCAGGGGTGGAAGGGACCGAGATGTCCATGAGGACGAAGACTTAATACAGCGATCCTTTCACCCCTTCCCAGGAAGCGACTTCCTGCTTCCTTGCACCTGTTCCCCGCACAGGAACCTGTAAATTATCGCGGCCAGGAATTCTAAGGAAGAGAACGACATGCTCTGCATCTCATTTTTCCCTTGTTAGATTTTCCTGGGTGGTCACTGCTGGGCTGCATCATCGAGTTTGTGTTCAGAGAGATCAAATGTCTCTTTGTGGTAATTAGTATGACTCCGCTAAGCACAACAATCAATAAAATCTCATGCAATGCAATTTCAAGAGTCATGTTCAATCTTTTTAAATCTGCAGCTTGTATGAAATGTAACCTGGTGATCCTGCCATAAAAGTCTTTGTTCCGGCATTCTCCGATATGGGTGACAACTGTATCCTGATTGTGCTCCTGTGTTGTCACCCTGTCACATGCATCTCCTGGTGGAGACTACAGGGGGCTGTGCTGACCCACACTGGAAAGGCTTAGTCCACTGCCTACATCAGGAAGCCAGTACAGGGCAAGCTTGGAGTCTTACTTTAACTGTAGTTTAGTCTGAAGAGAGGTTCAGGACCCAGGGGCACCCCGAGCCCGGGGTGTCAATCGGAGTGGAGACCGGGTGACACCCCACTGAAGTCATCGCACATGCGCGTGACGTCACCACCCGCGTGCGCGATGACGTCATCACGCATGCGCTGCCGGCTAATTGACGCCTGCTGGTGGCCATCTTGGTGGTGGACGCTGGCGGAGAGAAGGGGATGTTCACCCGGCGGGATTAGGTATGCCGCCGGGTCCCCTCCTCTCTCCTGACACTGTCGGGCTCTCGGCCTATGACCGAGTGCCTGATTTTGACTGTCAGTCATTTTGGTGTCACCCCTCCAATAGTGTCACCCGGGTGCTGGCCACACCCCCTTCACCCTCCTTGTGACACCACTGCCAGGACCTGGCTGTTTTTTCTGACTGGGGTGTCTATCAGAAGACTGTCTGAAAGGAGTTGTGAATATTTTGGAAAGTGGAAGTGATGGCAGAAATAACCCACGTGGTCCGTCAAGTCTCTCTCTTTTTTTAATTTAATTTTTTATGTTTTTCTTATGTAGATCCATGTTTGCCCCAATCATGTTTAAAATCACTTTCTGTTGACTGACTTACTACCTCTGCTTGATGTCTTTTCCAAGCAATAACCAATTTTTTGTTAAAATAATTAGGGTTGCACAGATACCAAGTACAGTACTCGGTACAAGTACGAGTACATGGACCGATACTTTTGAGCTTCAAGAATACACTAGAGAAAAATTCAAAAATTAGAAGGCGGCTGTCATTTGTAAGCAGCACACGGAGCTCCTGGGATTTGTACATCTCTGTTTTATTGTATGATTTTGTTTTTATAAATATAAATAAAGTGATGCACAGATACCAGTTTTGCGAGTACGAGTACTGATACTTGCCGAGTACTTACAAGTACGAGTACTGATACATTTTTGTTTATTGTCATGTGACAGTTTTTCTAAAGCAATACAGACTAATGATTTCAGGCCAGTGGTGGAGCGCCAGAGCCCGGCCCCAGCTGCAATCCTGGTAGTTCTCATGAAAATGCCAAGTATCGGCACTGGTACTCGAAAAGTATCTGTGCATCCCTAAAAATAATACTTTCTATGGTTGGCTTGAACTTTCCTACTGCTGGTTTGTAGTCATGTCACGGCGGTCTTGCTTTTAGCTTCAAACCGAAAATACTGCCCTCCGGGACCCTTTGTGTATTTATAGATTTCAGTCATTTTCCCCCTTTCCCTTCTTGCTTCATGACTGTGCGTATTACGTTCCTGCAGTCTCTCCTGATATGTTTTATCCCTAGAACTATCACTTTTTTGTTGCCCCTCTCTGGACTCGTTCTGTCTTATCAATATCTTTTTGTAAGTGAGATCTTAAGAATGGGACACAATATTCTGAAATAGGTTCTACTTCCCCTATATAAACATTTATATAGGGGAAGTAGAACCTCCTTCCTCCTGCTGGGGATCCCTCTAATGATAACTAAAGCTCTATATAGAGGAATCAGGACCTCCTTCTGGTAACAACTCTAGTGATAACTAAAGATCTATATAGAAGAATCATGACCTCCTTCCTCCTACTGGGGATTCCTCTAGTGATAACTAAAGATCTGTATAGATGAATCAGGACCTTCTTCCTCCTGCTGGTGATCCCTCTAATGATACCTAAAGATCTGTATAGATGAATCAGGACCTTCTTCCTCCTGCTGGTGATGCCTCTAGTGATAACTAGAGCTCTATATAGATGAATAAGGACCTCCTTCTTCCTGCTGGTGATCCCTCTAGTGATAACTAAAGATCTATATACTGTAGAGGAACCATCACTGCCTTCCTCCTGCCAGTGATCCCTCTAGTAATAACTAAAGATCCATATAGGGGAATCAGGGCCTTCTTCTCCTGCTGGTGACCCCTCAAGTGATAACTATAGATCTATATAGAGGAATTGGGACCTCCTTCCTCCTGCTGGAGATCCCTCTAGAGATACAATAACTAATGATCTATATAGAGGAATCAGGCCCTTCTCCCTCCTTCTAGGGATCCCTCTAGTGATAACTAAAGGTCTATATAGCAGAGTCAGGACCTCCTTCCTCCTGCTGGGGACCCTTCTAGTGATAAATATCTATATAGGGGAATCAGGACCTCCTTCTTCCTGCTGGTGATCCCTCTAGTGATAACTAAAGATCTATATAGAGGAATCAGGACCTCCTTCCTCCTGCTGGTGACCCCTCTAGTGATAACTAAAGATCTATATACAGGAATCTAGACCTCCTTCCTCCTGCTAGTGATCCTTTCAGTAATAACTAAAGCTCTATATAGGGGAATCAAAAGCTTCTTCCTCCTTCTGGTAATCCCACTAATGCTAATTAAAAAGATCTATATAGAGGAATTAGGACCTCCTTTCTCCTAATGTTGATACCTCTAGTGATGCACCCCAGAAGTCTATTTGCTTTTCCCACTGCCAGACCATCTATAATAGGAATCTTTGTTCCTTGTTTTCCTCTGCTTTGACCAATCTTCCAGCAATGACAAATCATTACTCCTGGAGTTCCACATTAATGTGGGATGTAATGGTACCTCTTTAGGTACTTATATACTTTGCTTCTATTGTTCCTATGTCAAAACATTAAAGGCTTTACTTGTCTCTCCTTCTAATTGTGAGCTTGGGCCTGTAGGATTTGATATTCCTCGTCTGCAGTTCTGGCACAGTACACCTGACATAAATGGCAAGGAGGAGTCTAGACTTTTCAAGGATTTTTTTTAATGGAGCATGTTGGGATCTCATTAATGTCTGCCCTAAAGCTTTTGTATACAGTATAGTTAAATCTTACAGATCAAGATTGGGCAGGTACATGGCTCCAAATATTCTAATAAAATGTACATGTACTGAAGTCTGCAATCAGTAAAGTGCATTCATATAACATACTTAGGAAAGGTGGAACTTAGTCTGCTAGCTCCAACTTGCTGCTTTACATGCTGAACAAAATCTTCTTGTCTACATGCATATAAAAATCTTTGTTATTCTGTCAAAATTAAAGTGAACCTGTCACCACAGGTTCATTTAAAAGGTAGGCTAACCCTGTAAAAGAAGGTCATCTATACTTACCTTTCTGGAGGCCGATGTCTAGAAACACCACAGCCTCGCTGCTTCACAGCAATCACATGGTCTCGAGCCCCATGGATCGGCTTGGTACACTGTCTCTGTGTACTGAGGTGTCCGAGGATGACTCAGTACACAGGGATTAGCAGGCACAGTGGGTGCCTGCAGCTATTTGTGGAATAATGTCTTAAAACTTAATTGCAGACGTAGATGACCACCTCCCCAACATGTTTTACAATATGGTGGTAGGGAGGTGATTAAGGAGCTACAAAACCCAAAATGGCACCTGCCATGAAATAAATTGCTGAGACCGTTGCTGACCTCTAAAATTGCTAGTTTATCTCTCTTGCTTCAATACTTTGAGTCACTGACCCTGAACAAATATGCGGATAAGGACTGCTGACTTTTCTCTGACTTTCCTGGTCTGTTCAAGGTGAGCATGGGTTTGGTTGGGAGTGACACTGGATCTGAGGAACCTAATGATGTGGAAGCTTAGCAGTGTTATTATAGGAGTTAGGTTGCTCCCAAATCAAGGTTTCCCCCTATGCACTGAGGAACCTTGGATGAAAACATTAGGTTAAAGCTGAAGTTTAGTACAAAGTTTTTTTGGGGGAGGGGCATACAGTAACGGTGTAATAATGAACCCCTGAAGATGTGTATCTCACATTCTTCTTCCATCTATTTAAAAAAGAACTCTGGGCACAACTTGTATTAATCTTTGCAGTGGGGCTACCCTTGCGGTGCAAGGGTTAGCTGCTTGTATTTGTCGAGGTTGTAAAAAATAAATTATTACTCGCTTGAAACGTCAAGCCGGCTGGCTCTTAGACCAGTCCTTTCAGCCTTGCTCCCTCTTCACTGCGGCGGCCTAAGGTCCCGTAAATCATCACATTCTATACACTGTGTACAGATGTAAGGATGCTGACAAGCATTATAATGCTATAGCATAGGAGGAGACAGGCTTCAGAGACTGGAGAAGCAGGGATCTGGCTCAGTAGTTCGGGTGAGTATAACTTTTTTTTTAGCACCTAGACAAAAATGCCCCTTGCAGTGCGGCGATGATCACGCAAGCTTCACCGTCGGGCTGCATGCAAAAAGAGACAAAACGTGTGACATCCGCGGAAAAAAGGGTCCTGCACAAGCGACGCACGACGAGCAACAGGCGACATGGAGATGTAAAATAGAACAGCTCCACTGAAAATCATTGGACGAGCGACTTCTCGCGATATCGCGCGGCAAATATGCCGAAATCGCACGATTAAACGCTCAGTGTGGATGGGCACTTAGAGATCTAAAGAGCTCTGCCATTTGAAACTATAGAAATATAATAGTTTAGATCAGAATGTCTTTTTTCTTAGCGTCTCATTATCTGAATAGACGGAGCGATATAAGATAGTAACATTCTTTTACTTGTGCTCAAGCTGCGGCGTTACATACTCTCCTGACAGATGGACAAGCACTGACACAGCCAAAACTCTTGTCAAAGAACAAAACTCTGAAAGACTGATCAGATGTTGTTCACTGACAGATGGGGAAACATACGGCCCTCTAGACTGACATAAGTGTGTGGAAACAGAGGGAACAGTGTTAGAATGACATCATTAAATGGTTTGAAGCTTGAAATAATGAAATAACAATTAAATTTCAACCCTTGCAATAATACAAGTGCGAGAATGGCAGGAAATAAAGTGGGCCTGTTACGCTCACAACTTAGTGCATGCTGCTTCAGTAGAACTATGAGCAAACTCAAACATTATATTTTTGTGGGTAGATTTGTTTTCCCTTCCCTAGATTTTAACCAGTTAAAGGGTATCTATGGTCAAAAAGTAAAAATAAATCTGTATTTCTATATTGAATTTCTATAAGTTCTTTTTCACTGCTAATAACCAGATCCATCTAGATGTTTGTAAACTTACTGAAGATGCCCGTAGTATGGACTTTCTCAGTGCAGTGACACCATATCACTCAGCCCTGCGAATATGCACTTCCTTGTGCCACAAAGCCTGCCTTCTAAACTACAACTCAACGTCTGAACAATGTAACATTATCATTGCTTGCTGGAAGCAATACATGATGGGATATGTAGTCTTGATAAATAGAAATTGCATCACATCAAGCAGCAGGGAAAGAGAGACTCAAAACACACTGGGAATCCAGGATGTTGTTGGAGGTGATGGGCAGAAGGAAGGCAGCGCTCACTACATGAAAGGGATTTTTTTCACGTAAGCTTTGATTGCATTATCAAAAACAACTCTAATATGTATTTCTGTTACAATGCTGATGTGATAAGAGGAGAGGATATGCTGGGACTTTAGAACTTATTTGAGAACTCTGAATGCAGAGCTTACACCCAGGGCTGGATTTACTCTCTCTGCTGCCCCAATGCCAGGTTCCTCAATGCGCCCCCCTGTATGCAGGCTGCATACAAGTGATCTCAGCGATATCACCAAGATCACTTGTACAGAACAAGCGGCTCTTTCCCCGCTGTACATTTACCTATGATTGCCCAAAGCAGGACTAAATGTAGAAAAGAACTACCCGCCAAGCACCCAGAACTGCATGTCCCGGGCATCGGGAGATAGGAATTCCACACCCCTGCTGCCCCTCTACTCCCTGCTGCCCCAAGGCCATGCCTCGGTTGGCCTTTTGGGAAATCCGGCCCTGCTTACACCCTAAAAGAAGTTTAACAAAGTCCTTTGGGTGTACACTGCATGCCCTGTTCCTTTCCCCCCCACTGGGCAAATGTCCCCCACCCCAATCCCAAACTTTTAAAAAGCCCATTTTTATGCACTCAAGTCGGCCCCACGTGACCTTTTGTGGCACCTCTTGCAGTGAAGAACAGTGATTCATCGCTGCAAACCATGCTTGCAGCCAACCAGTCTTGATCCTGCCCCTCATTGTGATGATGTCATCATGCCGCCACTAAGGCTGTGTTCACACCTAGGCGTATCGAATATGCGCGTTTGTCGCGCGTTTCGTGACGTGCGTTTTTACAGTGTTTTTATGCGCGTTTCCGAGGGCTACTTGGCTGTATCCCAATGGAAACGCGCAACAAAAACGCTGCAAAGAAGCTCATGTACCTTTTCAGGCGTAGGCCGTTTTGTAGCGCGTTCAGACGGGCTGAAATATGGCAAGGTGTGAACCATACCCATAGAAAACAATGGGATTTTAATGTTTGAGCGTTTTGTAGAGCGTTCGTAGAGCGTTGAACGCACTACAAAACGTACAGGTGTGAACCAGGCCTAAAGTCTTCAGGAACCTGGTAAGATTCTGCAGAGGGACAGTCAATAGGCTGGGTCCAAGTCACCAGATAACAACGTGGGCACCTAAATAAGGACCTGTCTCGAAAAAAGAAGACTCAGTATCCAGCGCAATAAATAAGAATTTGAGCCATTAAATTGATTTTTTTGTATTACTGGGTTGATTAGCTCTGGGGAAGGTTGGGGATTAAAGTTTAGTGGAGTGGGTCCCTGGCACAGCTTTCAGGGTTACTTCATGGGCTTGGTGATTTACATGATTGTGTCATCTATAAGACTCTGATTCTATCTACTGACTGAACAAAGATGGCACTGTCCGTATGCTATCTCTTTGATTAGTAATAAATACCTGCAAGTAATACACTTTCACATTGTGGGTCATTAATGCACTGAATTTCAAAGAATACACTACCTGGGCAAAAAAAAAGTAATCGTCTGTCATCTGGGGTTGCTTCAGTTGGTCAGGTCTGGGTTCAGCAATGTTATGTCCCCATAAAATGAGGTCAGCTGCCTACCTGAATATACTGAATGATCAGGTTCGTCCATCAATGGATTCTTCCTTCCCTGATGGCACACTGAACATATTTCTAGATACGCACGCACACACCTGCTCAAACATAAATGCCACACGCAATAGGATGGACTTGATGGACTTACGTCTTTATTCAACCTCAAATACTATGTAACTATGTAACAATGCCGGGACTCATCGGGCTCACATTGTGAAAGAGTGGTTCAGGGAGCATGAGACATCATTGTCACACATGGATTGGCCACCACAGAGTCCAGACCTTAACCCCATTGAGAATCTTTGGGATCTGTTGGAGAAGACTTCACACAGTGGTCTGACTCTCCCATCATCACTACAAGATCTTGGTGAGAAAGTAATGCAACACTGGATGGAAATTACTGTTGTGCTATTGCATAAGCTTATTGAAATGATGCCACGGAGAATGAGTGTCATAATCAAAGCTAAAGGCGGTCCAACTAAATAATAGGGTGTGCACCTTTTTTTGGCTAGGCATTATATGTGTGCGATAGCAGGTCCACCTTAAGTGCTGCCTACCTCCCATGGCGGCAAATCCTCTACTGATACCATCTGCTCAAACATAGATTTATTGTGTCATTGTGTGGAGAGGACGCACAATCTTTTAGACTTCCTTAGTAGTTACTGTTTATCAGAAAGCACTTCAAATCCAACATATTTAAGTGACTCAGGGGTTCATTACATCATCCATAGTTAAGCCTTATGAAAGGAGGATTATTGCATGTCATGCATTCCTTCCCATGCGTTTTGTCATAATTGCCGTCATTACTGATGATTTCCGACAGGCTTTCTGCTCTCTTTATCCCAGCATTTCGCATGACTCTATTAGCTTGTATGAAGTGGCTGCGATTACATTTCAAAGGCGGCCACCTCTGGGTCTTCTCACTGACACCGTCTCAAGCCCTGGGGAACAGGCAGAGATGGAGCGATGACAGGTGTCAAGGTCTGAGCTGGTACATTTGTTATCCTTAGGCAACGTGTGGGCATAAATAGTGTAAGAGATTCTCTGTGTTAACTCTAAGATACATATTTCCTGAATGTTACCGATTAAAGATAATTAAAGACCATGTCATGATTCCGGCTGTTGTGGGAGAGGAATACAGTGTTTTCGGCATTCCACAGCAATTTGCTTTGTGACATCGCACGACTTAAAAAGCGTGTGCATACAGGGCAAAATAACATTTATGTTTTACCCAGGGCTACTTCTACGGAGCTAGGAATGAGCAAACTAACCCAGGTTCGGTCCACGGGAGGATCTGCAAAACTAGCGTGAAGGATTCAACATCTGAACCCCCACTGAAGTCCATAGGAATCAATTGTTTGTATTTCCCCCCTAATCTTCAAGGCTAATATGCAAGCAATTGTTAAAAAAAGGGCTTGAGCAGCTGATCACTGCCATGGGGGACAAGTACCAATGCAAAAAATAACAAAAAGTGCCTGAAAACTGCACATGAAGTTACAGTACAATGTAGAGTTCAGTAAATGTAACATGTACAAAAAAAGTTTAAGAATGGCACGGGGTTCCCTTCAAAATTCATACCAGACTCTTACCCAGGTATGTAGGCTGGGTGGCCAGGAAGAGGGAGAACAGTGAGGTTGTTCCCAAACCCCCTCCCCCCCCACCCTTCTTTCCTGTACCAGACCAGGCCACTTGATTTCAACATTGTGAGGGTATAATCAGGGGGCCCCCAGATATCCCCCTTCTAGCAGTTAGGTATTTGGGTGGGTGAACAGGTCATTATGGCCAACTTGTCAGCAACATGGGCAGGATGGGTTTGGGTTAAACACACGTTAGACCTGTACCAGAAACACTTTCTTAACCACAGCACTGTGGGGATGTGCAGATTCTTACAATACATACACAGAAATGCCTGGTTGAAAGTTGTCTTCAGTTGTAGAGGGACCAAAGTCTAGCAAATGGCCCAGGCTGAAGGAAAGCCCAAGTGGAGAGACCCCCTAAACGTTCATATTCTCCAGGCACAAGCCCAGGAAGGATAGGACACTCTGTAAAGGTGACCCAAATATTTATCATCTTCCAAAAAGTCCAAACCGTCCCTATGAACCAGGATCTCAGGAACTGGTTAGGTCAGATACATGTTCATAACTCAGTGATTGTCCTTCCCACTCTAATTACCTGAACTTCCTTCACAGTAATAGGCAGAAGCCATCAACCCACTGAGCTTAGGGAAGACCTGCAGAGCCTAGAAAAAGATAAACAGATGCTCTATGGGGAGTTTGAACTTTGTCATATTCAGGGCTTGTTCACACCAAATGCGGACCAGATCTGCATGAATTTCTGCACATGCAGTGCAGTGTGTTTTGCCGTGTTTTTGGCACGTTCCGAGCCAGGGTTTTTTTTTTAGCCTAAAATGAGCTTTCTGTGTGTTCCAGGGCGTTTGCATGCATTTTTGATGCATTTGCATGCGTTCCAGAGCAGGAAAATTAGGGGCTGCAGTTTTTTTTACATACTCTGGAACTGAACGCTGCGGAGTGAACTAGAGCCCAAAATACCTTTGGAATACATTGGATGCAGTTTTGATACGGTCTGTAACTGCTCTGCACCTGCTCTGCGCTTGGTGTGAACTTGCGCTTAGGGCCGCCGATAGGGGGGTACAACCAGCCAACTCTTACCAGGCTAGGGCCCCTATAAGGACAGCAGGGGAGCCCAGCAGGGGAGCCCAGCAGAGGCTACCCACACAGCTTCCCCCAATGAGAATTCCCCGCAATACCTGCACAGCTTGTCAACTACAAGTGATCTGGGTGGTTGTACAGTCACCAAGATTACTTGTACTAG
This sequence comes from Nanorana parkeri, assembly GCF_000935625.1. Classification (NCBI taxonomy): domain Eukaryota; kingdom Metazoa; phylum Chordata; class Amphibia; order Anura; family Dicroglossidae; genus Nanorana; species Nanorana parkeri. The sequence goes on from NW_017306283.1 coordinate 3,409,661, forward strand.
CCTGCAATTGTGCCACCCCTCTCTGTGGTTTTTGGGGTCCCCTGGTGTCCTCTGCTTCCCTGGGAAGTTTGAAACCACAACAAATTATATCAGGATGGAGAGCTGGAGCAGACCAAGGAAGGTCTGTTCCCCGATCTTCTCTATGATCAATGAAGCGGGAATCTCCAGGTAAACGGACAATCAAGCACAATCCAGTGCTTGATCGTCTGTATTGGAGGGCAGGGGAGATATCAGGAGTCTAATAGACCCCTGATTTCCCTATAAAGGGAACCTGCCACCTCCAAATGCTGTTACATAGGGGCTAATTGTTAGCCCCTTTGTGATAGCAAAAGTTAAGTGAAAAACTTTAAAATAAAAAAAAAATGATAAAAAAAAATAAAATAGAAAAAAATGAAAACCAACTCTGCCCTCCCTACCTGATTCAACTGAACATGTGCGTGCAGGGCATGTAAATGGCTAATGGTGGCCCTGGTCATATTAAAGGATAGGATAGATGTTCCGGTTAAATTTTCCATTTGTAAAATAAAAAGAAATCCAGCCGAGATGGTGGGAGCCCCTCATTACAGGTGTTGGTTATGTGTTTGGATGAAGCACTAAGATCTTGAGGAATGCTGAATTAGGTTTTACTTGCATAGAAGACCATTACATGTATGTATACAGCAAGAGAAAAATGAACTTCCTGTGTATCCTAAATAAGCTTGTACATAGAGACTAACATTGCACTACAGTGCCATCTGCAGCTCAAAAGACAAATGACAGTACATAAGTATATGCTGTTGCATTTCCAACAGCAGACATGCCAGGTCTGCAGACTCAGGAACAAACCAATAGAGTCCCATAGAGTGAGATAAGAAACTGTCCCAATCTGCCAAAAACTGATATTATTTTTGGGAGGAGTGACCCTTTAATAACATATACATTATATTATAGCTCTCCGGCATCTTTTGTATTGTCTAAAAATGATGTGAAACGGTAAGCTGGAATTTCCCTTCAAACCATCATCAACAATTGATTACTTCACTCTGACAGTATTAAATATCATGAAAGAGTCTGCAAAGCCGCTTTCTTGAAGCCTGACGTTCAG
>NW_017306283.1:3410757-3445766 GCF_000935625.1 Nanorana parkeri
AACGTGCAGCGCCAAAGCAGTTCCTCTGGTATTTGCTCATAAATGGATCTGGCACGCGTTCAGCAGTCAAGCAATGCTGCACTGTTTGTTTAATGTGTCCTAAAATGCACTGTCACCTTACACGCCAAACAGTATATAGAGCCGGGAGGCTTCTGAAGTACAGTGAGGGATTCAGCTGGAGTCACGCTAGGAAATGAAAAAGACTTTCAGCAAATAAGGACAGCGCTGCACCGAGCTTTGCCCACAGCTCTGTCTAGGAATTCTTGCACCTTGGGCATAGTTAAAGTGGACCTGTCAGTAGCTTCACAAGTCTGCATGACTAAATCCCTAACGTGTTACAAGATACAGCAACATGTAAAATAAAATAAAAAATCTGTACATTTTAACATTAAAAAACCCGACCTTGAACTCCAGTCCAGTAACTTTGCCTTGCCTGAGACACTGCCATCAGCCTGCTGCAGGCAGGAGGAAGCATTTCCTCAATCTCTTCTTCCCCAGTGATCAGACTGCTGCAGGTAGGAGGAAACTTTTCCGCAGTCTCCTCTCCCCTAGTGATCAGACTGCTGCAGGCGGGTGGAAGCATTTCCCCAGTCTCCTCTTCCCTAGTGATCAGACTGCTGCAGGCGGGTGGAAGCATTTCCTCGGTCTCCTCTTCCCCAGTGATCAGTCTGCTGCAGGCAGGAGGAAGCATTTCCTGAGGGCTTGTTCACACCAAAAGCGGTGCGTTCCAGAGCGGTAGCAAGCCCTACTTTTTGCGTTTGCAGTGGAAGGGAACACAGGCAAAATTTTGCAGAGGGAAGTTTTGTGAGCTTTAGTCTCCTCTTCCCCAGTGATCAGTCTGCTGCAGGCAGGAGGAAGCATTTCCTCAGTCTCCTCTTCCCCCCCGTGATTAGTCTGCTGCAGGCAGGAGGAAGCATTTCCTCAGTATCCTCTTTCCCCCAGTGATTAGACTGCTGCAAGTAGGAGATAGCATTTCCTCAGTCGCCTCTCCCCAGTGATCAGACTGCAACATTCTAACTTTGTAGGAAGTTACAAGGAGGTTGTAGCAGGGGCTGCTATCTGTGAACACAGTCAAGAACTGTACAGGCACCGGGATTTATATGATTATGTTATCTGTGAGCCAGCATCTGTGAGCTACCAAAAATGTTGTAATCCAAAGTGCTTGTTTATTCAAAACGTCATGTCATCAGAACTAGCGCTTTCAGGGCCGTGGCCCGCAGGGTCCCCTTCATCAGGCTCAGCAATGACCTACTGATATTATCTGGCGGCGCCATCCGCAGACATTACAAGCACCCCTCCTCGCATTGAATTGGGGTTTCCGGTAAGGAGTACGGCAAGGCAACTTTTCATTTGTTCAAATAAAACATACACTCATGTGATCCTCAATACCGCCCGGCTGATAGAATGGTCCCACAGCCTCTTTTCCCCCGAGGCTTCAGCGGTCTAAGGCCCATTGACATCATCATGTCTAATGCAGTAAATTCACCTGCATTAGATGTGAGGATGCCAAGGGACATACCATAGCCAAGGGGGAGAGAGCGCTGACTGCCGCGGGACTGAGAATCAGGTGGGGATATTTTCTGTAATCTGTCCCCTAGAGAAAAGCCAGCAGTTAACCCTTGCCGTGTGGAGATAGCCCCACTCAGGGGTGCCACCAGGTGTCACCCAGTGCACACGTCAGTGGCGGAATAATCACAATAGCAACCCAGGCAGCTGCTATGGGGCCCAGGGCACAGGGGGGCCCGGCCAGGACATCCCCCTGATGCCCTGCAGGCCGCCTATGTCACTATGGCATCTCAGGCTGCTGGCTGTCACTGGCGGCTGTGAGGAGGAACGTGCCGCTATTCACATCGGTGACAACCAGCAGCTTCGGAGGAGGTAGCTGGGCCCATCGTTGGCAGTGATGGAGGAGGTGGGGCCCAGCGATGGAGGAGGTGGGGCCCAGCGATGGAGGAGGCGGGGCCCAGTGACGGAGGAGGCGGGGCCCACCAGCGACCATGGAGGAGAGGGAGGCGGACAGAGGATTGGGGCTGATAGGTAAGAGGTCACCCTCAGATGGGCTGTTTGGGTTATCAGGTGGGCATAACTAGAAATCACAGTTCCCCATGCAACATTTTGCTACGGGGCCCTGCGTTTTCCTGTTACGCCCCTGGCACACGTCATTATGTTACACATGACGTCATTATGCACGTGCATGCTACTGAATGTCCACACCAAGGTAAGGGAGAGGGAATCGGCAGGAGCCAGAGCACTGCACCTGCTGCTGTAGTTTGTGGTATCTCTACTACTAGAATGTGAAGTAGATGTTCTTATGCCAAGCTGAAGGCCAAGGCGCCATTATTCTTAGTGGCTGGCACAATGTGGAAGTTTTTAGGCTCCTGCAGACTTTTCAAGCCATTGAAAGGTCCAACTAAAAATTAAATTCATGATTAAAATGCTGTAATAACAATAAATAAATAACAAACACTCGAATTGTGAGATCAGATTCAGCGTATGACCATCAGAGGAAACCTCTCAACCTTCGTTCATCTCTAGTTAGACGATTAATGGCTCTTCATCACAATAGGCTGAATTCCAAAAGAAACAAAATATTTATGTAAGACCAAAAGTAGTGAAAGGCTCCCTTCCGCATCAATGAACCGATCTGTGAACTTCCGTCCCATGAATTACCTCCTTCTCCCAGTCCTCCTATTATTTTTCTACACGGTTTCCTCGTATGAATTAATCCAGAGGAACTCGATTCTGGCACAATAATTATAGATACTAAATACCTGCCTTTGTCACCGTAAATTAATAACCGGGACAAGTGAGCTTTGGTGTGACCTTAACTGTACAATAGCCGCCTATTCATCGATGTCTATTGACAACATCGGCGCAGAGGTTAAACCCTTTAAAAAGCTTGTGGAGTAGTTTACTTTGGTCATGACATCCTAGATTTATATTACTTCCTTCATTTTATGTAATTATTGTTTAGTTTATACATGGTGGGAGCTCACATCTCACCTTCTCAGTGAACCATTTAACATCATTGTGGAGGAGGCACTTTAAAGTGCTTGTAAACCCAAGGACAAAAATGTAATTTATTACAGCTGCCCAGTCCTTAGATGTGGTGGGTGCATTCGTTTTCTTGTTTCTGGCTTTTTTTTTTGTCTTTCTTTTTACCTGGTGATCTTGCCAGTAACACACTTCCTGTCCTAGAGTGACAACACCCACTGATCACACTGTAGCTATGGAGAACCGAGGACAGGCCCACCACGAAAGGCATATCTATCCAAAATAGTGCCTGTTACACGCACTGAACTTGCTCCCCTTTCCAAAATCTGATTTTAGATCACTTTACCATAATATCAACTCAACTATAATTTAATGAAAAAGTCCTCAGAGACCCCCTTACATCAGAGATCCCCTTACATCAAAGTCCGCAAAGCCCCAGGGACTCTAAGGTAAGGGTTCCCTTACATTAGATTCTTTCCCTTACATCAGAATCTCTCCCTTACATCAGAGCCCCAAGAGCTCTGATGTAAGAGGGAGTTTGATATAAGGTGGGACCCCCTTACAGTAGAGAACCCCCTTGCATTACAGTCCCCAGAGTTACCCCTTACATCAGAGTCCACCCTTGCATCAGCATTCCCAGAGCCCCCCCCCCCCCCTTACATCTGAGTCCACAGAGTCCCCCTTTACATTAGAGTCCTAAGGTTTCAGATGTAAGGTGGGACTCTGATGTAAGGGGGTCAACCTGGGGACCAGAGCCCCCCTTACATCAGAGTCCACAGAGTCCCCATTTACATCAGGGTCTCTAGAGTCCCCCCTTTTTTCAGCTTCCCAGAGATCCCCTTTATTTTTTTACATCCGAGTCCTAAGGACTCTGGAGACTCAGTGCCCCACATTACACACACAGCTCAATGATTTTGCCACCGTTCTTTCCTTATCTCACTGCTGTGTATAGAGTTTTTGGAAATAAAATATTGAAAAGAAAAAAATGACCTCTGTGCTTTCTCTTTGCATAGGTCACACTGCTTTGGGTGCATTATGTAAAAAAAAAAATCAGCATCAATGCCATCAGCAATGGCATACCATGATTGCTCATACATGAAGCAATCTCCCAAACTTCCTTGGCACAGCTTGAAGCTCAACTTTCTCTGTCATGGAAAGCTTCAACTCCTCCAAATGCCAAATTTATATATATATATAGATAGATAGATAGAGAGAGAGAGAGAGAGAGAGAGAGAGAGAGAGAGAGAGAGAATGTAGAATATTTAAAGTAATTGCAATATTGTTGTCACTTGTTGCTGTTCTTTATGGCTGTATAGTACAAAGAGTGTGGCATGGCCTCTCTGCTGCACAATGTTTGCACTGTGCCTGCTGTCCCCTTTCCGGCCAGGGCGTCCCAGGTTGCTGAGATCCCGGTGGGGAAAAGTGTAAGGGCCATACACATCTCCCCGCCCTTAGCAACCTGTGACACTCTCGCTGCATCCTGCTGAGCTCCTGGCAACCGGTGATGTCACTGGCAGTGATGTCCCTTGATGGGACGTGGGCCAGAGCATCACAGGTTTCTGAGAGCTGGGCAGGGGGAGATGCAGAGCCCTTACACATCTCCCCCTTCGGCTCTTTTCAGCATTACTCTCCACCAGCAGCCCCCTGCCTCAGGCGGCAAAAAGTCTAGGGACACCCCTGCTCACCACATTAGTGGAGAGGAACTTCACTGCAAGCCTGCAGCTCCATAGTATGAATGGTTTTATGTAACTACAGCACTAGCTGAATTGAGAAACAATTTCCACCACTAGCAGGGGTTGGTGGGGGTTCATATCTCATGGTTGCCACAGCCACAGGAAAACAAGACATTTTTGATCACGCTTACTTTATTGCTTCGATTTTGTTTAATATCAGCCGTGTCATTTTATTAGTGTTATTGCTCCCCTATGTAATTGCAACTGTTATTAATAATCGCTATAAATAACATTCTGGCAGTAAATGTCATATTTATTGTGGTACTTTAACGTATTGCTCTCTAGTCAGACTTGGCAGCAGCAAGTGAAGGTCTGGATGAACCGTAGCTCTTGTGTAAAGAGGCTTAAACAGGGGCTGTCAAACTCTGGCCTCCAGCTGTTGTGGAACAACAAATCCCATGAGGCATTGCAAGATTCTCACAGCCATAGGCATGACTCCCAGAGACAGATGCATCTGGAATTTGTAGTTTCACCACAGCTGGAGGGCTAGAGGAGTTTGCCGACCCATGGTCTAAAATGAAAAAAAAAAAGATTTGCCCATGGCAACCCATTACATCATTCCCTTCATCTTTTACCATGCTATGGGAATGTAGACTGGATGCTGTGGGAAACCCACATTGCATCATTGTTTCTTATGGTGCTCTCACCTGCATCCTAGCACTCAATGATGTCATGTAGCCCGGCTGCCATCATCCTAACAAGCAATGACACTATGGAGGGTTGCACAGCATTATTGGTTGCTAGGATGCTAGTGCCCTGGCTGCACAGTGTCATTGGTTGCTAGGATGCTAGTGCCCTGGCTGCACAGTGTCATTGGTTGCTAGGACACAGGCGAGCAACCCATAACAACCAATGATGCTGTGGGGTCGACAGTATCTTAGCAACCGGCCTTCACAGCATCATAGGTTGTTCCGATGCGCCCACCTGTGTCCTAGCAGCCAATGGCGCTGTGCGGCTCAACCACCAGTCAACTACTGCCACTGTATGGGGAGCACAGCATCACTGGTTACACAGAGGGTGGTTCATTGGGTGGGTGAAATTACTACATTGTTTGCTTTTTTGGTAAACTGCAAACAGCCGTGGTTCAGGTCGACCTCATGGTCAACCCAAACCTAAAGTTTATCACTAATCCTTAACTGCTTCCCTTTTTGCACTGAACACTTTAGGTTATACCAAGAATATGAAAAGGTTTAGGGAGAGGAAAAGCAAGAAAAACAAAGAAGAACAAAACAGAAGACAAAAAAGACAGAAGACGCCCAATTTGTTTTATGTTTTTACCCCTCAGGGAGTGTGTTAGGACTACAGGGTACCCCTTCAAACTCTATAACATAAGAGGAAGGGATCTGCAGTCCAGATAAGTGAACTGGGCAGGGCTGATAACACTACCTTACTGGCAGGATCAACAAGGGTAAAAAATAAAGGTAAAAATAAGTCACATCTAAGAACTGCTAAGCTACATTTTTGCACTTGGGTTTAGATACGCTTTTAGGGGAATCTCTAGTCATTTTGTCTGCATTATAGGGTGATGCATACAGCTTTGGCCCTCATTGAAGTTACCAGCATAAGCTGACCCTAAAGTATTGGAAGCTGCTTACCGGAACGAAGAATATACGCTCCTCATATCTCACGTCTTCCGGACCTCAGAGTAACACACTAAAGGGAAAGAGCAAGAATCGGGTTATTGTATGGTGAGTCATTAGGATTAATGGCACAACAGCTGGCTAATAAAGGCAACACAAAGTTTAAAGGCCTCTTCAATTTTCTGGAATGCACTTTAATGATTTCGTAGTTTAAATGTTACAGTAGCTGGGCCGGTCGGGCTGGAAACTGCATTGTTCATATGTTTCGTCATGTTTTATGGGACCATTATGCTCACAGAGGCAAAAGGCGAACTGTCGATTTTGATGTGAGTAGGAGCGAAATGGGAAATCGGATGGACACATCGTGCCTTTATTCCAGTACGGTGATTGGTAAGGGTAGTTAATTTTTAAGAGCTGCAGGACTCCATTCATGAAAGGATGGAATAGATGCATTTTAAAGCCTTCCTCTAATTGTAACACTTGTGTAAAGCTTAACAACCATTCTGCCTGAAATCATAAATACTTAATGCTAGGAGGCAACTGAACGCAGTATGAGGAACAGTTTATTAATGGGAATGTATAGGTGCTTTAATACTTTGTATTATATATACAGTATCTATATTAGGGATGCACCGAAATTGGATTTTTGGACCAAAACTAAAAAAAAAAGTTTGGCGAAAATTGCATCATTGGTTGTTAGGACGTTAGGGGCTGGGCTGCTCTTAATATCCTGGTTGACTGGTGGCTAAGCCCCACAGTGTCACTGGTTGCTCGGTCATTGGTTGCTCCTAATATTTTCAATTAGTTGACTGGTGGCTGAGCCCCACCACGTTATTGGTTGCTAGGTCATTGTTTCCTTGTAATATGATTTATTTGTTGACTGGTTACTGAGCCACACAAGTTATTGGTTGCAAGATCATTGGTTGCTTGAAATATTCTCAATTGGTTGACTGTTGGCTAAGCCCCACAGCATCATTGGTCTCTAGGTCATAGGCCACTTGTAATATTCTCCATTGGTTGACTGGTTGAGTCCCACAGCATACTTGGTTGTTTGGCCATTTGTCGCTCGTAATGTTCTCAATTGGTCGACTGGTGGCTGAGCCCCACAGCATCATTGGTTGCTAGGTCATTGGTCGTTGGGAATATTCATAATTGGTTGACTGGTGGTTGAATCCCTGTGCACCATAACAACCTATGATGCTGTGGGGCCACCAGCATCTTAGCAACCAATGATGCTATGTGGCCAATACAGCATCATTGGTCACCAAGATGCTGGCAGTCCCACAGTGTCATTGGTTATTATGGTATGCCTGCCAACGTCCCAGCAACCAGTGATGCTGTGGGGCTCAACTAAATTGAACCAGTCAACCAATTGAGAATATTATGAGCAACCAATTACCTAGCAACCAATGAGGCAGCGACCAATGACCTAGCAACCAATGACACTGTGGGGCTCAGCCACCAGTCAACCAATTGAGGATATTATTAGCAAATAATAAGGCAGCGACCAATGACCTATCAACCAATGATGCTGTGGGGCTCAGCCACCAGTCAACCAATTGAGAATATTATGAGCGACCAATGACCTAGCAGCTAATGATGTTGTTGGGCTCAGCCACCAGTCAACCAATGAAGAATATTACAAGAGACCAATGACCTAGCAACCAGTGATGATGTGGGGCAAAGCCACCGGTCAACCAATTGAGAACATTACGAGCAACCAATGACCTTGCAGCCAATGACCCTGTGAGCTCAGTCACCAGTCAACCAATTGAGAATATTACAAGCAACCAATGACCTTGCAGCCAATGACCCTGTGGGGCTCAGTCACCAGTCAACCAATTGAGAATACGATCGGATGATAGGAGCCCAAAGTCTTTATTTAAACATCTGATGACGACCAGAATACAAATACAGCCAATGTGTTCTGAGAGCCAAAAACATCCCTCTTCATCAGGGTTTAAAGAAGGCAAGACTATGGAAGGAGTCAGACAGCTGAAAGTACAATTGTGCTGAAATAGAGTGGACAGCCATTTAGTATTGCATTGCCGATAAAAAGGAACTCTATCTGCTTGCTTCTTTTAAGGAGAAAATGGGCGCCAATGTAATGTAATGGCTACTGCTAAAGGATCCTGTCTGTAAGTTGTCTAACATGTTGCCGCAAATTCATGTAAGCGGTAGAGCTACAAGTCAGGATGGCACTGTGCATGTCTAGTGACAGATGACTAAACACTGATAAACTGTAACAGTCATTGTTCTATGTCAGCTCTGGAATTGTCCACGAAGGAAATGCACAGTATGCATAGCATCGCAGCTTCTTGTTTTAGAGAGAAACCCGCTCAGGAGGCAGTTGTCGCTGTCCGTCAAGCAGAAGAACAAGCTGTGTTCTCTCACCGAGAAACAGATCTCCACTTTAAAGCTTTGTGTGAGATACAAAGGTCCCAGTGTGTGTACGCCTGACAGGAATGACATGTTTCACATGCTGGGCGCTGGAGGGAATATTACATTTCACCCCGATCTTAGATATACTCACAAAACATTATCCACCGTAAACCCACAAAAGCTCAATGAAATCACTATTATTTATTGCTGTTCAGAAATGTTTGTTCTGAATTTTACACTCTTTTTGTTCCCTGAAACTCTGTGGAAGGAAATTTCCAAATACGAGGAATTGGGAAGGCTCGGTTTGCATTGTGTAATATTTGATTGATTGCACGTTTGTAGGCAATATAGTTCAAGAGAAACAATTAGCCTTTAAAAAAGTTTAAATTAATTGTATAACAACCTTTGGTGTCCAAAGGAACCCTCCTCTGCTAGGATCACCTCTTCAAGAGAAACTATTTGCCTCCAAAAGTTTTTATTTATATTATAATTAAATTATGTTTTTCATTTTGAGACATGGATAGAAATTGTGTCATGTGCCAAAGTTTAGACACCCCAGTAAGTCAGTATTTAGTAACAGCCCCTTTGGCACTGTTCACAGTTTATTAAGACTGGGTTCACACCTGGGCGTAGGGAATATGCGCATTTGCCGCACGTTTTTATTGCGATTTGCGGTAAAAGAAACGTGCAACATACGCACTCTATCCTAATGGATACGCGCGGCAAATACGCCCCAAAGAAGCTCCTGTACTTCTTTGGCCGTAGGGCGTATTACAGCGCTTTCCTACACGCTGTAATACACCCAGGAGGGAACCATGCCCATAGGCAATTATTGGTGTTCACATGTTGAGCGTTTTACAGCGTGTAGGAACGCGCTGTAAAACACCCAGGTGTGAACCAGGCCTAACTCTTTTTGCATCCAGCCAAGAGTCTTTCAATTTTGGTTATAGGGATTTTTTCCTAGTTTTCCTTGTATGTATCACTTTGAATTTTGTGATATTCTTGGGACATCATGGGTGCACACAGTATGTTTCAGACCTACCCAAAGCTATGCAATCATGCTTATTTCAGGGGACTGTGAGGGTCATTTCAAAAAATTCAGCAAGCTTTTCTTCAAGTTGCTACTTGTGGCTTTTGCTGGTATGCTGGGGATCATTGTCTTTTTTGGAGAGGCCATCCTCTTTTCAGCTTTAGCTTGTTGGTTCACTGTTTCATATTGGCTACCCCTGCACTCCTCTGGTTAAGTGCTCATTTTTGTCTAGTTATACTCGCCTAATCCATAGAGCTAGCTGGCTGTTATAGTGCTCCCACCAACCTCCCTCCTCTTCCACTCCAGTGATGAAATCTCCCTTGGCATTCTCACGTCCTATACAAAGTGTGTTGGACGTGATGACTTAGGGACCTTAGACCATTGAAGTGGAGGGAGAGAGAGGCTGGAAGGACTGGTCTAACAGCCAGCTCTGAAGATCGGGTGAGTATATCCCACTCAGTTAGTTAGAGGAGCCCATGGTTGTTGTGTTATAGCCCAAAGATTGGATAAAGACTTTCAGGAGAATATCAGAATATCAGCTCATACTGCGTCATCACTAAATAATAAAACATTAACGTATAGACGTTTATGCATTATATGTAGATGTAAGCAATGTATGCTTGCAAACTGTCTTCATAACATAAATGCCACACAATCTAAGGGCCCCTATCAGTCAACACAAGTGAGAGGAGATCCCTTCCTAGACTGTTGTCACTAGAACAGGTGTCCCCATTGGAAGATTTCCCCTCACCTCCTGTTCTGATGACAGCTGTAAGAATTCGGATTCCCCATCACTTTCTGTCCCAGTGGCAATGGTCACCAGGACAAAAAATGGAAGTTAGATCTCCACAGGAGGGACACAAGAAGCAATAAAACCTGACAAGGGTCTAAACCCTTCCTGATTCAATCGAAAACTAAAAAAAAAAAGTTATATAATGATGTTATGGGTAATTACTTATTTCCATTTCATTTTAAATTGTCATTTAAATCGCTGTACTGATATGCGCCAGCATGATAGGCTAACTTTACCATTAATTCTGTTTTTGCTGGGGTTCTTGTGCTTCTCCTATGTACTCCTGCAGGTATTCTATCAAGAAGAAAATATTCTGCAAAAGTGCTAGGATACTGTTGTGATATATACTGACTTTAGTCTGTTTGCGGCCCTGATCCAGTGGAAAGACAGACAGCCTCACATTGATTGCTCTTGGAATCTGCCCTTTCACTACACTTAATTTGTCAGTACCACGTCAATAACATAGTAAAAACAATCCCTAGTACAGATGAAATGCCAGGCTCCAGTTTTCTCTAAGTCATGCCAATTACATGCTAGGACCTACCACTGTAAACTGGTGCACACAGCTCAAACATCAGGAGAATGAACTGTCATTTCTTTCCACAGGAGTGATGAACTACAATTCATACATGACCAGGTTCTGTTATGTTGGTAAAAAAAAAAAAGCATGCCTAATGACTGGTGGCCTAGTGTTGTAGGCTTGGTTACCAGAGTCCTAGTGTTTTAGGTCTTGTGACCAGAGTCCTATGGTTGTAGGCCTGCTGGCTGGAGCCCTAGTGTTGTAGACCTGCTGACAGCCCTCTAGAGTTGTAGGCCTGATGACCTGTACCCTAGTGTTGTAGGCCTGGAGACCAAGTTCTAGTGTTGCAGACCCGCTGACTGCCACCCTAGAGTTGTAGGCCTGGTGACCAGTAACTAGAGCCCTAGTGTTGTAAGCCTGATGGCCAGTACTCTAGTGTTGTAGGCCTGTTGATCACAGCCCCGATGTTGTAGATTTGCTGACTGCCACCGTAGAGTTGTAGGCCTGGTGACCAGTGCTCTAGCGTCCTTGGCCTGATGACTGGACCCTGGTGTTGTAGGCCTGGTGATCAAAGCCCTAGTGTTTAAGGCCTGGAAAGTGGAGCCCAAGTTTTAAAGGCCTGGTAACTAATTCCCTAGCATTGTAGGCTTGGTGACTGGATCCCTAGTGTCGAATGCCTGATGATAAGAGGCCTAGTGTTGTTGGTCTGGTAACTGGAGCCCCCGCTAGTGTTGTAGATTTGATGACCAGAGCCCTAGCATTGTAGACCTGATGACCAGAGCCATAGTGTTGTAAGCTTGATGACTGGAGCCTTAGTGTTGTAGGCCTGGTAATTAGAGCCCTAGCGCTTAAGGTTTGGTAACTGGTGCCCAAGTTTTTTAGGCCTGGTAAGCCAGTTCCCTAGTATTGTGGGCCTGGTGACTGGATCCTTAGTGTCGAATGCCTGATGATCAGAGACCTAGTGTTGTTGGTCAGGTAACTGGGGCCCCCAGAGTGTTGTAGGCCTGATAACCAGAGCCCTAGTGTTGTAGACCTGATGACCAGAGCTCTAGTGTTGTAGACCTGATGACCAGAGCGTGTTGAAGCCTGATGACCAAAGCCCTAATGTAGGACGGTTGACCAAAGCCACATATTTTTTTGTTATGAAGGAAAATATTGCTCCCAGGCTCCATTGTGTGACTTAAAGGTTAGGCAACAAACAAGGTTTGTCCATATGTGCATGCTGAAGTAATATGGGGCACTTAACAGCTAAGGTAAGTGGTCGTCAGGCACAACAACCTGCCTGCTTATCTTCAAGCTGTGGAATTTTTTGCCACCTCAGAGTAATTCTGGTCCATTTTAGAGAAGACAAAGAAAGCTATATAGATAATTCATAAAGAGCTGATGAAGAGATAGGGCCCTCAATGCCGCAGCCTTATATAATTATTCAGCCTGTGAAAGTCACTGAGTCAGAAAGAAAAACCTTATAAGAGAATTATAGGGCGATGTTTTATCCTCATTCATTGCAAGAAGTACAATGTCACTGCCAGGCTGGGAGATTAGCATTATTTCTAGACGACATTCGCAAGAGAGGAGGTGGAATTTCATTTCCAGTAATGCCGGATTTATAACACATTAACCCGTGGTGTCCTCAGATGATTTATTTTATCTTGTTATTGTCTTTATCTTCTTCAAAATATCATATAGAATATATCATTCAGCTGGGATGTCGCGCTAATAGATTCCTGTTGCATTTGTTGTCGATGGTGGGAGTCCAGGGCTGTTAGTTCCCAATAGGGTTCTGCAGTCCCCCAAACAGTAATTAGTAGGGATGCACAGATACTTTTCGAGTACTAGTGCAGATACTTGGCATTTTCATGAGAACTACCGGGGTTACAGCGGTTGCAGTTGGGATCTGGCTCTGGCGCTCCACCACTGTCCTGAAATCATTAGTCTGTATTGTTTTAGAAAAACTGTCACATGACAATAAACAAAAATGTATCAGTACTCGTACTTGTAAGTACTCGGCAAGTACCAGTACTCGTACTCGCAAAACTGGTATCTGTGCATCCCTTTATTTATATTTATAAAAACAAAATCGTACATTAAAACCGAGATGTACAAATCCCAGGAGCTCCGTGTGCTCCTTACACATGACAGCGGCCTCCTAACTTTTGAATTTTTCTCTAGTGTAGTCTTGGAGCTCAAAAGTATCGGTACATGTACTCGTACCTGTACAGAGTACTGTACTTGGTATCTGTGCAACCCTAGTAATTAGGAAACAAAAGTCTCCCCAACATTTAAGCATATCCCAACACTTAATCCTCCTCTACTTGAACACGTAAAGTGGACTTTTCAGTAAAAACAAGTCTGCCTATAAAAATCCTCACATGTCAAAAAGTCATCTTTTAGATCTAATCTAATGACTTTGCCTATGCTGAGATGATGAAAACACTATACATTTAACCCTTCATCTGTCCTTGAAGACCTCCCTAAAGTGAAAACCCCTTGGGCCCATTTACCCCATGCCAGTCCATTGATTGATGTGTGTTTAATACATGTGCGTTAATGCGCTTTTTCTGCATTCCATTAAGGCAGCCTGCACATTTGAATGGGCTACCAGTGCACCAGAATGCCTTGATAGGTGGGTGTTATTCTGGAGTAGTGGGTGCTCCTAGGTCAGCTGTATTAGCGTGTAGACCACCGTAGGTAGCACCTACATGTGAAGCTGAGCCTGAAATCTTATGAATGATAGAGGTGGGCCAAGGACAGTCAGGCTGGGGAGGGAAGGGCTAGATCAGGCGTGGGCAATTCTGGCCCTTCCAGATGATTTGGAATTACAAGTCCCATGATGCATTACAAGACTAACAGTTACAGACATGACTCCCAGAGGCACAGGCATGTTGGATTTGTAGTTAAAGCACAGCTGGCGGGCTGGAGTTGTCCACCCCTGTGCTAAATGATGTTGGACATATTCCAGCCAGGAAGGCAGGCTCTATCTGACTTGCTGCAGCTTCTAATGCACATTGTGAGAAGCTCACAGTGTGCAGTAAAACCAGAGTAAGCAATTCCAGTCCAGGAGAGGAGCCGGTACAACTGTGCAAGACTGAAGGGAACTTGTAATGTGCCCCTACTGGCCTATACCAGAATAGGAATAGAGAAGGAATAGGCAACCTTGGCACTCCAGCTGTGGTGAAACTACCAATCCCTTCATGCCTCTGCCTCTGGGAGTCATGCTTCTTGTGGCTGTCAGAGTCTTGCAATGGCTAGTGGGATATATATATATATATATATATGAAACATTTTCCTTCTCAGTGTTTCTATTCTGGTCTTTTAAATAAATATTTATAGGAGATTAAGGGACGCCAAGCCTCCCGATCAGCTGCCTATTCCATTGTTTATTGGAAGATTTCAGGGTATTAAAAACATATATTAAATGTTGATGTTTATTTAAGGTGATGTCCACAAATGTCAGCCCGGACGTTTCACATTCCTAATCTCGTTATATCAGCGACGCGGCTCATCTGGAACGATGGCGCAGGAAAATCATAAATGTCAGTGTCTGTGAACCGCCGACGGGTCATAAAAGTGATGAAGTCGAGAAAACTTTTGGGATCTATTTTTAGCCGTTACTGTAAATATTCCCGATGTATCCGCACAAGATAATAAGGACGCATGCTGATTTATTTCTGAAAAGGGTCACGAAAAGTTTATACTGCAGGTTGTTTTTAGACATCATGCAGCCCTAGGCATGGCCTACAAGCTTTGCCCCTAGAGTCAAGTGATTATTTTGATGAGAGCACGTGAGCTATATCACACAACATGAGGTCTTTACATTCAGGACTACCTTTTATCTGTACAGACCCCCATATGAGAGAATGGAAAGAGGACTTTTAAAGTCTCTTGAACTGCAGGAATGATGACCAGAGCCCTAGTGTTATAAGCCTATTGACCACAGCCCTAGCATTGTAGAATTTCTGGCTGCCACCTTAGAGTTATAGGCTTGGTGACCAGTGCTGTAGTGTTTTAGGCCTGATACCTGGAGCCCTGGGGTTGTAGGTCTTGTGATCAGAGCCCTAGCGCTTAGGGCCTGGTAAGTGGAGCCCTAGTGTTATAGGCCTGGTAACCAGTTCCCTGGTGTTGTAGGCCAGGTAAATGGATCCCTAGTGTCAAATGCCTGATGACCAGAGTGTTGTTGGTTGGGTAAATGGAGTCACCCTAATGCTGTAGTCCTGATGACCAAAGTTCTAGTGATGTAGGCCTGATTATCAGAGCCCTACTGTGAAAGGCCCGATGACCAAAACCCTAGTGTTATAGGCTTGATGACCAAAACCCTAGGGTTGTAGGCCTAATGACCAGAGCCCTAGTGTTGTTGGCCTGATGACCTGAGCCCTAGTGATGTATGTCTGATTTTCAGAGCCCTAGTGTTGAAGGCCTGATGATCAAAACCCTAGTGTTGTTGGCCTGATGACCAGAGCCCTAGTGATGTAGGCCTGATGACCAGAGCCCTAGTGATGTAGACCTGATTATCAGAGCCCTAGTGTTGAAGGCCTGATGACTAGAGCCCTACTGTGGAAGGCCCAATGACTGGTTTGGTAAGTGGTGCCCAAGTTTTTTAGGCCTGGTAAGCCAGTTCCCTAGTATTGTGGGCCTGGTGACTGGATCCTTAGTGTCGAATGCCTGATGACCAGAGACCTAGTGTTGTTGGTCAGGTAACTGGAGCTCTCTGAGTGTATAGGCCTGATGACCAGAGCCCTAGTGATGTAGGCCTGATTATCAGAGCCCAGTGTTGTAGACCTGATGAACAGAGCCCTAGTTTTGTAGGCTTGATGACCAGAGCCCTAGTGTTGTAGGCCTGATGACCAGAGGCCTAATGTTGTAGGCCTGATTACCAGAGCCCAGCCGCTAGCATCCATGATGATCTGTGACTCAGCCCTTAGCATCCTAGAAACCAATGACGCTATACTGTATTGCCTAGCAGCTAGGGTCCCACCAACCAATGGACACAAGTAGCCCTGGGTTTGGTTTGTTTGGACGGTCACTGAAGTAAACTGAACCCAAGCACATTTTGTTCAACACTACTTGGAGTTAGATGTGTTGCATGCAAATGTACTGACAAGGAACATGCTGATAGGAGGGCAAAGCAGAGTGAGCAGAGAGATGACCTCATCAGTCTCCTTGTGCTCTTTTACTGTCCAATCAGCATGCTGTGTGTGGAGAGAGCACCCCACTGTGGTTTTATCTACCTAACTGTGCTGTCTGACAGAACAGTAAAAAATCTATCTAGTTAGCTGTGTGACTCTGTTTGACTGGGGTCCACCTTGAAGATGGTATAGTCAGTTTCCCCCTATATAGGTAGGAGGATAATGGCCATACTGTCTTAAAGCTGAAAAAAATGTGCATAGTGGCAGTTCCAAACTCACGCACTATTGGGGGATGGGCTTTTTTCAAAATTTGCCCCTCTCTAGCGATGATGCTTTGGCCACCTTTTCCTTACACGCCAACTGACCTTGTTCCACTACTGCACAAAATTCCTTCCTCTCTCTGCCTAAAATGCATCATTCTCATTTTCCGACCCTCTTGTAGGTACGGCAGTGAGAGCAGCAAATGGATAACATCTCTGGGGCACCTTAACATTGGTCGGAGAAGTTCACTTTATTTTCATGCAGTGAGAATTATGTTCTGTTCAATGGCCAGAAAATATGATTTCCACTCTTCTACTCCTTTGTTCCCGAGAGGATGCCGTTTTTTGTCTGGATAAAGGTTATGGCTCAGCTGAGTTGGAGAAAAGGCTTACATCCAAAACTTTTGTTGCAATATTCTAGATATGGAAACCATATGTTACTGCTTAATTTAATGGTCACACATCCAGTGTTAAAGGTACACTCCATTAGATCTGAAAATGTGAGCAAGCCAATGCATGCAGGTCACACAGCTTCCATGATTACAGTGTTTGGTTTTAGCATGAAACATCGGGGGCCATGCTGATGCGTAAACCTGATGTTCTGCAGGACTATTTAACTCATGATAAAGGAGAACACTAGATAGATAAAAGAAACTCTTTTTATTATTATTTATATTTATAATTATTTTATGAAACATGGTCCACAGCTGTCCCCAGCTTCCTGATCTGTCCTTCAATGGCAGCCCTCTTTAGGCAGTCGTGCCATTCTCATTCTGCTCATATCCTCTGAGCCCAGCCTGTTATTTACATTCCCCCTATAGGAGGCGTATCGTCATGCAGACTGGGCTCTCAGTACTCAAGGATTGAGCACCACTCACATGTCATTATGTGAGCACTGCTCAGTCTAGGAAGAATGATTCCCCCCAGTGACGTATCTGTAGCCGTAGCAGCTCAAGAGGCTGCTATGGGGCCTGGAAGTGGAAGGGGGCCCCATTAGGCTGTTGAGGCAAATTAAACATAGAACATGTGAAGATAATACAGCACTGTATCAATATTGGTTGTATTGGTTGCAGTTGACAACTCCAATCCCCTGTGTAGAGGATACCACATTGTAGAAACGACTTCAGATACACAAGAGGAGTCTTTAGGATCTTGGCATCATTGCTCACAGCTCAGAGAAAGGTTGTCAAGGGGGCCCCACATCACATTTTTGCTATGGGGCCCCGTGATCTGTAGTTACTGCCATCATTCCACTCCCCCACTCCCGTCCACCGCTGGAGGAAGCTGCTGTGATGTAAACTGGCTAGAAAACTGCAGGAAAAGGTAGGCATATGGTTTTACCGAGGGGTCAGGGGGTTGCTTCAGCAGGGGTCAGGGGAGTGGGTAAATCCTGAAGTTCTGCTTTAAAAACCTGATAGCAAAATCTCCTTAGTGTGTCTATATCCTATAGGTATTGTAAATAAGAAACGCCGGATGTATGAGCAACTAGCTCTTCCCTGCCTCTAACCTCCTTGCTTGTTGAAGAGGTGCCAACTACCAACCTGTGCCTGCATTTCCTTTGTGAGTCATGTGACTACCTTTAAAGGGCAAGGTTGTACTTGTGCAGAATATCCTGAAATCTGTAATTGGTCGGGCCCCAAAAATAGACCTTAAACCGTTGTACAAGTTGACTTTACGCCTAGTGAACGTTTTGCCGCTCTTTCCAATTGTGCCAAGACAGTAATGGCTGAAACGTCTGGATTTATCTCCTTGGCTGGTCTGATTCCATTAAGCAAATGAGCAAATACAGCTACTACGGGGCGAGACACTTATTTCTAAAATAATAGAGTCTCCGAATAGAAAATGACTTGGCTGCATTGAATTCACTCCCAGTGAACTGACATTGCTCAACTTGAAGATAATGGATAACACACTTAAAGCAAGTCTAAAAAAAAATCATTTTTTTTGGCTGAAACATAGACAAAGCAAGCTGTAATATGGACGTCTACTCGAATGTGAAGACAAAGTCATGGTAGCAGTCTTGCTGAGAGGAGTAAAGAGTAATGGAAGAGTTATATTCCTGGAGAAGATAATGAACCTAGCTCCCTCTTGGGCTTGTCCTAGGAGCATAAACCTAGACCTTTGGTCACATGATCTGTCTGAATTTTGAACATTAACCCTCCCTGTAGCTCTAACACTTCCCTACTTGTAATTTTAACACTAACCCAACTTGTTACCCCAGCACTTACCCCACCTGTAAACCTAACACTAACTCTCCCTATAACCCTAACCTTAATTCTAACCCTCCATGTAATCCTAACACTAACCCTCCATATAACTCTAAACCTATCTTTAGCACTAACTCTAACAAAAACCCTCCCTGTAACCCTAACCCTCCCTGTAACCCTCCCCTGAACCTTTGACTCTAACAATAACCCCTCTGTAACCCTCACATTAACCCTCCCTGTAACTCTCAAACTGACCCTCACTGTTACCCTAACATTTACCCTACCTGTAATCCTAAGACTAACACTCCCTGTAACCCTATCACTAACACTAACCCTCCATATAATTGTTAACCTATCTTTAATACTAACCCTCCCTGTAACCCTATCACTAACCCTAACTGTAACCCCCAACAATAACCCTCCCTGCAACTCTAACACTAACCCGCCCTGTAACCCTAACACTAACCCTCCCTGTAACCCTAACACTAACCCTACCTGTAACCCCCAACACTAACCCTCCCTGTAACTCTAACACTAACCCACCCTGTAACCCTAACACTAGCCCGCCCTGTAACCCTAACACCAACCCTGCCTGTAACCCTTGCCTGAACCCTATCTTTGACCCTAAAACTAACCCTCCCTTTAAACCTCACATTAACCCTCACTGTAACTCTCAAATTGACCCTCCCTGTAACCCTAACACTTACCCTACCTGTAATCCTAACACTAGCGCTCCCTGTAACCCTTCCCCCAATACTAACCTTCCTTGAAATCCTAACACTGACCCTCCATATAAATGTAAACCTATCTTTAAGACTAACAATAACCCTCCCTCTAACCCTCACCTGAACCCTCCCTTTGATCCTAATACTAACCCTCACCTGAACCCTCCCTTTAATCTTAACACTAACCCTCCCTGCAAACCTCACCTGAACTCTCTCTTTGATCCTAACACTAACCCTCCCTGTTTCCCTCACAGGATAACTGCATGTATGCCCATTTTCCTCTTTTTTTTTATCCCAATGGGAATTTTTTGTTGCAATACTGAACCACAACCCTATCCCCTCTCAGTTGTGGCATGGTCCTGTTCATTGCATTAGTCATGTTTGGCCAGTGGCACCGCCTGCCAAAAAACCCAATGCTTTGTGTTGTGGTTGTGGCATATGTACAAACATTAGCGAACACTATATTAAGTTTTTAATGCAGAGTCAGAGTGGGAGGGGGGTCGTGTAAAGTGTGGATGAACTGCCTGTTATTGCTGCCCCTCGGCCTCGTGTGAATGAGGCATAACACTAACTCTCCTGATAACCCTAACAGTAACTCTAGATCAGGGGAGGGCAACTCCAGCTCTCCAGCTGTTGTGGAACTACGAGTCCCATAAAGTATTGCAAGACTGACAGTTACAAACATGATTCCCAGAGGCAGTGGGATGTTGGGATTTGTAGTTAAAGCACAGCTGAAGGGCCTGAGTTGCCTACCCATGATCAAGAATAAAAGTCTACCTATCAATATTAAGTTTCTAGACACATATAAATGCTAAAAATAATCTGGATACATAAGCATTAAGGATATAATTCAAAATATTTTAATTTTCTTTTTTCATTTCACTAAACTTTGCAATTCAATTTGATGTGATGTTTCCATTTAAGCCGTGGTGACAACAAAATGTACTTTTTATAAAGATAGTTTAAGGATGTGGGGATGTCAGAGGATGTGGGTATATTCACTGATGTAGTATAGTGGGGGGATCATTTTAACTAACTTGCTACTTCCCTCCCTTCTGTTAATAGAAAACTGTATAGCAAATTGTTTAAAGGTGTGTATAGTTTATTTAGCTGTTAAATACATGTAAAAAGAATCAGCTTGATGTAAATAACTTGTTCTAAACCCTCCGTTTTTTTGGCATATACACTGAGTGGCCAGATTATTATGACCACCCCATCAGTACTTCGTTGGGCCACGAGATAACTCCACGACATGACTTTGTTGGGCCGCCTCGTGACTCCACGAGATGTTGAAAGGTGATGCGAGGAATCTGACACTGCACTGTTGCCCTTCTGTTGTCTTGTACCAGTCTTGCCACTCTCCGTTCTGCCCTAACATTGACTAGTCGCTGACGGCCACAATTCGCACGTTCAGACCCAGATTTTCGGCTGACAGTCCAGTCTTTAAACACTTTAACAATGAGCCCCTCTTGAACATTTAACGAATTCTGCTGCTTTGCTAATACTCGCTCCATGGCTCCGAGCGCCAACAATCATCCCACGTTCAAAGGCTGTTAAATCGTGTTGTTTATCCATATCTTCAGAAACAAATCACTTCTACTGTCGTGGTAAACAACCTGCTTCCCTATTTATAATGGTCTGGCCCTCTAGCAACTTCAGCACAAAATTATAGCTAATTATAGCTAATTTGCCTACAAACGTCAGGTGGTCATAATAAACTAGCCACTCAGTGTATATCTACGGCTAGCAAGCAGTAGGCAGTAGAGATAGGCAAAAATTTTTTTTTTTTTAAAACCCGCTTTAACAGCGGTTTAAACTTACCGTGTTATCGCTGCGCGCTGTAACACCGACGGACCGCGTTCCCCTATGTCAGCGGCGGCTTCCTTTCGTTCCCCTGTGGAACGAGGAAGCCGCACGAGTTCAGACCCATGACGCGGCGGCTGCGTTCCACGCTGGAACGCGGAAGTTGTTCAGTACGAACCGCAGCTCCTCCCCACGCCCGGGCACTATTTAAGAGCGTCAGAGAGGCAACATGGCGTTCCGAAATTGAGGTGAGAACGCCTGTTGCCTCCTGAACCTGCTACCTCGTGGATGCCAAACTAATCCCTGGACCTGCTGCCACCCCACTGTACATTGGATGCCCACTGCTCTGCAACTCATCTCTGCCAACACCTGGTCACAAAACGCAAGTACTGCTCCTATTGGAGCTCAGCTCATTCAATACAAGCCTCATTGATGCATGGACTGTCTATGTTATGTGGTAACCGCATCCTGGGATTTCTTTTGCCACCACCAGTTATTATTTAGTTTATGCCTTATGTCAGTATTGTGGTTATGAGTCTAATAACCATTGTGGTATAATGAATCTTTCTGCTTTGGCTGTGATGACTGAGTCTCAAACTCGCCGTTCAGATTGCGAGTGACGCCTGAGACCCAACCCTGAGTAGCCTTTATCTGCCAGAAACCCCTCCACTGCGGTCCCAAACCAGTGCAGTTCACTCAAACGTGACAGACGTGACAGACGTGACAGAATTTCGGAACCTCAAAAAACCATGGATCCAGCGGAGCTAGCCAGACACCTGGTCACCCTGTCCCAAAGGGTGGAGACACTGACCACCTCTATGCAAGACCTACAGGTTGAGAACCAGAGACTGCGCACAATGATAAACCAAAACGCAGTTGCTGTGCATCCCCGTGAAGGTCCTGAGCCTAAGGTCTGTGCCCCTGAACCCTTCTCTGGGGACAGGAAAACCTTCAGACAATTTGTAAGTTCCTGCAGACTAATGTTTGACCTGCGGCCTCACACGTACCACACCGACCGCATTAGAGTGCTTACCCTCATATCCTATCTTAAAGGGGAACCCAGAGCTTGGGCTGAGACATATCTAGAGGAAGAGGATGAGGTACTGGATTCCTTCCCCAGGTTCATGGAGGCTATGGCACTCCTCTATGAGGAGGCAGGCAAACAACTGACAGCAGAAACCACCATATGCGGACTCAAACAAGGCCGCAGACCAGTGGAGGATTACATCGCGGAATTCAAACGTTGGGCACGTGAGACGGAGTGGAATAACATCAGTCTTCGCAACCAGTTTCGTCTGGGGCTCTCCGAAGCTCTACAAGATGAGATAGCCCGCGACGAATTGCCCCACACTCTAGACGATCTCATTCAACGGGCATTGACCGGAGACTCCGGGGACAGAGAGCGGAACGCATATACACCCCTCCATCAGGCCCTAGCAGAGCCAGATCCCCACCGAAGGAGGAGCCAATGGAAGTAGGAACTATGAGAGGACCGCTCACCAAGGCTGAAAAAGCCAGGAGACGTGCTTCGAACCTGTGCCTCTACTGTGCTGCCTCCGACCATGCGGTTGAAACATGCCCAGCAGTCAAGAGGAAGACTGAAGGTAGCATTCTCCACATTTGTAAATTGTCACCTACCCTAGCCCAGAGCAGTTCATATATATATGTCTCTCTCATTTTACAGTGGGATCTCGAGAGGATCACCGTTAAAGCCATGGTGGATACCGGGGCCTGTGGCAACTTTATTGACCTACACTATGTGAAACTCAATAAAGTACCCCACATCTTGAAGCATAAACCAGTGTCCGTAAGTTTTCTTGACGGGTCCACTTCCCCCTCAGGGCCAATCACTTACCATACTCAACCACTCCTGGTGACTTGTGGAGAGGGGCATACCGAATACCTTTCCTTCGATGTCCTTCCCTCTCCCCTATTCCCAGTAGTGTTGGGCCTTGCCTGTATAACTCTCCACCAACCGACATTCCTCTGGACAAAGGGGGAAGTACAGATGCAATCTACCTACTGTACCGAGACCTGTTATCCGGTCATCCCGGTTATGCAAATCTCCCCAGAGGGGCTACCTCCTCATCTCCTCGAATTCTCAGATGTCTTCAGCAAATGTGGGGCGAACACGCTCCCTCCACACAGGCCTTATGACTGCCCCATAGACCTTGTCCAGGGCAGTCCCATTCCCACCGGGCGGATCTATCCACTCTCTCAGCCCGAACTAACCCATCTAAAAACGTACCTAGACGAAAACCTAACCAAGGGGTTCATAAGACCATCTACATCCCCCGCCAGCGCCGGGATGTTTTTTGTGAAGAACAAGGATGGGGGCCTACGCCCCATAATTAACTACCGCGGACTCAATAAAATCACCATAAAGAACCGTTACCCGCTCCCTCTCATACCCGAATTGATCGAGAGATTACAAACGTCTCGTATCTATACTAAACTAGACCTTAGAGGTGCTTACAACCTCATTAGAATGCGAGAAGGGGATGAGTGGAAGACAGCCTTTAAGACCAGGTATGGGTTGTTTGAGTACACTGTGATGCCTTTTGGGTTGTGTAATGCTCCTGCAACCTTCCAACATTTTGTTAATGATATCTTTAGAGATCTGTTGGACGTCTGTGTTGTCATATACCTGGATGACATCCTCGTGTACTCAGACAACCCCACGGAACATAAAAAAACACCTCAGATGGGTGTTAACCCGTCTTCGGGCCCATTCCTTGTATGCCAAACTGGAGAAATGCGTATTCGAACCAGCCATTTCCTTTCTGGGTTACACTATCTCCCCCAAGGGGATACAGATGGATCAATCCAAGGTCGACTGTATCCTGGGATGGTCTGTTCCACGTACCCGCAAGGCCCTACAAAGATTCCTGGGTTTTTCAAATTACTACAGAAAGTTCATAAAAAACTTTTCAGCGATTGTAAAACCCCTAACACGACTAACAAGTTCAAAAGTGCCTTACACCTGGACCAATGATGCCCAAGAAGCCTTTGACACCCTCAAAATGAGGAACACATCCGCTCCCATCCTCCAACTGCCCAACCCTGAGTTCCACTTCGTGCTAGAGGTGGATGCTTCCCACCTCGCCATAGGGGCAGTACTGTCACAACAGCCGTCCCATTCAGAACCACTACACCCTGTAGCTTACTACTCCCGGACCCTGAGTGCGGCGGAAAAGAATTACCCCATTGGTGAAAAGGAGCTACTCGCCATTAAAGATGCCCTGGGCAACTGGAGACACCTCTTAGAAGGTGCCAAACACCTCATCATGATCTTCACAGATCACCGCAACCTGCAATTTCTCAAAACATGTAAAACCATGTCTGCACGTCAAGTGCGTTGGAGTCTCTTCTTTGACCGTTTTAATTTCCATATCTCCTACCGGCCTGGAGCCAGGAACGCAAAGGCTGACGCCCTCTCACGTATGAACGAAGAGAATGCCGACTTCGATCAACCTTCATTCCTGCTTCCACCAACCGGGTTCCTTGGTCTCACAACCAGTCTCAGAGAACTACTAAAACATGATCCAGCTGAGGGTGATCCCCCTGTCCCCACTGGGTTAGTACAAGACGACGAGGGATTTTCCTTTAAAGATGGCAAACTCTACGTGCCACCAAGAGCACAAACCCCAGTCATCCGTCTCCTACATGACGCCCCCCTAGTGGGTCACCTCGGGATCACAAAAACTTTAGCACTACTCAAACCCTTCAAACCCAACCAGCTTCCTCTCAGGACACCTCTCCCTGCTCCTCCAGTTGAGGTTCAGGGAGAGACTGAATATGAGATCGACAAGATACTAGACTCCCGGAAGAGGGGTGCCTCCCTGCAGTATCTTATTCGATGGAAAGGGTATGGTCCCTCAGATGATTCCTGGGAAGACTCACAAGATGTGCATGCCCCCCGGCTAACTCGTCTCTTACATCGTAGGTACCCTGAGCGCCCTGCTCCTCGTGGGGACCCCTGAGGTGTCCACTCTGGGGGGGGATACTGTAACACCGCCGGACCGTGTTCCCCTATGTCAGCGGCGGCTTCCTTGCGTTCCACGCTGGAACGCGGAAGTCGTTCAGTACGAACCGCAGCTCCTCCCCACGCCCGGGCACTATTTAAGAGCGTCAGAGAGGCAACATGGCGTTCCGAAATTGAGGTGAGAACGCCTGTTGCCTCCTGAACCTGCTACCTCGTGGATGCCAAACTAATCCCTGGACCTGCTGCCACCCCACTGTACATTGGATGCCCACTGCTCTGCAACTCATCTCTGCCAACACCTGGTCACAAAACGCAAGTACTGCTCCTATTGGAGCTCAGCTCATTCAATACAAGCCTCATTGATGCATGGACTGTCTATGTTATGTGGTAACCGCATCCTGGGATTTCTTTTGCCACCACCAGTTATTATTTAGTTTATGCCTTATGTCAGTATTGTGGTTATGAGTCTAATAACCATTGTGGTATAATGAATCTTTCTGCTTTGGCTGTGATGACTGAGTCTCAAACTCGCCGTTCAGATTGCGAGTGACGCCTGAGACCCAACCCTGAGTAGCCTTTATCTGCCAGAAACCCCTCCGCAGTTGTGATCCCAAACCAGTGCAGTTCACTCAAACATGACAGACGTGCACACGTGACACGCGCTCCCGCCCGAGAATCCGAAACTGCTCGAGCGGCTGCAAAGCATCTTGGGGTGGGCGCATGCGCAGTTTGGATTTTCGGCCGGGAGACGAGAAGAGGCGCAAGGTACGTCTATGGACGCGTGTACCCGCATGCAGACACCGCGGGATCGGAAGTGCCAGCAAGGACAGAGGAGTCAGCGCTGGATCGGAGAGCCGCCGCACCGCTGCCGGGACAGTTGAAAACATCAGGAAGAGGAAGAACGAATTAAGAAACATCATTTAAGGTAAGTGCTGACATTAACATTGGGGGGAGGGAAAACATTTTTGGACTTTAATGTCACTTTAAACAATATGTTTTAGTCCGGGTTCACATTTCTGCATTCGTTCATATTCAATGGGCTGCCAACGCACATATTTGCAAACACACCTTTATCAGGAACACAATCCATGACAATGCACTGTAGACAGATCCCGAGATAATGAGCGGAGGGGCAGCATGACTGGGTGAAGGAATAGACCCTGGAGAATGAGATAAATAAAATGGGGAATTAGGGATGCACCAATACCGATACTAGCATCGGTATCGGTGATGACATTAAGTATTTGCAAATGCTCTGATACTTGCCTCTGATACCGGAAATCTCCCTCTGACGGGCAGCGCCAAGGGAGCATGGAGCCGGCTTCCTTTCCAATCAGGGTTATGACCTGCCTCTGTTTTCCTGATTGGCTAGGAAGCCGGCTTCACATGTTGCTAGGCAGCCTGGCTTCCTAACCAATCAGGAAGCCAGGCAGCATGTCATGACCTGCCTCTCAGCTTCCTGATTGGTCAGGAAGCCAGGCTTCCTAGCCAATCAGGAAGCTGGGAGGCGGGGCATGATGTGCCGCCCGACTTCCTGATTGGCTAGGAAGCTGGCTTCACTTGTTGCTAGGCAGCCTGTCTTCCTGACCAATCAGGAAGCTGGGCGGCACCTCATGAACCGCTGCCCAATTTCCTCATTGGTGAGGAAGCCAGGCA
This sequence comes from Nanorana parkeri, assembly GCF_000935625.1. Classification (NCBI taxonomy): domain Eukaryota; kingdom Metazoa; phylum Chordata; class Amphibia; order Anura; family Dicroglossidae; genus Nanorana; species Nanorana parkeri. Next base: position 3,437,549 of record NW_017306283.1, read on the forward strand.
GCTTCAGGAAATGAAGCCGGTGTTCTATCGAAAGGAAAACAGGAAGCCGGAAGGTGGATCATGACCCACCGCAGGGCTTCCTCATTGCCTTTCGCTAATCGGGGAACACAGCACCAGTATTCGGTATCGGCAAGTACGGAAGAAAAATATCGGTACTTGTTCTCTATACCGAAAAACCGATATCAGTGCATCTCTAATGGGAATTAGTTTATCTTACCTAATTGGAGGTTGGAGTCAGGTGATGGGGAAGAGCTGCTTGGGATGGGACTGCAAGGAGGGATGTTCGTTCGTTTGATGGAGGAAGCAGGTTGTGCCAGTCGCCCTCCCCCAATTTTTGGGGTTCTAGAAATGTGAGTTGGTTACAAAATGGGGGGGGGGGGTGAAGTGGATTTAGGAGAGGCTTTATTTTGGCTGATGGGCACCCGAAGACCCCTTCTCGGACCCAACAGTCGTAGATTATTTATTTGTATGTTATTTTGGTTATTATGTTTGGTAACTGTTCATTTTTGGTATGTTTAATAAAGGGCTGCTGTTGCCATTTAAATCCATGCCGCGCAGTCCATGTATTCATTGGGGTTTTAACAGAGGGAAAAAATTGCAAAACAATACCGGCGCCAAATCCAAAAAGAGCCCAGCAGTAAAAATACAGCAAACACGATGAATGCAGCTCCCACAGATTAGATGGACCACTAGTCTATGAGAAAAGGAACAAAAGAGAGCGCCTCCATAGTGTAAAAATGTTATTTAATAGTAAAAACACGCAACTCTAAGGCTGTACTTACAACACTTCGGTAGAATAAAAACCAGTAGAATAAGGTGAGAGGATGGAACCCCTGGCAGGGAGAATCTGGAGCGATGTAAAACACCAGTAACCTCGATCCCTGTATTGATAAATGGTTTACGCGTTTCTGGGGCACGCACCTACGTACGCAATCTGTATTACTGCTAATGTGTGCATTGTGCCTGCCACCACCACACCTCTAAAAACCTGTAAAATGATAAAAGTAATAAAAAAATTATTGTTAGATATTAAACTCAACTTTCCCCATCAATGTGGGGGTGACGTCATCCTCCTGTCAACATGATTCCTCGGAATATTGAGTAGCTCAAATTTCACAAGAAGATGCTGAAAGCAGAAACATTTTCTTAACCCTTTTACTTCCTGGATTACTAGCACATGTAACTAGGACATGTGACCATGCAAATCATGTCAGGGGAGGAAAATGCCTTTCCCTGAGATCTCGTAAGATTACAGATGACATTTCCCAGCAATGCCCTGCTATGACAAGACAATCCCCGTGTGCATTGCTTTTCCAAACTGAAGTCATTTTGCCCTTTCAAAGCAGGAAGTGAATGCTCTGCAAGTGTAAGTATTTCACAATCACAGAATTTTACACCTGACATGTCCATGTTATTATTAATCATCATACATAGAGGGATGCATTGGTAGAATTCAATTTTTGACTATAAAGGTCCGCTTTAAGTGCTCATTAGTCATTTTCATTTCATTTTCATTATTCTCATTTCTTGTCCTATGACTCAACAGGAAGTGAGAAGAAATCCTCCTAATGTGACACATACTGTATGGTAGTTAGTAAACTGACAGAGGTAACTTCCCCCTCATTTTTTCAACATTTTTAAGAATAAAGCTTTGCCTTAACCTTTACATACCATTCCATAACTTATAAATAGCTTCCATTCCCATCATTATTATCCAACAATCAAACATCCTTATATCCCTCCATCCCCCCCCCCACCCTCCCTCTAACCAAACAAAAAAAAAACCAATCCTTGACTATACCGAGGTACACATGTCAGGTTTTCCCATAGTAATTCTCAGCGCTGGTGTCAGGAAATTTAGTTCTTACATCCTTACTTATATTTTTTAGAGGTATTTCTGAACCTCTGATAGGCTAATGTATTCCATCCACGGTCTCCACCTCTTCATGAACAATAAATGTCTATCATAGAGACAAGCAGTAAGCTCCTCCAAACGCATAATAATTTTAGGTTCCACTACCCACTCCCGTATCTCAGGGGTTTTTACTGACTTCCAATACCTTGGAATCACTGCCCTTGCAGCTGCCAAAATGGGGCACATTAGTCCTTTTTTAACATTGTGATCGACCTCTGATGCAGTGACAGTAATTCCACCTCTGGAACAGGGACGTGCGGTCAGGGGAGATAGGGGAGGCAGAGCCTCACCTAGAATAATGGAGGAAAATGCTGTCATCTTCATGTCAGAAGCTGACAGCCTTTTCTCCATTCATATTGGCATCTAACAGGTTACACAGCAGGGAAATCCTCCCCGCTGTGTAACCTGTCATGGACAGATTGCCTCGGCAGTGAGGAGCAAGTGAGGGACAGGGAGGCTCCTCTCTGTCTCCTCCCTTTCTCCTTTACACTAGCTTGAGAGCAGTGCTTTGTCCGGAGGGGGGCGGGGCTTCGAATAGCGGGAGGCGGGGAGGGACGTGCTGGGGGTGAGGCTGGGGTATGCCTCACCCGGAGCAAGAGGTACCGCATGTCACTGCTCTGGTATCTCTGTCATACGTAGTCCCGTTAAGTGTCGTCTCAAAAATCGATGTCCAATAAATTCTTAACTGTTGGCATGACCACCATATATGTAGCATTGTCCCCTCCTCCCTGCCACATCTCCAGCACAGCTCAGAGCTTTGAGAGTTCATCTTATATAATGTTATTGGGCATCTATACCATCTCGTCATTATTTTGAAATTTCTCTCCTGTGTTGAATTTGTTTTAATATATATTTGTGGAATTTAAAAGAAAATAAATAAATATTCTTTAACCACCTGCTGTCCGGTCGTTGTAATTAAATGGCCGGACAGCGGCTTCTTGAATGCGGGTGGGCGTTTTTAAAAGTCCCATCCCACCCCACTCGTGCCCGCCGCTAGGCGGCGCGCACAAGCGGGAAATGCCTGTAATGTAAACAGCCAGCGATGTAGATACGCCCGATCGCATGTAAAATGCGTGCGGGTGTGCGCCCCCCCTCCGTTGCAGCCGCTGCTGGCGATCCCGAGCTCCGCTGTGCCCGGTGTGAGCCCAGGACCAGCACAGCAGCTCTGCGGTTCTGCTCCTCCTCCTCTTCAGAATTCAGGAAGTGATGTGTATTACATCACTTCCGCATTCCTCTGTCACTCTCCGGTACAGAAACCGGAGAGAAGCTGGTGAAGCAGGTGTTTGCTTCATCAGCTTCTCTGGGGGTCCCTAGGTGACATTAGGGGTCTTAAAGACCCCTGATGTCTCCATAAAGAGGACCTGTCACTGAAAATTGGCTATCACAAAGGGGGATTGTTAGTCCCCTATGTGATAGCAAAAAAGTTACGTGAAAAAAAAAGGTTTAAAAGAATTAGTTAAAAAAAAATATTAAAAAATTGAATTTTACATGTAAAGGTAATAAAAACGACGATTGCATCCATTACGCCGCACATGTTACATATCGCCACATACGTCGGAGTGAGTGCAATAATTCTAGGCCCATCAATCACTGATAACACTAAACTGATGAGCGGTAAAAGCTTTTAAAGCGTCGCCTACGGGCAATTTTGGGTATGGTAGTTTTTGCGAGTTGGCGGGCGCACGCAATTTTAAAGTTTGACATGTTTGGTGTCTATTTACCCGACGTGACCCCTTCTTTTATATTTTGCCAAAAATTTGGGTAATAATAATTGTTTTATAACATAACGTAGGGAAAACAGTTTTTCCCCGAAATTTTCTGTACTTTTTTCATTATATAGTAAAAAATAAAAACCCCAGTGGTGATTAAATACCAGCAAAGAAAGCTCTATCTGTCCCCAAAAAATGGTATAAAATTAATTTCAGTACAGCGTTGCATGACGGAAGCAATGTCAGTCAAAGTACCGCAGTGCTGAATACTGAAAAATTACTTGGCCAGGTAGGAGGTGCAAACACCCCGGTAAAAAAACAAAGATATACCTTAACCCTTCTTACTCTATTCAAAGCAACTGTTTTGCTTTGCACTTTAAATTGGAGGACGGTCTGTTTATATATTTATTTATTCTACTCGATTTTTCTATAAGGTCATTCGGTGCAACAGAAAGTACGTTAATACAAAAGTCAAGGGATGAAGCCAACAAGGTATTGCCTCATTCGTTGCTGGTTGGAGGGCTTCTCTTCCATAACACACTTTCCAAACGCCTTTTAAATCATGCAAAGTGTCATTGATTGGACAACATAATCTGTGCATTGTGTAATGACAGTATCATTCAACTGAACATACAAGTAGAAAAGGGAAGGGTTCTGGCATCTCCTCTTCTCAATGTACAAAGTGTACGGTCAAGTTTTAACAAGAAATTTTCAATCTTTCCTCATTCCTAATCTCGGGTTGAATTGTCTAACGACAGAGCAGTAGGACAAAGGTAGTTTTCCTACCAGCGCCTTTCTGCAAGGATTACTTGTTATATAGAATTATCATTTACCACGATCTTTACGTTTCCTCCTTTCATCCCATAAAATTGTGACATAAAACCTTTTAACGATGCAAAATTTAAAGCCAAGTATTCAGAGAGATCTGGGATCTTCAGTGAATCCTTTCTAAGGATGTCACCTCCCACGCCATCCCACCATATCTCCCACCCCGTCACCCACAAGACATGAATATCACAAGTTTTATGACTCTGTACTTAAGCAGTAGAGATAAGGCTGAGCTTGGTGAGAACCCAGTTGGCCTGTGTTCGGCCAATATTTCTCAAAGCTGTGACCTCCACTCTCTATTCCCAGCCCAATGAGTGGCGGCAGTTGCGGCAGGGGCATTTCCCTGCCCCTTTGTGACGGGTAGCTGCACAGTGGGGAATGTGCCTCTCTGCTGTGGGTGTGACTGCCACACCACACTACTGGTGTGGGTGTGGCAGTCACAGTTTTGAGAGGGCTTGGGCGAACCATCACTACTAAGCAAGCAGGTACTTACCTCTCGGGGATGGATGTTTTTGCTGTTATTTAGTCATATTTTCCCCCTGTCAAAAGAAATGTTGTATCTGAACTCAGGGCTGATAACTGACACTGTTTTAAAACTACCCATGGACTACTATGTCCATCTAAGACTACGACTGCACAGGATGATGACATTAGCAATTTTACTGCAGAAAGGACAGTGTTGTCACCCTATAATGGATCAACAGGTGATAAAACTAAAGAGTTCAGTGTTAAATCTCGAGGGTAGAGGAATAATTCATTCGGCATATCATACCTTATACTGTGGAACTGGTCCCTCCGAAGCCTCTCTAAGGGCTTTTTTTTCTGCAGCACAGCCCGAACCCAAGACAAGGCAATTTGCATTGTCATGGGTGAGCTTGGGTCACACCACAGCATTGGTGTGCGCTTAAAACAAGTACGACATGCCCATAGAACTTAATGAAATGGCACTTGTGACATTTCAATAAAGTTGTAACACAAAAAAAGTTAAACTGTCTGGGCACAGATAAACTAAAGGTGTGGCATTTAGGGGGCAGCCCTGCGTTTGAGCCTAGCCTGGTGTGAACAAGCCCTAAGGCACTCCGGCCTGTGGTGGCACTTACAATGCTGGACTAATAGCCATGCATTGTGCATGATGACACCAAGGGACTGGCCGGAGCTTGAAATGTCAAAACAACAAAGCCAGCTTCTTCCTCTACCCCCTAGAGTTAATGAGCATTTAACCAGATTATTTGTATTTTTATTCATTGCTATATAACGTGTGAATTAAAGTGGTATTAAACTCTCAGACGTTTTTCTCGATAATGAATCCAGATCAGACAACTATACATCACCCAGCAAAGTATTTCTTTACATTTCTACCCAAGCACTTATAGTCATCATGTTACCAAACAGCTACAACTCTCTCAGCTCAGCTTCCCTGAGCTTCCTGTCCAGCACAAGATCACAAGAGATAGAGCAGTCTGCAGTAACTGTTCATCTACTAGTTTGGAGGAAGGAGAAGAAGGGGAGTGTCTTTACTCTGGTCTAACTAGCAAAATAAACCTCTCCCTGCTGTCTGTTATTTCTTTTCTTCTTGACATCGGGGGCCGCCATCAGTCAGCAAAAAAAAACAAACAAACTACATAGGAATGAACAGCTAGATTGCTATTGGCTATTTCAATTTGAAGACTAGCTATTGCATCGGCCCACTGTTGCTGTCAATCAGCAGAGGTGGACCTGAAATTCTCCATGGGTGGGTGCAATAGCCAGCTAGCTATTGGCTATTGCAAATTGAAATAGCCAATAGTAATCTAGCTATACATTCCTATGCCGTTTTTTTTTTATACTTACGGCAGCAGCTGTCAGAATACTAAAAAAAAAAAAAAACAGCAGATAGCAAGGGAAGCAATATCTTCTTTGCTATCTGCCATCATTTCAGGGGGGTGCTCTCTTCCTTGTTATTGCACCCACCCTCAGATGGGGGGGCGACAACGACAGAGGGCACCTTCTGAAATGAGAAGGGCACTTCCCTGAAATGACTTATTTAAGGTTGGGATCCCTGATGACAGAGGGATGGATGGATGAAGAGTGACAGTGAGCGTACTGCAGCACAAAGAATCCCCCAATAAGTAATTCCTGCAGTTTATATGCCACAGAGTTTATAATGAAAAGTTCTGAATTGCCTTCTATTTCGGGGTTCCCTTTTCATCTCACTCATTCCGTTCCAACAAAGGAGCACTTTGCTGGGATAAACGCTCTCTCCACCAGACGTACGTGTGCAATTTTCCGGCTCAAACAGCCCCATAAATTCATTTAACTATCCTGGAAGACTCGTTCATTGCGCGGCCGTATAATTTCACTCCTCTCGAATTGTTACTCAACAGTTTTTTGCATTAATAATGATCCCAAATGGCCGTTAAAGGTCCGAGCCAGGAAACGTCTGATATCTCTGACAGCTGGAGAGAAGTTCATATTTAATTTAGCGGCGGGGAGCGAAGATTCAACGTGCGAGGAAATATATGTTATCAGGTCAGTTAGAAAAAAAGAAAGTCACATTGTAAAGTCGCATCGATTGTTTCTTTTGAACTGTTACTGTCTTTTTTTTTCTTTTTTATTACTCTGCTCTCATCTACTTAAACTTTTCTCCAATAATGGAGGAATCGCAGACACAGAGTATAGTGGATGGAGAAGGAATAACACAAGAGGTGTATATAAAACAGACTTTCTTCCGACCCTCCAGAGGAAGATATGAATGGTGGAATGAATGAGGGAAGAATGAGGAGGTAGACTTGGTAGGAATTGTATATGGAAGATAGATGTATGAATATTTATGCTTTGTTTCTTTCAAAAATATAATAACTGTAACTAAGTACAATTATAATAATACAAATATATTCAACAAAAACAAAAAAAACTTTTCTCCAATAATAAATCCATTTTAAACTAATATACAGTACATCGCCCAGCAAAGTATTTCTTTACATTTTTGCCCGAGCACTTACAGTCATCATGCTTCCAAACAGCCCCAAGCGCTCTCAGCTCGGCTTCCCTGAACCTTCTGTCCAGTACAAGATCACAAGAGACAGAGCAGTCTCCAACAGCTGTCCATCTACTAGCTTACAGAAGGGAAGAGAGGGGAGCAGAGAGTAGGGGAGTGACGTTCTTGCTGTTCCTGTGTGTTTGTGGAGACACACACAGCTTACTAGCACACACAAGGGTGGCTCCATAGGACCCTACAAGGGAAAGGAGTCACCCTAAAACAGGATATCAGGGCCAGTGTTCAGGGGACCAGCTGATTCTGCAGGAAACTAAAACTTTTAAACATGAAGGAGCAAAAGAAGACCATGCTTGCATATGTTGAAATGGTCACTTGTAGTCTTTTTTGGAAGCAACTGGTGTGGGATGACAACGCAGGGACACCACGGGAGACAGGGGCGAAGCATTGTCACCCAACAACAGGAAGTGCCTAAAGGACCTTCATGGAAGGATGACCAGGAATTATTTTCATGAAAGCTGCAATTTTTCACTTTTTATTTTTTAGGGGTGATCGGTACCCTTATCATTGTCCTTATTTTATTACAATATCTTTTCTATTGTAAATTCACATGTATAACATTTTCATATGGTTTGCTTCAAAAATGCATTTGCCTCTAATAGAGGAAGACAGGTTTGCAGAAAATAAATCTTAATTTGCAATGCTGAATTTTGACTATGGTCATAGAAAACCATTTCAGACCCTCCTTGCGTTCCCCGTAGCCTTGTCTAATTATGGGGGGGGGGGGGGGGG
>NW_017306283.1:3445927-3446913 GCF_000935625.1 Nanorana parkeri
TCTCACAAATCAGGAGCATGCCTGCTGATTGCACAACATGCTCGGCACACCACAGCTGTTGGGTGAAATGACATAAGCAACATTATATTAGGAATGTGTGCCATGCCTGATGCCAGAATGGGAACAATGATGGTGTAGATCTCTCCCCTGTGGCAACGCAGTGGCTGATGGACAGGCACTGCTGGAGTTCCGAAATGAATAACTCTTTACGACCGTGCAGAAACAATAACATTCCCCTTTGGGTCTCGGTCAATTTTATCACGTGTTTTCAGTTAGGGTAAGTCATAAAATATATATATTTATATATATAAAGGCACCTTTGATGGATACGGTATAGGTCCGGTGGTTGTTCTCTACCGGACTTTGGGTGGAACATTTGATATAATTTAAGCTGAACAAAAAAAGCTAAATACACATATTGTTTTACCTGTCAAAGGATTTGTATTTCTGTCCATCCAGTCTTGAGATTTAACAGAACACTGTTCAACATACCATTAAAAGTCTTCTCTTATACCTGTTGATCCCGCCAGAAATGTTGTCAGCTGATAACTTCCTTGTGTTCTCTACTTCTGCTGACTGTTATTAGTTACCAGTGCTCCCAATTCACTCTATGGTCTACAGAAGACCTCCCCCCTTGTTGTTAAGAAGACACAAGGGGAGGTATTTTGTATTTCTGTCCTTGGATGGTAACGCTGTTCCTTTATAGATACAGTACAATGAGTGAGCGTTGTCACCCTAGGATAGCAAGTGTGTTACTAGCAGGATTACCAGGTAAAAATAAAGGGGGACTAAGCCTAAAGAAAAAAAGGAATCTATCTACCAGAGAGTAGAAAACTGTAATTTATTAAATTTTTGTTCATGTTATAATAATAGTAATAATGATGGAAATTGTTTTGCAATTATAATTACTACTACTAATAATTTTTTTATTATTATTATTATCATTATTATGCTGTTTTTATGATTATTTGTATTATTATTCATAG
>NW_017306283.1:3446953-3450044 GCF_000935625.1 Nanorana parkeri
ATTACTATCATTATTATATAATCATTATTACTATTATTACTTTAATTGGTATCATTATTTTTCTTATTATTATCTTCTTCTTTGGGATCAGCACTTTACCGTGACATCATTTTGCATACATAACTAATACATACCTAAAATCACCCTCAGTCTCATTGGCCATGAAGAATTAATGTGCAAATAAAAAACAATTGGGTAAACCCCCAGCTGTTTGGTTTTTTAAAATTTTGACTGGTTGTTCAAAATAACAAATGCAATAATATAAAGTTCGAATAAAAGGTTTACTTCAATATGTCTGGAACATCTCGAAGTCAAACAATGGATTTTTTGATCGAGGGCTAAACATTAGACTAAAAAAAGGGACAACTGAGAAGGAAAGAGGGACGGTGGGATTTGGTTCCAAAAGATCAAAATCCAATGTACCCATGGCACTCCTGACCAAATAATACCCTTAAAGTAGGGCGGGTGCCAAAGTGACTGCAGATGCCTCTGCAATCCAACATATGTATAAAGTCACTCACACTCCAATAGAATTTCAAGTCAAAACGGTTTATTGACTTGATTGCTATCACATAATCCGAAAGGTCGCAATATGATGTGATAGCAATCGAGTCAAAAAAACGTTTTGACTTGAAATTCTATTGGAGTGCGAGTGACTTTATACATACACTTCTCTTGGTTCCAAAAGAGGGACAGTCCTAAATGAGGGATAGTTAGGAGTTACTATATTAGCAATCCCGCAGGAAAACCTTATAACACCACAACTACAAATCACAATCCGTCCGTGCCCTTCGTAATACGGGGCACAAATATTTAGGTTTATATAGAAACAGAGGAAATTGCTAAATGTAAATGGAAAAAAGTTTCTCTAGAAATACGTCATCTATTTCCTGCGCACTTTCTCTGGATTGAAAAGAGCAAAATAACAAGAAAACAGAATCAAAGAGTAATTCCAGGTGATAGATAAAACCCATCACTGAACTGGTGATCCATCACATACTACAGCTGTGCCAGTAGGGAATGATCCATTTACCATAAAACTCATCAAAAGCTAAGAGTAGGGAATGGATAAAAGCCAGAGCAGGACTTGTTACATCTCGGAGATTCCACTTTATGCCTTAATCATTTCATTATGGAAATTTCCCTCTATGTCCAGTAGGCTCAACGGGACGTGAAAGGAAATCTCCCTTAAGGGAGGGACATCCCTTCATTTATTATGCGAACAAGTGTCCCCATTGGAAGATTTCCCTTCTATTATTGTTCTTTTGACAATTTTGGATTTTTCTGTAATTCCTGGTAACAATGGAGACCAGGACATATAGAGATGAGTGAATAGCAATAAAAGTGACACAGCCAATAATAATAGTATTGTATTAATTTTATTATTATTATTAATATTATTTATTATCATTATTATTAATAAATGTGTATGTTACCTTTAGTACTCCAATAAAATTTTTTTTTAATGAGATAAAAAAATGTAATTCAAAAATATTGGAGACACAACAGGAAGTTAGAGGTAATCTCTCTAAAGAAAATCTTCTCTCTGACAGCTGTCACTTGAACATTATTATTATTATTACTATTATCATCATTATCTTGTTCTCCTTCTGGATCAGCATCAATAAACTCCTTAGAATACAGGACATTATTGACCAGGACACATTTTGTGTGTTATTGGCAGGATCATCAGGTGGAAATTAGAGGAAAAACCCTGAAGAGAAAACGAATGCAGCCACCACATCTAAAAACTGGTAAGCTGCAACATATTACATTTTTGTTGTTGGGTTTCGATACAACTATAGCAGAGTTATACTGTAACTGGACAGTTGTAGGGCATTCCCTTCCCCCCTTGGGCACTCAATAGGCAATAGCACAGCACTTGCTGCAGGCTAGGTAATCAGCATTCGTCATTCATGATAAAGGCTTTTACATATCCTGGTCTGCATACAGTGCTCCGTTGTATCCCAATTTTCCCCGGCTCGTTTCAGCTCCCCCTTGTCACAGCTGGTGGAGAACGGCTGTCGAATTTCTCCATGCTGTCACACAATGCATTCCAGCCAGGGCCGTTGCCTCTCCATTGTCTCGGTTCGTTCTGCCCCCTCGCTCTCTGCCGTCTCCCCGCAGGTTTGTCGCTCCCTCGGGGGGTCATCTGTTGCGCACGTGCACTTCTCTCGCCCAAAAGCTAACAGATGATCGGCAGCATGGAGCCCACATTGGCTCCTTGTGTGCAAAAAGAAAATCCTCAGCACCACCCTATGAACGTAGGAACGGGCCCCGAGGCGTCAAAATCATAAACCGTATGTTAGCCGGTGAAAGGGAAATCATAGAGATAAATTTAGTTCTGATGAAGGATTCCGTCACTTTGGAAAAAGAATTGCACAATTGTAAAAACATTATGGCAACTTTATTGTAGAGGTAGACAAACTCCTGCACTCCAGCTGTCGTGACACTACATATCCCATCATGCATCTGCCTCTGGGAGTCATGCCTGTGGCTGTCAGAGTCTTGCAATGCTTTATGGGATTTGTAGTTTCACAACAGCTCGAGGGCTGAGGTTTGGCTGCCCCTGCTATATCCAAAACCAAAGCTTTTATTATTAGTTTTGGATAAAGTAAGGCGTTCATTAAAGTTTACCTTTTAGACCACGCTTCATGTTACACCCATGTTCATGAAACATGGTCACATCTACCCCCTCCCTCCCCCATCCCACCCCCAACTTGCCTGAATGACTGGGTTCTACTACTTGCAGGCTGCTCCTCTTATTTTTTCTAAAATGGGCGGAGCCACAGACAGCCGCGCTGTCCATTCACAAATCTGCAAATGGAAAGACTGCAGGTCCCATCAGCCACCTAGTAGAGTGAGATGTAGTTCTCAATGGAATACAAGTGCGGTGAGGTCATCACACTTGTAGTCCATTAATTTTTCCTTCTGTCCATGTTACTGAATATCCGTGCAGAAGTGCGGACACGGCCGGGGGAAGAGTCTGCAGGAGCCAGAGCATTGCGCCCGTGATCCTCTGACTGCGATCGCAACGCTGCAATGCAAAAAAAAATGCATGTTATCTTTTATAAATATGGGTCCAAATATT
>NW_017306283.1:3450115-3500001 GCF_000935625.1 Nanorana parkeri
CTCCAATAAAATTTTTTAACTGTTCTACAAGCAGATTTTCCTTCATATCCTGTCTTGTAGATACGGCAGGAAGTAAGAGGAAATCTCTCTAAAGAAAATCCTCTCTGGTGACAGCTCTCACCTGAACATTTTTCTTTCATTCTTGTTCTCATGGCTCAAAATTTTGGGTCATCCAATCCCATTTTTCTATTTTCAGTCCTGTTGACAATGAAAACTGTGGCGTGGACATAGACAACAATTAGAACCTGGATATGCAAGGGGGAAAGAACCAGAAGCAGAATATATAAAGTCCAGATTTGGGTTATTTTTGTCAGGTAGCATAAAAGGACAACGCATTTTAGGGGTTCAAGCAGTGTGTACTGAACTGATAGAACTGGAGGGGGGGGGGTGTCCTGAAGGGTTATTAGTATGATTGCTCCAGATGCAGGTTAAGCCGTGGGCAACATCTGGAGCGATCACACCCTTTAAAACTGAATTCGGGGGAAAGCAAATATCGTCTTCATACAAGATTTGTGTGTTTTCTTCTTGGTGATCTTTGTGTATTTATTCCAGATCCGTGCAGTAATCCAGTGTGACACTTGGAGCTTCCTGCTTTCTCTCCTTGTACAGGGTGACTGGTCTTGTCCTTGCCCCCTCCTGTAGTTTTCTGCAGGCAGCCTCTAGTGGGTTGGCCCCTCCCACAACTCTGTTCTCTGCACAGACTATGTACAGCATAGTGATGATGTCACTGCTACTTTTAGAAATAAATTACTGGGTTGCAGAGGCATTTGGTGCACAAAAATAGATCAATATTCTAATGAGGAATATATTTTTAAGAATATTTAAATCAACATTTTGCAGCAATCCTTCTAATTAAACCTTAAAAGACAACTAAAGCCAAACCTTTTTTTTTTTTGTTGCTTTAGTTCTCTTTTGGGTCACAGGAGTAGATTTAGGAGTCTATTCACTAAGCTGCTGTAGGCAGCCGAGTGAATGACCGACCTAAAGCGAAGTGAGCCGAACGCTGGCTATTCACTTCAGGCTGGTACGGCTGATTTCAGCCGTATATCGGCTGAAATCAGCTGTACATCGGGTGGTTTTGTGTCGGCCGAAACATGCTCAGCATGTTCGGCCGATCCCGAAGTGCAAAAGGAGTTCGACTCAGCTGATCCAACATCTGGATCGGCTAAGCCGAACCTCCGGCAGGCTACTCGCTGCGGTTCGGTCTATTCTTATAGATGCCGAACAGCAGTGAGTGGATAGCCGAATGCCACTCAGGGGCATTCGGCTCGGCTGTTCTGCTCGGTCCCTCTGTGGTACCGAGCAGAACAGAAAAATAGTTTAAAAAGTAGAAAAAAAACGATTGTGCGGAGCTAGCAGTGACAGCTAGCTCGGCCCAACTGTTTTCTATTGGCCGGCGGTTCTGCTGAAGTCAAAAAAAGAGAAGGAAAAAAAACTCTCCCGGGTGCTCCAGGAGTCTCCCGCTCCCGGTTGCCAAGGAGAGAAACACTGCTTTTACTTTTTTTTTTTCTTTATTCTGACACGGAGTGGTATCAGATAAAAAAAAAAATATTTGGCCATAGGAATGCATTGCTAGATTCCTATTGGCTATTTCAATTTGCAATAACCAATAGCAAACTAGCTATTGTACCCACCCTCTGCTGCTGTCAATCAGTAGTGGTGGACCTAATGGAGAACTGCAGCAGAGGGCGGGTGCAATGCTAGTCTGCTATTGGCTATTGCAAATTGAAATAGCCTTTAGGAATCTAGCAATGCATTCCTATGGCCAAATTTTTAATTTTTTTTTCTATTCTGACACGGCTCCTGGGGCCGAAGCTAGCCGATGGATCGGCCGAAGCTACGGCTAGATCCTTCGGCTGCTTCGTGAATAGACCCCTTAGTTATGTCCTCCTGTGACCCAAAGTCAGCATCTAGTGGGAAATTGTCTGCTATTTGCTGACAGCACAGAGCCACGCTGCGGCCGAGAAAGATCCCGACAATATGTCCAGGATCCACCCCGCTGCCTGATTGACAGCTGGCTAGAGCCAGCTGTGCCTGCCCCCTCCACTGTCTATCCATCCATTGAGCACTGGAGGAACGGAGAGGGGAATCCCTGCAAGGGGTGGTGACTGAGAGTCACCGCTCTCTGCAGGGAGAAGACTGCGAGGTGAGTGATCAGTGGTTTGTGATTGCTCAGTTCTTGATCTATAGAGTTGGTGTTCTGTCGAAAACTCCAATGACCTGAATTCTGGTTTAGTTCGAAGTAAGAGGTTTTTTTTTTTTAATCATTCTTTATTTATTTTCGACTTCGATACTATAGATACATAAATAAATACAACCATTTTTTTAAAATTTATTATGTGTATTAGTATGTTTATATTTGGTGACGAAGTAAGAGGTTTGGCCGAGAAGGCTCTATTGCACGTGGGCCACCCGCGGCATTTCGATTTCCTACTCAATATGGCCGCCGCTTGCCTGTAGTATGTGTATAGGGAAATGCCGCGGGTGGCACACGTGCAGTAGAGCCTTCTCGGCCAAACCTCTTCTAACTAAACCGGAAGTCAGGTTGTCTCGACGAGTTGGAACTTTCGATAGAAAACCGGCATGTGACACCTGCATTATTGGGAAGGGTTCATTTCCAATACTTCTCCTTTAACAGTTGTATTGATGCATGTATGGTCAGTAAAAAGAATATCTTTGTATTGCAGAAGCTCTGCTCCAATCACAGTGAAATGTTCAACCTGTACATCACATCAAAACAAAAATAGCGACAGGAAATGTTTAATTAGCCCTCCACACAATGCCGATATTACACATCAAAGGAAAAGGCTTGCGGTTCAGCTGGAGGGTAGGTTTTGTTTGGCTTCAGGATGAAAGCGAAGCATTAAATAAGAAGAAAAGCGTATTTATAACTGTATCGCTGGAACAATATCATCGGACAGCATAAATGATTAGATATTGTTGCGGAATTGTTGTATAGGAAATCCCATACATTTCATCAAACAAATACAATAAAACACTGTTTATTCGCAGGCATTTCTATACATTGTTGTTGGGAAAGTAGCTTGCGGGCTGGGGCACGGTCTCCCGTGCGGCGTTCTTTCCAGCTGCGTAGTTCTGCGGCTGCCCTACAGGTTACAGGTCGGCCGTACCAGCTGACACAAGTCGGAACAGCCAGTCTGACTGGCATCCAAGAGCGGAACATGTGCTGGGTGAAAAGTGAAAGCTTCCTTTGGATGAAGTTCAGATATTCCTGTCTGGACAGCTTTGACACTCCTGTATTATGAAACATGGATGAAAACGAAGGAGCTGTGTCAACAAGTGTTTTTATTTGGGGATTAAAGTGTATCCAAACCGAAGAACAAAAATTTTATATATTGAAGCTTACAAGTCTTTGGATGCGGTGGCTGCATTAGTTTTCTTTTTCTCAGGCTTTTTCCCCTTTTTTTTTCATCTGGTGATCCTGCCACTAACACACTTCCCTCCACTCTATGGATGAGCAATGGAGCCATCGTTGGACACAGCATGTGGAGAGTGTAGTATTGGATACACTAGCAGATTTAGATGGACTTGACTTCAACTGGTGATCCTGCCAGTAACACACTTTCTTCCACTGTATAAAGGAGCAATGGAGTCGCCCTTGGACTCAGCATTGCCAATCGGAAAGTGTAGTGTTAGAGGCAATAGCCGATTTAAATGGACTTGACTTCACCAGGTGATCCTGCCAGTAACATACTTCCTTCTCCTCTATGGAAGAGCAAGGGAGTTACCTTTGGACAGCAGAATTGCCAACCCTTGTAGAGTGTAGCGTTAGATGCACTAGCAGATTTAGATGGACTTGACTTCACCCAGTGATCCTGCCAGTAACATTATTATTATTATTATTACATAGTATTTATATAGCGCCAACAGTTTGCGCAGCGCTTTACAATATAAGGAAGACATTACAGTTACAATACAATTCAAGACAAGATGGTAAGGAGGGCCCTGCCCCTGAGGGCTTACAATCTAAAAGAGGAGGGGGAAATGATACATGAGGTAGCTGTGGGAATGAATTATGTGAGAATGTGAAGGTTCAGTGGTTAGGTTGAGGTGGGATAGGCTTCCCTGAAGAGATGAGTCTTTAGGGAACGCCTAAAGGCAGTCAAGGTGGGAGATAGACGGACAGGTTGGGGTAAGGAGTTCCAGAGGATGGGAGAGACTCTAGAGAAGTCCTGGAGGCGAGTATGGGAGGAGTGGACAAGGGAGCTGGAAAGCAGGAGGTCAATGGATGAGCGGAGGGGACGTTTAGGGTGATACTTTGAGACAAGGTCTGAGATATATCCGGGGGCAGAGTTGTGGATGGCTTTATAGGTGACTGTTAATATTTTGAATTTTATCCTCTGGGCGAGTGGAAGCCAGTGGAGGGATTGGCAGAGGGGGGATGCAGACACTGAGCGGTTGGTAAGGTGAATGAGTCTGGCAGCTGCATTCATGATAGACTGAAGGGGGGATATCCTGTGTAGTGGAAGGCCAATGAGGAGGGAGTTACAATAGTCAAAACGAGAGATAACAAGGGAGTGTATGAGTAGTTTTGCGGTGTCATTGGTGAGGAAGGGGCGTTTTTTTGAGATGTTACGAAGTAACATACTTTCTTCCACTCTATGGAGGAGCAAAGGAGTCACCCTTGGACAGCAGCATTGCCAACCCTTGGAAAGTGTAGAGTTAGAGGCAATAGCAGATTTGGATGGACTTGACTTCACCCGGTGATCCTGCCAGCAACACACTTCCACTCGATGAAGGAGTGGAACTCAGCATTGCCAACCCTTGGAAAGTCTACTGTTAGAGGCAATAGTAGAGTTGGATAGACTTGATTTCACCCGGTGATCCTGGTAGCAACACACTTCCTTCCACTCTACGAAGGAGCAATGGAGTCCACTTCAGACAGTAGTATTGTCATCTTGTGAATAGTGTAGTGCTAGATACACTAGCAGATTTAGAGGAATGGCTGTTGACAGTGGCTGCAGAAACCAAGACGGTTTCCAGAGACCATGATCATGGATTATTTCCGTTCACATTGAAGCTTCAATCTTTTCAAAAACATTGCTAGGGACATATATGGTGAGGCAAGTTTTGACTTCAATGAGAAATTCAGTATCTACAAGTGTTAGGGTTGTAGTGTGGGCCCGAGTTGACGAGGAGGACCTCCCTTGCAACCCCGTCTGTGACCACTGGGGTTGTAGACAGTGTGCTCAGACAGGGGGTGCCGGGTGCTGATCCTGGGTCACTATGATGAGCGGAGACCTGGCATAGTAGTGGGCTGTGCTTGAAGGTGCGAACATCCAATCGGGTAGTCAGGAGGCAGACCGGGTCAATAACAGGCGGGCAATGGCAGTACAAAGGGTTAATCCAATAGAAGCGTCAGGAAGCAAACCGGGTCGATAACAAGCGAGCAGCGAAGTACAGAGGGGTAGTCCAATGGGAACGTCAGGAAGGAAAGCCAGATCACAAGTTTCAAGAGACAGGAGCAAGATACAGACATCCACACAGGCTGAAGATCACTCAGCACTGAATGAGCGTCCAGAGGTGCTTTATATAGCCCGGGGATGCGTTACTGCGCATGTGCAGGCGTGATGACATCACAGGGCCGTATTCCGCACGATGACGTCACGCCGCGCGATCCCGCCGGGCCTTCTGGCGTCTGCGCGGCCTGGATGTGCCGGCGGATGTCCCCTCTGTGTGCGTCCCCGCTCCGGAGTCTGGACCGGGACTCGGTGTTTCCCACGGACCGGGACCCGACATGACCCATGGACCGGGACCCGACAACAAGACTGGAGGTATGACTTTGGAAACCGAAGATAATTCTATGGTCAAATGACTGACACCCGCTGAGGTAATTATAGTGTGAAAGGCCAATTATTCTGTCATCCATGACTCCTGTTAGGAAGTAGCAAAACTTTTCCCTGGGCAAATAACATTGTCTGGATTG
Organism: Nanorana parkeri; assembly: GCF_000935625.1. NCBI lineage: Eukaryota > Metazoa > Chordata > Amphibia > Anura > Dicroglossidae > Nanorana > Nanorana parkeri. The sequence continues at coordinate 3,456,063 of NW_017306283.1, forward strand.
GCAAGCATTATCTCAATATTATGGACAGCTTTAGTAGCATGGCTTTTTTTTAATCCTGTAGGTTCATATTGCTGATCAGGAAAATGGTCAAATTACCACATGGTACACAGCTGTTTGATTCAATGAAAGAAAACCCATATGGGATATTCCAGTCACTGATCTGGAATGCTGAGTAAGCTTTTATTGACATGACAAATGCCATAGATGCCTTCAAGCAAAATCAGCAAATTGTGTTTTGTAGTGAGCGGTATAATCGACTGAAGCATCATAAATGGTTAGAACCACTGTCAGATTTTTATTGCTTGCTAAAAGCTTTTGATGCAGTAGTGTGGTCCTGAGGAGTCTTAGTCCTTTTGGTAATGGCCAAGCCTTTTGGATTAAATTGCTGAGTTCCTAGCTTCTGGGCAGCTGATCTCTCTATGTTCAGAATAATCCAGTGGACCTCAACTGCGGAAGTGGCCTAGTCTGGTACGTACAACGCATTGTACATGTGTTTAAAGGTTTTTAGCTCTATGGAAGAGATGGCTGTCGAATTGGAATTTATTCCTAGAGAAGATACGATTTATCACGCACAAGTGGGTCTAAATATCTGTGAGATATGGTGTAGATGGCTTCTGGTTCCCAGAATGTTCCAAGGGGGACAGTAGCTTAAAAGAGACCCAGGCTGGGACAACTAGGGTTCTCCATGATGTCGTCATTATTCTGTGCTACACCCAACTCTTCCATACATTGAAAACTTTAAAAACCCATAGATAATGCCTCATACATACCTGACCGAGCCCCTTCCCCAGTTAAGGCCCTACTGGTTTATCCTGAGCACAGACAGCCGGACCACTAAGAAGTTAGGGATTTAGCAAATGATTCCAAAGGGCTTAGCCTCAGCAATAGTCAACAGAAAGTGGTAAGAATTCCAAAATTCTATAGTTGTTCCAGAATAGGAAAGAGGGAGAATCTTCCAATGGGAACACCTGTTCCGCTGACAAATATAACAATCGATTTCCTTGCATTTTGGAAAGATTTATTCTCATTGAAGGTTTTGTCTCTGCAAAGGAACACAAAAATAAAAAATTACAAAAGAATTGTAACCCTCCCCTACTCAATCAAAAACTGGAAAAATAGTTTGGGCTTTAGATATACTTTAACTAAGCATTGCTCTGTATTTATTTAGATGGTGAAGTGCAGGGTGAAGGGTGCATCCCGAGGGCCCATTCTAGGGATGCACAGATACTAGTATCAGTGCCGATACTGAGTAATTGGGCGACTACTCATAATCGCCCAAATGCTCCCAATACTTATCCTGATACCGTAAGTTCGGGTATCAGGAAGCCGGTTCCATGTTCCCTCGTCAACAGGGAGCATGGAGCTGACTTCCAGGCCAATCAGAAAGCCAGGGGGTGTGTAATGACTCACCCCCCAGCTTCCTGATTGGCCAGGAAGTGGCCTCCATGCTTGCTCACTTGCCTCAAGTGATGAGGGAGCGAGCATGGAGCTGGCTTCCTGTCTAATCATGATTGATCATGAAGCTGGCCAATCAGGAAGCCGGGTGGCCAGTCATTCCTGATTGGTCAGGAAGCTGGCCAATGGAGCATTGAGCCGGCTTCCCGGCTAATCAGGAAGCCGGGTGGCGAGTCATTACACGCTGTCCGACTTCCTTAATGGGATTTCCGGTATCGGTATTGGGTATCGGCGAGTACATTGAAATATCAGTAGTCGTACTTGATACCGAAAAAACGGTATCGGTGCATCCCTAGCCCATTCACACCTTAGCTTACTGGTGCATTACATTAAAAAAATCCACAATAATGTGCATTGTGTTAAGGCAGTCCATTCAAATTAATGACCTAACAATGCGTCAAAATGTCCAAAAAAAGAAGACGTGAACCTTTTTTGGTCAATGCAGCACACCACAACACAGTAGTGGAGCTGCATTGGTTTGGTCCTTTGGGTGCCATTCAAAATAAATGACCCCACAAACAGCTAATCGGTGATACTACAACGCATTGCAGTACAAAAGTATAAACGGGCCTTAAGATATTGGCCCATATGTAGACCTAAACTATAGCCCTAATCCCCAATAATTTACAAAAATGTACTTATCTCTGGCTGAGAAAAATGGGTAGAGCCCCACCGCTGACTTCTCATGACTTAAATGCTAATTGCCTGATTGCCATTCTAATCCAATAGTTCCATACAGATACATACGTATTAAGTTCTGACAAGTTTGTGTTAGTCACAGCATGTTTCTATATGTTTTTGCCACCATTAGAAAGATATAAATATTCTAAAACATTGGTACCATAATGGCACGGCACACAGTTCCCAGCAATCACCAGCTCTACACTCCATCCATGGTAGAGGAGACATTTTATAGATGACTTTTCTTTGGAAATGTACCGTATGTATGACACGAAATTTACACTTTAGTTCAGCTTTCTGTCAGGGTAGTGTTAACGCCGGAGCTCCCAATTTTGTGGGACAGGTCTATTTTAAAGCTACACATGTGAACTCGCCCAGTCTCTGAGCCTAACATGGCCATAACACCAATGCGTTACCTCACATTTCCTCTTGAGTTTAATTTGAGGCCGTGACCCCCTGTAGGATCTCTCCTTATCGGAAGCTGACTTCCATCCTGTTCTTTGTTACAGCTTCGAGCAAACAGCGGGGGCAGCCGCTCAGGAACACTACCAAGGCCTTGTTGTGGTCAGCAGACGGAAAGTAGAAGAGGAATGCCACAGGACAAAGTTGGAGACAGGGAAAGGTTACACAGAACTGATACTCAAGTCATGAAAGTCTTATTGGAGACAAATGTTTACACAACATAGCTAGGTATATACATGATTTTCATAGACTGGATCATTGAATACCATCCAAAACTTGGCTTCCTTCTGGATTACGAAGAGGAGGGTTATGGCTCTCCTTGTACCCCATGGGGAGATTTCTCTTTTACTTTCTGTGCTATTGACCACTGTCACTATGGTAGGAAGGGAAGGACTCCTACCAAGTCAAATCGCACAAAGACAAGCAAAAAACTGCTTCCAATTGTTGATGATTTCATACAAAATTGTTTCCACAGACTATTAGAAAATATATAAAATAAAGGTGACAACCTTTTTTTTTTTTTAAATGATAAGTGACAACCATGTAAAAAATCCCAGGAAAAGGAAATAAAGTGTGTGAAGTCTCCTTTTGCGTTCAGTGGCATTGGTTTCCCTTGCATAATCGCTGCCTGAGGCGGCTTGTGGTCACTGGGGGTGTGTGCACCACCCAGTCCTGGCCGGCGTCCCGTCCCCTAAAGGCCTAAAGCAACCCCTGTGTGCTAGGATCACCTCTTTTACACAGATGATTTTCTTGTTTTATAGGTCCTAACCTAGATTATTAACTAAGAATATTGTTACATTAGGCAGAATTTGCAAAGCTTAAGAATCTTTTTTTTTTCCAGCCGTATGACTATAATTTACATTTCTTTTTTGAGCTCAGCTAAAAATAACTGACTATTTTTGAAAATAAGAATCCTTATCCTGGTGTTTTAGCTTTAGGAGCCTAATGTGTAACTAAACTTACACTGCGGACTGTGCCTTAATCTGGTAGGGTTATTCACAAAAGGGTGAAGAGTTTGGAGAAGGAAGGAGAAGTGAACAATCTAGGACAACATAGCTGAACTGGAAAGTGAGCTGAATTGGAGAATTTCTCCAAGTCAGCTATTTTGGCCTAGATTGTTCACTTCTCCTTCCTTCTCCAAACTCTTCACCCTTGTGAACCCTTGTGAATCACTTGTGAATAACCCTGTAAATCTTGCAAATGGAACAGTTGGCAACAAGGGACAAGGTTCGGGCTTGAGATTCATGAAGTTTTGCCCAAAAACTTTGTGGGTTCGCCACAGGAAATAAAAAATGACATCATGCAGTGCATAGCCTTTGCCATGGGCAGCTGAGTTGCAAGAGCCACGAATTTTAAAGGAATAGATAACCCAGCCCCTTTCTATACAAGGGTGGGCTTACAGCAGCCATATTGTCAGTGTGTGTTGGAGCTGTTAGAGAGCTGACAAAACTAGGAGTACAGGGGTCAAGAGTAGGTAACACATATAGTACAGGGGTCATGAGTAGGTAATCCATGGAGTACAGGGGTCTTGAGTAGGTAATCCATGGAGTAGAGGGGTCATGAGTAGGTAATCCATGGAGTACAGGGGTCATAAATAGGTAACGCATTGAGGACAGGGGACATCAGCAGTTAACGCATGGATTACAGGGTTCATCAGTAGGTAACGCATTGCGGACAGGGGACACCAGTAGTTAACGCATGGGAGAACAGGGGTCATCATTAGGTAACACATGGTGTACAGGGGTCATAAGTAGGGGACAGTAGCAAGTAACGGAGAGTTCAGAGCTCAGTAGTAAGTAATGCAGGGTCCAGTAGTAACGCAGGTGATGCAAAGTTCAGGGGTCAGTAGTAAGTAATGCAGAGTCAGCATGTACAAAACTGCCTGTATAGGACTGCAGTTCACTCCAGCCAGGGACTCCATCAGGGATGTTTGTTTCCTGGGGACAGACCTCACAACATGGGGACTGTTCCTGGGAAATGGGCACTAATGGTAACTTTAATCTTCATACCTTCCCTGACTGTGGCATTGTATGGAGGAAATAGACGTGGGTGGGCATATTTTCTCAGAATATAAATTCCATAAAATTGCTCTTAAAACCATTTTACAATGTTTTTACTGAATATTGATTCGGTTATTATGATTTCATGAGCACGATAAAGATTTAATTTCATTTTTTTTTGTTCTGCAATAAAAGAACAAAGAATTCTATCAAATTGTTGTGCAGACTCTATCAGAATGTCGGTATTTCGGCCTGAGAGTTGCTAGACGACATTAATTACCCTCAGTTCCGCTGGTTTAACTTCTCCTGAATTGCACTTTCTTCACACAAGTCAATAGATGCTGACAGAATAGGAAGTGCAGAAGCTAAAAATGGAAATAAAGAAACAGAGATATTTTCCTTTAAAGGGTGATTCCAGCCTTCTGCAGGGTTTTTAACTGTGTGCGTAAACCCATTCAGAAAAATGGAAATATGCTTTAACATGCTGATTTAATTTTAAAATCATTTTTTTATATCATTTTTTTATATCTACAGCTTACATAAAAAGGATACCTGGTGATCCTGCCATGAAGACCCTCGTTCAGGCTATTGTGTTGTCACCCTGTCAATGGAGACTACAAGTATATCCACAGACATATTACACAGACATGGTCCACTGTTGTCATCATCATACTGCCTGCTCTGGTCGCTAAGAGCCAAGTGGGGAGATGTGCATGAGAGAGTGGTGGGGAGAAAAAAAGTCAGCTGGGACACCAGCCTGAGCATCCCTGATTGCTAAGAGCCAGGCAGATAGATATGTATGAGAGAGTGGTGGGGAGAAAAAAAAGTCAGCTGTCTCTGTGGGTCGGAGATCATTCGCTGATGCACGGAGTGGCTGCCCTTCTTCTAGTGGCACCCAGTGCATGTGCCATGCCCTGGATACGCCACCGCAGGGTTCAGGTGTAGTGATGATCGAACAGGACTGGTTTCCGGCAGCATGGACATTTGTCCAATCTATCCAGAAATCAGGGTTTGGTGAAAGTCCAAAAAACCCAAACCCAGGCGTGCCTGTTTCCTAGCAACCAATTTGCACCATCATTGGTTTCTGGAATTCTAGTGGCTGGGCCGCACAGCACCATTAGGTTTTAATTGGTTGTTAAAATGCTGGTGGCCCCATAGCATCATATACTGTTATTGTGCACCACTGTTATGTGTATTATGGTGTGTAGCTCAACCACCAGTCAACCAATTGGTTGCCATTATACAGATAGAGGTTTGGTGGGTGGGCGAACTGTCCAAACCATTCGCATTAGGGATGCTCCGATACAAGCATCGGTATCGGCGGCAATACCGAGTATTTGCATGAGTACTCATACTCGTGCAAATACTCTGATACAAAAAACGAGTACCTGTGCTGCGTCCGCCATCTTCATGGACATCTGCTCCATTCTGACCTCTTCTCCCGCTGATTGGCCGATTGGATGATTGACAGGCTTCCTCACCAGTCAGGAGTGACTGGTGAGGAAGCCAGTCATCATCCAATCGGCCAATCAGCAGGAGAAGAGGTCAGAATGGAGCAGATGACTAGGCTGTGACACGGAGTGGTTGAAGCAGACGGAGAAGACGACACAGCAGGTTAGTACTGCAGCACCGTATGGGGGCTGGGCACAAAAATGCTGTTTAACTGTATATAATATTTAAAAAAAAGACATTGAATAAAGAAATAACTATGTAGATATTGATAACTAAGGCTTGTATCCCCCTAATGGGGAAAATAGATGAGCACGTGTCCAGACTCCAGACCAGAACACTGTATAGTGTGGCACAGCTATATCCAATTCTGCATACCTGGCTTTATATTATTAGAAAATGTAATAATAATATAAAGCCAGTTATACAGAATTGGATATAGCTGTCCCACACTATACAGTGTTCTGGACATGTGCTCATCTATTTTCCACACTATGGGGATACAAGCCTTAGTTAGCAATGGCATGATAAATATTCATTTCATGTTCTTCATAATATTAAGAAACTGACCTAAAATCATGATTTTGTATTGCTTTAGAAAAAATGTGACCTGCCCCTTTAAGAAAAAGTATCGGTAATTGGTATCGGTGAGTACTTGAAAAAGTATCGGTACTCGTACTCGGTCTTAGAAAAGTGGTATCGGAGCATCCCTAATTCGCATGTTCAGTGAACTGCAAAAAACTTAGAATCGGCTCAAGCCAATGGTCAACCCAAACCCGAAGCTCATCCCTGTTCAGGAGGGCAGTATGTTCCATATGAAGCTGAGATCAAGAACACAAGGATATGACGTTCAACCTGGATCATGGCCTTCAAGGAACGATCAAAAGAACCATAGAAAGTGCTATTTAATCGAAAAAGAAGTAGATGCTTAGAAAAGATTCTCAGCAGTGAGTCAGTCAACTGTAGCGCTCGCAACAACTGGCTTCTTCTATATAGCCATCACCTGGGAATAGGGTGAGGGGTCTCTTACAGGGTTCCAGACGGTAGCTCTCATTAGCCCCTCTGCGACACTCCTCGATAAGATGACTCCAACCCCAGCCCAGCTTCCATCAGGTCTCCTTGCAGCCATAACGGAAATCTCTGGGCCCTCAGCATCTGCCACCTGCTGAGGTGCATGCCAGATATCCAGTGGTGTATTCTAGTTCCAGGCGCCCAACACCTGCCACGTGTGTGGGCTCAGCAAAGTATCAGTGTATTCTAGGCCTCCAGGCCCCTCAGCACCTGCCATGTGCTGAGGCACAGGCCAGTTTCTTGCATCACACAGACCTCCTAGGGCGAGGCCCCAAGGGGGAAGAGAGCTCTGCACAGTGTCCCCAGACCTTTTATTACCTGCCCTCAACCATGCCTCTGAGTCATCCCACCCAGGGATTGGCTAGGGTCAGGTGCATAGTCATAAACTGTATGCCAAGGCTCCCTTTTCCTCAGCAAAAGGAGGAGCAATCAATCCAGCAGATTCAGGGACACTCATAGATTTCAGAGCTCTGTATAATCAGTATCTGGACTGGTTACAGTCCAGGTATCTCTAAATTGAATAGCGACATTTTAGAGGGCGCTACACAACAAATATGTTTAATTTAAACATGATGACGACAAACATAAGTAAAAAAAAAAACAAAACCCAAAAGGGTGGACTTGATGGACCACACAGTATCTATGATAATGCAATAATATAGTTTTCCCTTGGCTTTCTGATCTAACGCTGCTTTTCTTCCATGGCCATCTTGGGCTGATCACCTGCGACTAACAGAACTGTTACCTCTGGAAAACACTTGTGTTCTCTCTAATTGTGGCCGGGTTGAACTTGCCAAGATGCGATCTGCAGAAGCTCCGTGATTGCTGATGACAGATGTAAATCTTGGCTCTCCCACCGGAGAGGTTTTAAAAAAAAAAAAAAGAAAGTCTTTAAAGAGCTTCTTTTTTTTTCATTATATTTCTTGGCATATTGGGTGAAAGTGAAATCGGATAAACTCACAGCACTATAGTGCTTATCTGACTCATTGTAAACCTCCATCATTTTGTCTTTGCTGTATCACCTTACTTAAGACTTGGCATCAACAGATGAAGAAGTCTGTCCAAGTGAAGGATTGCGTGAAAAAAAAAAATATTACCTATTCATCCGTCTTATTTGCCTTTTGTCAATTAGAGTGCGAACAACGTATTTATTTTTTTTCTTCTATTTACTTTTAGAATCTATTGGAAAATGAAGGAGTACAGTATATCCAGCCATTGACATCATTGATTTGTTGGTTGGCAGCTGCTCTTTGAATGACGGGAGATGAGCAATGTTTCAGGAGCCCCATCTGGCCTGGCAGCCAGCTCATCTCCATATGTCTACATCCTGGGGACTCGGCACTTTGTAAAACAATAGCGATCCTGCCGAGATAGAATTGGATTAGAACCCTGCTGAGATAATTGACTGCAAAATCAGCTAGATTGCTAACAGGACAGTGATTAAAAGGGCTTCTGTGTAAGTGACTATTGGCATTTTGTCAGCCATGGCTACAAGCAAGCTGGGGCATGTGGCATCCAAAAGCCATCGATTAACAGCCAAACTTGTATAAGACAGAACCTATTTTAGGTATATCTTGCAATGATAGGGTCACTTATGACTATAGAAATGCCTACAGGTATTAGATGTTTATGGTTGCATTGGGGGTCATTGATATGTTTATAGGCACCTCTACAACCTTGGCTAACATGGCCTAGCTTTCTTGGGGAAAGTTGATTGGCTTGGATTGATTTTGCAAATATTTCCCCTAGGGGAGGTTAGCAAACTCCATCCCCCATGGGCTTTGCCAATTTCTTTCTTGGATGCTAATAGAAAGACCTTTTGTTTGATGGCCGGTAAGCACGGATGGTCAACAGCAATAGAAAGCAGATAGAGGTTCTTCCTTTACTATAATGATGACAATTTGTCAAAGTGTATCTAAAGCCAAGAACAAAAATCAAATATGTTGCAGCTTACTAGTCTTTAGATGAGTTGGCTGCTATTAGTTTTCTTTTTTTTGAGGCTTATTTTCCCCTTTATTTTTACCCAGTGATCCTGCCACACACTTCCTTCAATTCTATGGAGGAGCAAAGGAGTCACCCTTGGACGGCAGCACTGTCAACCCTTGGAGAGTGTTGTGTTAGATGCAATAGCAGATTTAAATAGACTTGACTTCACCTGGTGATCCTGCCAGTAACACACTTCCTTTCACTCTATGGAGGAGCAATGGAGTCACCCTTGGACGGCAGCATTGCCAATCCCTGGAGAGCGTTGTGTTATGCATTAGCAGATTTAAATGGACTTGATTTTACCAATTTTATTATGCGTGGATCCTGTCATTAACACACTTCCTGTCCTAGGTTGACAACGCTAACTCGCTATACTCTTTCTATGGAGAAGAAGCATTGTCAACCTAGGGAAGGACTACAGAATTCCTTCCCCCCTCCTTTTCTTTTATAACATGTGAAAGGAGCTGATATAGGGTGACACCCCGCCATGATGTCATTGCACATGAGCGGTTATCTAATTGATGTCTGCCGGTGGCCAAAGAGAGGATGGTTGTTCACCCGGTGGAATTAGGTATGCCGCTGGGCCCCCTCCTCTCTCCTGACACTGCCAGGCTCTCGGTCCATGACAGAGTGCCCGACTTTTTAGAGGGGGGGACACCAAAATGACTGTCAGTCCCCCCCCCCACCCCCCCCACACACACACACTTGTGATGCCACTGCTTGGAACAATGCTAACTGATAACAATCAGAACAGACAGAGAGCACAGGACGTTATCTGCTGCACAACATTTTGGGCATTTATGTACATGCATATATTTACGTACAGCACATAGATATATATTTTTGGAGTGTATGTGGATGCTTATGTGTTGAGGGTAACACACTAAAACATATAGATTAAATAATTGGCCCGAATTTATATATATAGGTGAAACGCGAATAATTAGAATATCGTGCAAAGTTCATTCATTTCACTAATGCAACTTAAAAGGTGAAACTAATTCATGAACCAACCACAAAATACACGTTCCATATGCACACTTTGCCTTTGCTAACTAGCATATTTTACTTTCCATGTTGCCCTGGGGACATTTTTATGATGTTATCGGAGTGATAACATAAAAAAAAAAAAAAACAACTATCATGTGAACGCATGCCAAAATAAAATATGTTAAACTCATTTCACCCTTTAGTGAATCAGGCCGTGTGTTGCCTAGAACAAGCCTGAACTTTCCTTTGACAGTGCAATAAACTGTCAACACTTACAGCAGGTAAAGTGCACCGTGCCAGACTGATGCGCATACGCCTCTGTGTGCAGATCCATTTCATGTGCAATTAATGGTATATGAATTAATAATATTATCAGAAAAAGGGTTAGTGTAAGAATGGTGCATTTTATTTATATTTCATTCAGTTGTTGCGATTCCATATTTCTGGCTGCTAAATTTTAGCTGCTGGCTAGGGGATCCTGCTGATGTCATTTGTCAATGGACAATACAAGAGCTCCCCCTTTTGGTAGCACAGGGTAAAATACTGCACATCATGCCCTGGGGTTACAGGAGAACTGTACTGAGAGGACAGGAGGCAAAGCTGGCCATACACTGGTTGATTTTTGTTGCGAATGTGCAAACCATAAATTCTCATCAGAACCTTCGATGATGCCATCAGAGACTCGGGGGAAGGTCGTTCGAAATTTCGTTTGGTCTTAACATTGGATTTTAGAAATGAATGGAGTTTTCCTAAGAAGTACATTTGCTGATGCCATTTTGTTTGTTCTAGAAAAATTTTTCATCCTGCTGATTTTTTCGTTGACTATGGTAAAAAATTTGACCTCTATTAACAATTAGAAAATACATTTGATCAAATAAGATTGTACTGGTGTATGGCCGACTTAGGCTGCCCTTGCTGGTCTTCTTCTCAAAACGCATGTTGCTTGGCTGTCTCTGGCCTTTCTGAGTCACCGACTTGCAAAAAGAGTTGCTTACTGGTTTTAGGCCAGTGACTCACAAAGTATTGTTATGAATTAGACATGTGCACTGCCAAAAAATTTGTTTCGTTTTAAATTCGGATATGTGTTATTTCGTTTTTCAGGATTCGGGTGTGAAAGTCAATTCGGTTTCGGAATTCGGATTCGGACAAAATTCGGTAGCGTTAGTACGAACGTTCGTTTTGTTTTCTGTTCTTATTCGTTTCTTATTCGTTTCGTTCGTTTGCAGCAAAAGTGACATTTGAGGGGGAAAAAATATTTTTCTCCTTCTCTAATGTCACTTTGCTCCAACGAACGAAACGAATAAGAAACGAATAAGAAACGAATAAGAAACGAATTAGAAACGAATAAGAACAGAAAACGAAACGAACGTTCGTACTAACGCTACCGAATTTCGGAAATGGAAATTCGGATTCGTTTGCATTCGTTATGTCTGTAATTCGGAATTCGGATACATCCGAATGTCCGAATTTCCGAAAATTCGTCCGAATTTCGATTCGGAACGAAACGAATCGCACATGTCTATTATGAATACTGCACCAGTCCATACCACTCTCTTTAGCCCATAATCTTGTGGTCCCAGACATTTCCAGTATCCTGCTCATGTGATCAGGGCCGGATTTCCCACAAGGCCAAACAAGACCCGGCCTCGGGGCAGCAGGGGTGTAGAATTCCTATCTCCCGATGCCCAGGACATGCAGTTCCATGCGCTGGGCGGGTAGTTGTTTTACTACATGTAGCCCTGCTTTGGGTAAGCAGAGCTAAATGTACAGCGGGGATGCCGCTGCTTGTTTTGTATGCAGCCTGCAGGTCTGCCATTCTCCATGGAGGGGGAGGGGGCTTTTTGGCGGGCAGAGGGGCGCATTGAGGAACCTGACTTTGGGGCAGCAAAAAGAGTAAATCCGGCCCTGCATGTGATTGGCTAGTTTTCCTTTTATTACAACACTCGGGCTAGTATATGACTATAACAGACAGACCTTCTCCCCTTCCCAGAAGATGCAGTATACTGCATATAAGTGACATCGAGAGCGCTGTTTCTATTTTAGAGTGAAGACCCATTACTCTTTATGAGGTGTTACAATGGGGGAATTAACGATGGAAAAAGATTTGGGGTCCTTGTAGAAGTTGTAGGCCATAGCCTTAGCAATGCCAAGCCACAGCTAACTAAAGCAATCAGAATAATCCCATACACTCATTTACAAAACACTGGTTTAGCCTCATCTTGAGCATGCAGTCCAGTCCTCCTCACCCATCAACAAGAAGGATGTCCGTGAATTAGAAAGAGTCCAGCAAAGGGCAATAAACATAATAGGGGGGCTGGAGGACCTTAGATAAGAGGGATGATTAGGTAAAATAACTCTTATTCATCTTGGAGAAGAGGCATTGAAGAGGCGACATGATTGCTATCTACAAATTATTCAGAGGTGACAGAAGTGATGGGAACAAACTGTTTAATCCAAAGTCCCTGACAAGGACACATGGCCACAATTTGAGGTTGGAGGAAAGGAGGTTTCATCTGAAGTTCTTTACGCTTGGAGCAGCAACAGAAGGAATGCCCTTCCCCAGGTAGTGGTATCAGCTGGTAGTGCTAACAACTTCAAAATACTTCTAGAAAACTACTTCTTCAATGGACACAATATAAAGGGGTATGTATATTCTTTGAAGACTCAAACTGACCCACACATACATATAGGTTGGACTGGGTAGACCCAAGTCCTTTTCCAACCTCATCTACTAAAGTAACTATGTACCTTTAATGCCTTGCATGTAGCAGTTTTACACAATTATTATTGAATTACTCATCTATCATGACTTGGGTATTAAAGATAGCTTGTCTCCTTGACTGCCTAACCACCCACCACCCCCTTACACAACCAACCAACCAACACATGACACAGATTGGAGTTTAATGGGCATAGCAGCCTTTTTTTTAAACAAACATATAAATAACACCATATGAATGGAGCCCAAGGTCCTTTTAAGGCACTCTATGTAAACTCCGTATTTAAGTAACCTGTAAGATAGGCCTCCAGCTGCACAACATTGATTCAGAGACAATTGCACCATTAACTGCAGATACAACTATGGACAACCACTGGTTCACTGACACGTAACCATACATAATAAGGGTCACCATACCCAAGATGGGTCCCTACACAGTTTATATTTGGCCATAATAACCACCTTCAAGGACCTTGTAACCCCATAGTAGGAAGTTAACCCAATGCAAGCTATCTCCCAACTACAAGAGGTATGATCCCCATGATCTTTGCCAGATCCATTTCCCTTAGTCTCTCCCGTTCCTCTCTTCCCCTGCCGATCAGGCAAGCACTTCCTCCCTCTGTATTCTGAACCCCCCCTTTAAACCCAGTCATGTAGGTCCTTTGGCTATGCTTCAAGTTTCTTGCTGTGGTCCTAACTTAATCAAGGCTTACATTCAGTGATGAAAATATGCAGCAAGGAATTTTTGTGAAAAAGCTAGAATTCTGCATCGGTCTTTCGTGTAACTGTGATCTATGGAAAGTTTAGTGGAAACGCTCATCAGTTTGGATAATAGTCATTATGTCTTATAGCTACATGTATCCACAAAACGCGTGCATTACTTGTACAATGTAACTATACAGCTGCGGGGTGAAAGCAATCCTATGATAGAGGATTAGGGACACTTATACGCCTAAAAAGGCCCTTTAATAATGTTATACAAAATTATTTATGCTTCCCCATAATAATTGGTTGGATTAAAGTTGGTAGTTAGAGAAAGCTGTTTTCTGATCTGATTGCTGTTGCGTTGGGTTACTATACTGTAAAAATACATTAGTATAGCTGAACTCCATGCAAACAGCGAAATAGATTATTAACATACATTATGTAGCAAAGGGACTGTCTGACCTGCCAATGGATTTGTAATTCTGATCAATACAGCTGAGTATTGCCGTTGTTCTATCAAAGTTTGCGACTTGGTTGGAATGTGTGACCGGTCACGTGGTCACACATTTTAATGTAATCACGCCCACTTTTTCGGCGTTGGAATATGTGACTGGCAAAAGGAGAAGAATTCCAACGTTTTCTTAGCTGTTCCAGGGCAGATCGGCATCGCAGATGGTATGTGCAGGAGAAACGATCTGCCCTGGAACAGCTGATCAGTCCTGAAATGTCACTTCTATCCGACTTTGTGGAATGTGAGATCGCAGTCACAAAGTCGCCCTGGAACAGGTGAGAAAGTGTTTTAATTCTTGACTTATTGGCGGTCACATATTCCACCACCGAAAACTGGGCGGGATTATGTTAAAATGTGAGACCATGTCACTGGTCACACATTCTAACGTAGTCACAAACTTTGATAGTGCAAATAAAAAAGTATCATGGTGTCCTAACAGGTACCATTTTTAGGACAAGCTTTCGGGATGTCCCCTTCCTCTGGGTCCAAACAGCACCCATACACAAAGATTTAGTAAAAGGTAAGAAACAAATCTGCAAAGACAACAATCTCTAGGAAAAAAAAACATTTTCCAGAAATTGATGTTTTTGCAGATTTTTTTCTTAGCATTCTGCTAATCCTTTGTGTTTCTCTACCGGTTGGACCCCGAATGTTCAGGGACGTGCGGTGAGGTTAGTGGCGGGTGAGGCAATCCCTGGACCACCTCCGCCCTGCCCCAAGCCCAGGTAGGAGGGGAAACCACACTGCCTGTGGGGTGTGGGATAAGGGAGGGAGTAGAGAGGGCCACTCACTTGCCACTAATCTAGATGGATGCCGCCAATGTTTTTTTTGATTGGACGGCAAAGCGCTATTGGTCCGAACCATCCACAGAGCTAAAGCCTGTGACTCCAAGTCAGAGGCTTGTTGTAGCTCTGACCTCAATGAGTTAGGTTACACACAGCAGCTGGTAAGCCTGATGCTGTGTAACCTAACATAGTTGCTAAAGCTCGATGAAGAGCATCCTGTAATTAACAGGCGGCACTCCATCCATGACACAGGGGGAGCCTTTCCCGCATGTGTAATCTGTAAGAAGCTGGACTTGAAGCTGATAGCTTTTTCTTCCCCAGATTGCACGTCCCTGCAAAAGCTTGTCCTGAAAATGTAACTGCTAAAAAAAAGTAATATGGGCAGTAAAATCAGAACATCCTAGGAGAAACCGTCATGCCGTCTGTAAGGAAAGTGAAGCTTGGGTGTCATTGGACCTTCCACCAGGACAATGATCCCAAGCATACCTCAAATTCCACCAAGGCTTGGATGCAGAAGAAGTCCTGGAAGATGCTACAGTGGCCATCACATTCACCTGACTTAAACCCCATAAAAAAATCTCTGGGGGGATTACAAAAAGGCAGATGCAGTACACAAACCAAAGAATATTAGTGAACTGGAGGACAATGCTCCTGAGGAAAGGGCTAAGATTCCTCAGGAACTCTGCCAGAAGCTGGTGTCTGGCTATGCATCTCGTTCACAGGTCATAACAACAAAAAGGGTGCTCTGCTAAGTACTGCCATGAATGGGTGAACCATTCTGAGACTGCAGAAGTCATTAAAAGTTGCATTTTCAGTTGAATTTGGGGAAACCCATTGAAACATTTGTTGTGTTGACCTATTTCAATTGCTTTTGTTTGATTTACAGACTGAAAGTCTGTAAATTTTGCCAATGAACCTGATTTGTAATGGGGGTTGGATAATTTTGATTACAACTGCAGAGATAAAATGACCTTAAGGTGCCCATACACTTTACAACCATCGCAAGACTTTTGTCTTGTGATGGTTGTAAGCTAATTAAGCTCGTACGATCTGCCCATCTTGGACAGGCAGATTGTACTTGCGATCATCGAAAGCCCTCCCCGCTGAGGGGCGGGCTTCCGATGACTCCAATGCCGCACACCGGCGCATTTGGCATTTGTGTCCTGAGAGTGGCACTAACCCGCCGACAATCGTATGATTCTCGGCTGGTTTTCAAGCCTGCATGGGAGACAAAGACGTGCGACCGTACAGTAGAAATGGTTGCACGCCTTCCATAAACCTGCCGATTATCGTACGATCGCGGGATTTCCCGCGATTATCTTACGATAATCGGCAGGTGTATGGGCACCTTAAGCGTCATTCCATTCAGCCAATCCTCTCATTCAAACACCCATGCTAGTCTGCCTATCTAGAGGTTCAATTATAAAAGTTAAAAGCTCTATACCGGGAGGATGCCATTTTAATGACACTAGCCCCCCAGATGGAGCTGATAGGAAGTTCCTATACCCATCAGCACCATCTAGGGGCTCTATGCCCATGCAAACGGCATCCTCCCGGCTATACACTGGGTAGAACTTTTATAAATGAACCCCTTAGGGCTGGTTCACACCATAATGCAAGCACTATTTTTGCAGATCGTACTGGACCGAAAGGCAGGCACTAATCTGCCTGCATTCCAGGTGTGGGCGATTGCACTGTGGGTGGGGGGCGTGGTTGCGGTGCCATTGACTTGAATGCGCCACCATGCCCCCTCCTGCCCCCTGAACCGAGGGAGCCAGCCGGCTTGCGTTCCAGAGGCTGAATGCATTGGAACATGGACTTTATGGTGTGAACCTGCCCTTAGTGTTAGTGACCTCAATTTCCTTCAGTGAGTTTAAGCAATACAGTTTAGTCAAGGACACGCCCCCAGCTTTGCAGCACTGCATTAGAGCCCTGATTGCTAGAGAGCTATGTCTCCCTCTTCCAGTCTGAGTCCCGCTGTGCAGAAGGCTTAAGCTGGCCATACAGCTTGAATTCTGGGTGAATTTAAAAACGAGCCGTGGGTGGCCCTGCTGACACCACCAGAAGGAGATGGGTGAAAAAAGGTTGAGCAGTTGAGCCAATGAGCTGGCGTCACTGTTCAGACATTCTGTCAGCTGTGGGTGCCAGCAGGGGAGATCCCTCCATCTACACTTCTTTTTAACATGGAAGGGGGAACTTTTCTTCTTCAACACAGTGGGAAATCTTTACATGTATGACCAGCCTAATATAAGCAAATATTCTGTTCATTACACTAGTTGTCCCTGGAACTGAAAGTAAAGGAAAATTCAAAATTCTGAGCTGTCACCAGGGCAGGAATGAAGGGTAAATCTTCCAATGGGGACACTTGTTCTGCCCTTAGATCAGGGGTGGCCAACTCCGGCCCTCCAGCTGTTGTGGAACTACAAGTCCCATGAGACATTGCAGGACTCTGACAGTTACAGGCATGACTCCCAGAGGCAGAAGCATGTTGGGATTTGTAGTTAAAGCACAGCTGGAGGGCCAGAGTTGCCAACCCGTACCTTAGATATAATTCACTAAGCTCTAATACATGTCTTGTTTGCCATTATGATAGTTATTTTCCGGCTCTGGACTGTTATTTGGGGTTGCAACTACTAGAGGAACTACGAGGGTCGCAACGGTCGCATTTGCAACCGGGGCCCTGGTGTTCCGCCACTTGGGGGGGGTCTGAAGGCTCGCCGGGCAAGCAGGGCTAAATGTAAAGCAGAGGAACCGTTTTGTACGATTGCCTTCTGTGCCATGGTTTTCGGGGTCCCCTGCTCTTCTGGGGGACCCCAGCGCACGGCAAGGCAGTTCAGGGGAGCCTTTCACCTCCGATTGCTATCACACAGGGGCTCGTTATTCCCTGTGTGATAGCAATAAAGTTAAGTGAAAAAAAATAGAACAGAATTAAATAAATAAAAATGGAAAAAAAGTAAAAAATAATAAAATAAAAATTATAAATAATAATAATTAATCCACACAGCCCAACCTGTATGGGGTCCCATGATTTCCACTGGTGGCCCTGCCACCTAGGACTACACACATGCACTACCCCGGTAACTGCCAAGGCACCAACATTTTTTATATGGAGGGTGAAGTTGGGGGGCCCTTCATGATTTCTCTCACCGGGGCCCTGAGGTTTCTAGTTACGCCTAGGGTTGCCACCCGTCCGGTTTTCACCCGGACAGTCCGGTTTTGGAGTCTTGTGTCTGGAGGTCCAGCCAGCGGGCACCCGGACACAAGACACTCAGAGCCGACAACGGCACTTTCAATTTTCTGGCAGATGCGTCTGCCGAGGTACTTAGCAAGCGCAATCTCAGCCGCATCGGCATGAAACCGGATGTTCCTCTGAGCTACAGGCAGCCTGTGCCTGTTTACAGATGCCCGCAGCTCAAAGGAAGATCCGGGTTTCAGGCAGATGTGGCTGCCCGAGATTGGGCTTGCATCTGTGATTCCTCCTTCTTCTCCACCGGCGCCCTGACTCCGTGCGGCCCACCTGTGGACCCCTGGTGAGACACCATAGCCCAGACAGCCCTTAGAGTCGCTCAGCCCACCTGAGAGTCACACAGCCCACCTGAGAGTCACACAGCCCACCTGAGAGTCGCACAGCCCACCTGATAGTCGCAATGCCCACCTGATAGTTGCACAGCCCATCTGCGTGTCGCACAGCCCACCTGATAGTCACACAGCCCACCTGAGTATCACACAGTCCACCTGAAAGTCGCATAGCCCGCTTGATAGTCACACAGCCCACATGAGAGTTGCACAGCCCACTTGAGTATCACACAGCCCTGCCTGAGAGTCGCACAGCCCTCCTGAGAGTCGCACATCCCGCCTGAGAGTCGCACAGCCCTCCTGAGAGTCGCACAGCCCTGCCTGAGAGTCGCACAGCCCACCTGAGAGTCGCACAGCCCGCCTAAGAGTCGCATAAAAAAATTACCGCGCATGGCACTAGAGTGTTTGGGTTTCACTTGAAGTAAAGTTGGCAACACTAACTGTTATTGGTCAGTAATGTTTATTGTGGTGATCTGAGCCTCTTATCTACATCGGTGACTTGACGTACGGAAGGAAGGGGATCGGCATGACAGCCATCATCTGTAGAAGGAGAGCTCAGCCGCAGTAGCTTTGTTTTTTTTTTCTCCTGGCGGGTTTCCTTTAATGCATTATCTGGCGGGAATTAATGATTTGTGGTCACATCCTGGGAGACAAAAAAATGCGAAACCACTTTGCAAATATTTAAGGAACATGCATTGTCTTGCCAGCACTTAGTATTCAGGGTGGCTCCCGCGCTGAAATATTTCATCTGGATTAGCTCATCAGGTAGATACTAATTACTCCAGATTTTTCACATGTTGCCGTCTTCTCATTTGAAAAGCCACAACAAAGCTGACCGATTGAGGATGACAATATGGGGAGCAAAGACAATGATTGCAGACATCACCCCAGAGGAGGAATTCTTCAAGAAGCTTAGAGCAACGTGCATACCAATGAGAATGTATCTGATAGTCCAGGGGTGGGCAACCACGGCACTCCAGCTGTGCTGAAACTATAACTCCCATCAGGGGCATCCTGAGACTGGGTGTCACCCGGAACGGAGACCGGGTGACACCGTGTAGTCATCGTGCATGCGCGTGACGTTGCCGTGCATGCAAGGTCGTCTTATTGATGCTTGCCGGCAGACATCTTGGTGATGGACGCCGGCAGAGAGGTATGCCACCCGGTCCCCTCCTCTCTCCTGACACTGTCGGACTCTCGGTCCGTGACCGAGTGTCCGACTTTTCATAGGGGGTGACATCAAAATGACTGTGAGTCATTTTGGTGTCAACCCTCCAATGATGGCACTGGGGGGAGGGCTGCACCCCCCTTGTGACGCCACTGACTCCCATCATACTTTTGCCTCTGGGAGTCATGCCTGTGTCTGTCAGAGTTTTGCAATGCCTCGTGGGACTTGTAGTTCCACAACAGCTGGAGTGCCGGAGTTGCCTACCTCCCGGGTTAAAGTCATTTTAAAAGTCCCTTTCAATTGTATTAAGATGGTGGCTTTCTTTAGAGTAATACCATTTGATCCTGCCGTGCCTGTTCTCGTGTGACAACGCTCTGTCCCTGTCTCCCAGTTGTGCTTCTGCGTTGTCACACAGCCTTCCAATAAAGACTATGTATTAACCAGCTGTGATCCACTGTTGTCACCATTCAAGAACCCACTCTGAGAAATGGTGTGGACTCACCTTTTTCTCCTTCTCTGCCCTGCTTATGCAATGTCCCTTGGTCTCCTCATGTCCAATGCAAGTCAATAGACCTGCATTAAAAGTGATGGCATCAGTGGTCCTTAGACCACCAAAGCACAGGGAAGAAGAGGCTGCAGGGAGCAGTGTAGCATCCCAGCGGGACCGAGGATCCGTTGAGTATATCTGCTTTATTTTAGCCCCTAGACCAGGGGTAGGCAAACTGTGACCTTCTAGCTGTGGTGCAACTACTAATCCCATAATGCATCTGCCTCTGGGAGTCATGCCTGTGGCTGTCAGAGTCTTGGAATGCCTTGTGGGATTTGTAGTTGACCCACAGCTTGAGGCCCACAGTTTGCCTACCCCTGCCCTAGATCATAATGAGCCCTTAACCCTTGCAGGGCCACTGCAAGGGGAATTTTTTAAAATATTAATATTATGATTATTATTCAGGATTTATATAGCGCCAACAGTTTGTTCCCGGAGTTCCTCTTTAATGGACCCTATATGATATAAAATGCTATAAAAAAAATACCCCCAAAAAAAGTTTAGCCAAAAAAAAAAGAAACCAAAGAGGGGAATGTGCCCTTATTTTACATGTTATTCTGTGTCCAGCCTGGAGCTCTTCTCTAATCCTCAGACATACAATAAGTCTGTAGGAATTCTTTGCTGTCAAATAAAAAAAGGAAGACGTACCCCAGAGCGATACAATGACAGTCCGCACCTGTAGCAGAATGTCAGATCAGGAATCGCTCCCTACCGCTCCTCTCCGCTCCAGTCCTGAACATTATTAATAAGGTGGATGAGCCAAGCCAGAATCTTCCCCTTCCCACGGTTTTATCTCGTGGAAATCTCAGCCAGCACTTCTTGTCTGATCACGCCGAGTCTTCCCTCCTCTGCCTGTCAACACTTTCCCTTTTTATCACCTTCCACAAACTTGTTTCACTGTTATTTTTTTTTTAAGGCCATTTACCAACCCAACTTCAAGTGCCCAGAATACTATTTTCAAATGTATATGGTATTCAGGAAACGAAAGGGTGGATATAAGAAGTAAGGTTTCACCGATACCAGTTTTTCGGTATTGAGTACCGATATTTTTTTCCCCGGTACTCGCCAACACCATATACCAATACCGGAAGTCCCTTTAAGGAAGCCAGACGGTGTGTAAAGACTCTCCACCCGGCTTCCCGATTAGCAGGGAAGCCGTCCCCATGCTTATCATCACTAGGTGACGAGAAAGCATGGAGTTGGCTTTCTGGCCAATCAGGAAGCCGGGCGCCATGTAATGACTCGGCGCCCGGCTTCCTGACTGACCGAGAAGCCAGCTCCATGCTCCCTTGTCATGAGGTGACAAGGGAGCATGAAGACGGCTTCCCAGCCAATCAGAAAGCCAGGCGCCGCGTCATTACACGGCACCGGGGCTTCCTGATTGGCCTGCTCCCGACCAATCTTCCTGATTGGCCGAGAAGCCGCCTCCATGCTTCCTTGTCACAAGTGATGAGGGAGTTTGGAGCCAGCTTCCTGGCCAATCAAGAGGCCGGGCAGCGTGTGATGACTTGCTGCCCGGCTTCCTGATACTAGAAGTATCGGGCTAGGCATCGGAGCATTTCGGTAAGTACGAGTAATCGCCCAAATACTTGGCATCGGCACCAATACTAGTATCGGTATCGGTGCATCTCTAATAAGAAGAATGAAATACCTGAGTGTATTTTTATCTGCTTCATCCATCAGTTTGACCCCTTCAAAAATGGACAAATTTAAGTGGACCTTTACCCCCTTTCACTAAACAAACACATCAGCATTCAGCTCTACATTCTGATATGAAATAATTTTACATTAATTAGTTAAACATATTTTTATTTTATTCACAATTACTGTTTTTCCACTTCCTGGTCCTCTTGGACATTAGTGATGTAATCTGTGCCCAAGCGTTGCATCCTGGGGAGATTACATCAGCAGAGCATTGCTGGGAAATCTCATCTGTAATCTCACGAGATCTCAGGGAAAGGCACTTTCCTCCCCTCAGATGATGTGCACGGTCACATGTCCTAGTCACATGAGCCAGAGTTCCAGGAAGTAAAGTGAGATGAATTCAACTGCCCTTTGTTAAAATGGCCACTGTAAGGAGAATGGGGAGGAAAAGAGAAATAAGGAATGCAAAGAATGCAAAGCCGGCAATTATCTATTAGTATGTGTTTGTAGATTGTCATCACTAAACATTTCTAAAAGGTGTGTTTGTTGTCATTTCAAAGATATGGAGAAAATTCCTCTTCAATGCAAAAAAAAAAAAAAAAAAATGAATCAGCAAATACTGATCTAATACATTTTTTTTGCT
Organism: Nanorana parkeri; assembly: GCF_000935625.1. Classification (NCBI taxonomy): domain Eukaryota; kingdom Metazoa; phylum Chordata; class Amphibia; order Anura; family Dicroglossidae; genus Nanorana; species Nanorana parkeri. Next base: position 3,478,455 of record NW_017306283.1, read on the forward strand.
ATAGGCGAATATATGTTTGATGGAGGCTTTTAAGGTGGCATATCACAACAGATATTTTTTATATATATAAAATCCTAAATGTATTCAGTATCTTGTATAAAAACAGACATTTTAAACATTACATAGGAGATAGTGTGTGCTCCATCAATGGTATAGAAAATACAGTTGTCTTCTAATTATATAAAATATCCCTCCCTGGGCCTATCAGGTTGATGTAAAGAAAAAGACGTTCACATTACTATATATAGTAGTTACAGGTAGAGTGGCCCAGTCGTCAACGCGTTTCGCCTATGCTTCTCCAGGAAAAGAGGTAACCTACAACATTCATGTAGAGTTGGTGAGTATAGATGATTACAAAATGCACTTAATGCAGTACACGTCATGGTCGGTTCACTTATATAAACTTACTTGAGACTACTAATAATCATTTCCTGTGGAATTGATGGTAAGGGAATCCACACACTCGGGTGATACAGTCACCGCAAGGATACCACTGGCGAGGAGCGCCCAGAGACACCCAGAGGGAAGAATGGGAACTCCCACCTCAACATTCAATACAAACCTACTTTAAACTATTAAGAGATGTAACCATTCACAGCCGCATTCCCCAGCCAATGTTGCAGATTTGCTGGGTAAACGTTTGTGCGCCCTCTCCGCACATTCGTCAGTATTTTTCTTACATCAGTTGTGCTGTTGTCAAATGTGCAGTGAATATTAAAAGAACAGTCCACTGCTTGTGGAGCTCTCCATAGTGCTGAAGTGTTGACACATCTTCATCATTTGGAGGATTAGGTTTAAAAGAGAACTATGGGGTAAGTGTCCTGGGTCACTGGAGGACATATGCTAGCGTCCTCCCATGACCCAAAGCTAGCCAGGACGGATCCCGACAATACTGTCCAGATCCACCCAGCTGCATGAGTGACAGCTGCCTCTGCCTATCTAGAGGCAAAGCCAGCTGTAGTCGCCCCCTCCCCCGTCCATTTCTCCAGTCAGCGCTGGAGGATCGGAGCAGGAAGGGGAGGAATCCCTGCAGGGAGCCATGACTGACAGTCACCACTCTCGGGAGATGATCGGGAAGTGAGCAAGCGACGATATGTGTTCGCTCACTTTCCGATCTATTAAGCCGACGTGCGAGTTTCATTATCACACATCAGCTCAAACTATGAGGATGAGTAATTTTCACTCGCCTCATAGTTCTCCTTTAAAGTTTTTATTCTGTTTTTATAACATTTACATTTTTTATTTTGAAAAAAAAGATAAAATGTTAAACAAAAGCACGTCCTCTCTTCACAGACATTACCAGGCTTGGACTTCCAGCCTTCTGCCATTGTGATACCAGCCTGCATGCCCTTCATTATCAGGGGGTACTTTGAGGGTGGTCATTAGAAAGAGGGGTACCTTTCCATATCACTCCGTCTGGTGCTCACTGGCCTGGACTCTTCTTTGGCACATGCAGGTCATGGTATATCTGTAAAAAAAATAAATCAAAGCAACTTGACTTGCTGTATTTTTCTTGAAGATGTTTGGCTGGTTATCCAACTAGCTTTCTCAATTCAGATTTACTTGTACGAAAATTCTCTGGGAATAAATAGGGTGCATGTTGCTCCAATCAACATAACCAGCATGAGGTCAGGGACCGCATGAAGGTAAGGTTAACGACACCTGCTAGCTCCAATCATGCAACTGCAAGCAACACATAATTGGAGCTAGCATGTGTTCTTAACCTTACCTTCATGAAGTTCTTCCCTGACCCCGTGTGGGTTATGATAAACAGATTGTGTTGATTGGAGCAACATTCACCATATTTACTCCCAGATAATTTTTTGTACAAGTCATTCTGGATTGAGAAAGATAATTGGATGACCAGCAAAATGTCTTTAAGAAAAACACAGCGTGTCCAGTTGCTTTCATTAATTTTTTACAGATGTGCCAAAGCAGTCCAGGCCAGTGAGCACTAGACCCAGTGCTGTGGAAAGGTACCCCTCTTTCTACTAACCTCCCTCAAACCAAACCCCTGATACAGAAGGTCATGCTGGCAGGTACCATAATGACAGGAGGCCTCAAGCTCACTGCCCCCAAGGCACGGAGATACCGGCCTTGCATGCTTGATGACCAGTGAAACGTCTTCAGGAAAAATACAGCTAAGAAAAATACAGACAAATAAGTCCAGTTGCTTTGAATTCTTTTTTTACAGACATACCATGATCCGGATGAACAAGAACCTACACAGACATCTTCTTTGGCAGCCCTACTGCCCTAAATGAGAGTTCCAGAAAGAACTTAAGTGATGGGCCTTATGTGCTACCTACCTGCCTCCCATGTGGGGACAAGTAGGTGGTCCATCATTGTAGAACTTGTCTTTGGGTCATTTGTGACATTCTTCTGTTTCTTTTTCCATTTACTATTATATTGTGCATTTCATCAATATAGCCCTGCATTATACTTGAGGACAGTGAGGGACCGCCGACAGCCTGGAGCATTAGGGAGAAGAAGAATGCAAGAGTGAGGAATGAGGTAAGTATTATACCATATTTCTGTACTCGATTGACTTAAAAGAGAACTATGAGGTAAGTGTTTTCCCCTATAGTTCTCATCAGGGTCACAGGAGGACATAAACTAGCATCCTCCCGTGACCCAAAGCTCAGTATACCGCGAGCTACAGCTGGGACATTACTGTCGAGATCCACCCAGCTGCGTGAGTGACAGCTGGCTATGCCTATCTAAAGGCCAAGCCAGCTGTACCCGCCCCCTCCACGTCCGTTCCTCCAGTCAGCGCTGGAGGATCGGAGCGGGAAGGGGGGAATGCCTGCAGGGAGCCGTGACTGACAGTCACTGCTCTCTGCAGGGACATGATTGAGAAGTGAGAGAGCGACGGTATGTGTTCGCTCACTTCCCGATCTATTGAGCTGACGTGTGACAGTTTAATTGTCACACATCGGCTCAAACTATGAGGATGAGTTATTTTCACTCGCCTCATAGTACTCCTTTAACAATCATTTAAAAATGTGTTTGGGGATAGGGATGGAGGGGGGCACTGCAAGGGTAATTTATGTATAATTTCCACAGCCCAACTGAAGTCTCACTTTTTATCTCTTTCTATACCCATAACCCTGAATTCTGCTCAGAAATACATTTTCTGTTAGTAAAAATGCTTCACTCACTCTTACTGCAGTGCTCTTCGTTGGCAGAGCTGAGTAACAGCCACTCCCCTTTGTAGTGCAGGGGAGGGGCGTGTCTGATCAGTTCTGTTACTGAGGGCTAATTACTGAGTGCACTGGGTCTCGATTAGACTGTTATATTCAGACTTCCTGCACAACTAATGTAACAGATGAGTGGAGGAAAGACTATGAAAATGAAAGTTTTTAAGTATTTGAAATAATATCTATTTCTGTGACCTCAGTAGGGCAAATAAACTCCTTTTTCTTTGTTGCCGTTATTTTGTCCTCTTCTTTAATAACTAGCCTTGAATTAGAAATAATCCCATGTACCAAGTAATCCGCCGCTTCCGCATGGGAACTCGATTTGACACGAGCAAATACATTTCTTTCATTAAAACAAGCGTAGTGATCTGTTCCCATGTCAGAGGACGTTCCCATCATTAAGTGAAATTTAAGCTCTCCCGGCCTTTTGTGGCGTTTTAGTGACGGATTATTAAACAAGAGGAACATGAAATTCCACCAGAGGTACTTGTGTGTTCTGAATGTGAGATTCGACGTCGCAGACAAAAGGCGCGAGACTGGAGCAGGCGATCTGTCATCGCGAACACCGGCGTCCTGGTAATCCCTAACTGCCTAAATTCTTCTTTTTAACAATCGGACAAAATGTCTCTCAAGTGTTAAACACGGAGAACAAACACGGTGCTCGCCTTGCTCAGGTTCTGGGAAATAACACTCGGTGGTGTTAAGAGAAAGACAAGTTCACTCACCTGAGAGGAGAATGAAATGTATTTACCTAAGCCTTACCTTCCTATTGTACAATAGGTTCCTTATAGAAAAAGGGCCTGTAATGGACTTAATGGTCTATTTCATTTTTTGTTTGTTTTTAAACTGATGTTTTATATCTTTTTTTTCTCTTACGATCTGTATATAAGCTTTGTTTTATATAGAAACAATCAATAATACGTGACAAAGGATTCCCAGAGTTCTTTGGGTTATCTACGAGATAGCACAGCTGTCTGCCTTTAGGACGGCTTTGTCTAATTGAAACCTTGGAAAGAGCAGTATAACACCCCATTCACACCTAGGTGTACCAGAAACACGCATAGCATTCGAGCTCTGCCTCCTCCCCAGCAGTGGCTCAGCTCCCCCTGCATCCCCTCCCAGCAGTTACTTAGCAGCTCAGCTCACTCTGCTCTCTCTCTAAGCAGTGAGTTGTATGTTCAGTCAACCCTGCTACTCCCTCTCAGCAGTTACTCAGCAGCTCAGCTCACCTTGCCTCCCCTCCCAGCAGTAACTTAGCAGCTCAGCTCACTCTGCTCTCTCTCTAAGCAGTGAGTTGTATGTTCAGCTGGCCCTGCTACTCCCTCTCAGCAGTCACTCAGCAGCTCAGCTCCCCTTGCCTCCCCTCCCAGCAGTGACTCAGCAGCTCAGATAACCCAGTCCCTTCCCCCAGCACTGATTCACCAGTACTCTTCTCCCCTTCTCAGTAGGACATCATTGATTAAGGCCATCCTGATGCTCCCTTCCAGCAGTGACCAAACAGCTCAACTCCCCCTGCCCAGAAGTGACCAAGCAGCTCACCTCCCCCTGCTCCTCGCCCCCAGCAGTAACCAGGCAGCTCAGCTCCCCCTGCTCCTCCTTCCCAGCAGTGACCAAGCAGCTCAGCTCCCCCTGCTCCTCCTTCCCAGCAGTGACCAAGCAGCTCAGCTCCCCCCTGCTCCTCCCTCCCAGCAGTAACCAGGCAGCTCAGCTCCCCCCTGCTCCTCCCTCCCAGCAGTAACCAGGCAGCTCAGCTCGCCCCTGCTCCTCCTTCCCAGCAGTAACCAGGCAGCTCAGCTCCCTCTGCTCCTCCCTCCCAGCAGTAACCAAGCAGCTCAGCTCCCCCTGCTCTGCCCTCCATGCAGTGACTCAGCAGCTTAGCTCACCCAGCTCCCCCTTCAGCCCTCATTCAGCAGCTGTTTTTACCCTTCTCACCTTCCAAGCAGTGCATCATCAGTTTAGGCCATTCTGATCCTCCGTTCCAGCAGTGACTAAGCAGCTCAGCTCTCCCTGCTCTTCCTTCCCAGCAGTGATCAAGCAGCTTAGCTCCCCCTGCTCCTCCCTCCCAGCAGTGAATAAGCAGCTCAGTTCACCCTGGTCCCACTCCAAGCCCTGACCAAGCAGCTTAGCTCACCCTTCTCCCTGATGAGCACCTTCACTGTGTTTACATATGTTTTAAAGCTCATTTACTGCTCATGAAGATTGTGTAAATAACGGAATGCCCCTAGTCTGACCATAGGTTCATTTGACAAATACATTTCATGTGTTTTTAGGATTATAACTGACATGGCTTGGAGAGGGAGCAGTGGGAGCTGAGCTGCTTGGTCACTGATGGGAGGGAGGAGCAGGGGGAGCGGAGCTGCTTGGTCACTGATGGGAGGGAGGAGCAGGGGGAGCGGAGCTGCTGGGTCACTGATGGGAGGGAGGAGCAGGGGGAGCGGAGCTGCTTAGTCACTGCTGGAAGGAAGGATCAGGATGGCCTAAACCCTTGGTTCTCAACTGGTAAGTTGTGACCCAAAAGGGGGTCGTGACCCCATGTTTAGTGGATCGTGACTCCATGTACAGTGGGTCGCCACGTGCCTTCTACTTTTCTAGGTGAGAGGCTTCTCCCCCTACCGCAGCACTGCCAGTTCTCACGCTGAGCAGCCATTCATATGCTGAGTGTGGGGTGGAGTAGGGTGAGCAGGACCTATGGCCATGAGGCAGCTCCATCCACACATGCATTGCTTACAGCTCCCTTGCATGTCCTGTAGAGGTGCCTGGACCAGAGTGAGGTCATGTTCTGGCTCCCGGCATCTCTACAGGGCACGCACGGGGGTTGTACAAGCAATTTGGACCTTAGAATTAAGGGATGGTCCCCCCAAGGCTTGTCCCAAAAATGTAACTGTTAGTGCAAATCAAAATAATGTTATTTGGTAAATCTGATGGGCCCAGTTGATTGATGACTGACTCCATAGGTCAACATTTCATTGACAGGTCCACTTTATATCACTCGTCGCGGTACTGTCACTTTTAAATCTTGCTGAGGAGCGTGTCAGTTATTTAATTTATGTGACTGCTAAGCATTTCATATCGATTTGTGTGGCGGCGGCGGCAGCGGTGGCTGGTGGGCGGATGGATGGATGCAATGCCATGGAATTTGCTTCCGAGCAGATTTGGAAAATAGAAGGAATAAACGCGTAATGATTCATCCCATGATTTCTTCCTCACCCGCTCGGGAACAGAAGGTCACCGCGAGTGAGTGTGCTGATAAGATGACCTGACATTTAAAGAATCCGCCCTTTGAAGTGAAATAATAAAAATAAACCGGTACGCATGTCATATTTAACGGAGATAAGATTGGCGCCCTGTATGAGGTATCACAATCGACCTCTGTGTAGTGCTTTTGGCTGCTTCATAGGGAAGCAGGAAGGACTAAAAGAAGGTTTCATGGTAAGAATGGACTATGTGAGGTCAGGGTGAGCATGAGGTTTGAGGAGCAATTAAGCAGAGTCCCGTGACTGTGTTCAACCACTGGAAATGGGGAATTTATTGCTAAATTATATCAAAAATCTAATCTATGCTGTCAGCTGTTATTATTATTATTATACAGGATTTATATAGCGCCAATAGTTTGCGCAGCGCTTTACAATATAAGGAAGACACTACAGTCACAATACAATTCAAGACAAGATGGTAAGGAGGGTCCTGCCCGTGTTATATCAAAAATTTGGACATTTTCACTTAGGGGTGTACTCACTTTTGTTGCCAAATGTACACTGATATACAAGCTGTACACTCACTACTTTACATTTAGCAAAGTGTCATTTCTTCTGTGCCGTCACATGAAATGATATCATAAAATATTTACAACAATGTGAGGGGTGTCTATATATATATTTCTATATCTATATAGATATAGAAATATATATAGATATAGAATTATTTATGTAATTTTTTTTTTTACAAAAAGTGGAATGTGCCTTTAAGGCAAGTATAACAACTACTATGACAGTTGCTGTCTAACTTTCTACTTTGCTCAGTATAGACACACGTTACGCTGATCACCTTTACATATGTATATAAAACGTTATAGTTTCCCTGTCCTTATACTTTTTCTTTATAGCTTGGAGTTTGTTGGTGCCACATGTACCTGTCCTTCTGAGAAGCTCAGTACACTGAATTGTTGTTTACAGCTGAAGGGTACGATGAGCCAAAAGATTACTGCGCACGGAGATAGCTGGGCGAGCAATTGTCGGGAGGATGAAACAAATCTGTAACCAATAAAAGTTCCCAAGGTCAGACGCTCACACCTTCTAAGTCAGGGACTCTAAAAGTGTATGTCTGGAGCAGGGATAGCCGAACTTTGGTCCTCCAGCTGTGGTCAAAACAACAAGACCCATGATTCATTGCAAGAATGACAGCCACAGGCATGACTTCCAGAGACATGATGGGTAGTTTCACCAGGCTACCCCTGCTCCAGGCAAACACACAACAATAAAACTATGCAGTACACATTTGTAATACACGGACACTCCCCATGCTTTCTTTCTTTAAAAACCTTCCAATTATTATAAAAAAATGTGGTTGGCCCTGCCAGAAATCAGCTCACTTCCTTCAGTGAGCTGACAAAAAGCACCGAAATCCCAAACAGTGTTGTCAGCCAGTTCTCTCCTACTGATCTACAGAACAACTCCCTCATAGAGATGAGTAGAGGGGCAGGTGTTCTGTAGCCCAGACCAGGGAAGGGCTGACAACACTGGTTTGGATTTAAGAGCAGAAGAGGCAGCGTTGTCAGCTCACTACGGGAAGTTAAGAGCTCACTGAATTTCTGGCAGAACTACTGGTATTTTTCTCTACATGCAGTGCTGGAAAATATTGAGTGCTATATTACCACAAAAGCATATGCCCCCTTTTCCAAAAAAATCATTATTACTCAATAATAATTAATAAATTAATTGATGCAAAAATATGCATTTATTGATTTTTTTGCATTGGAGCCTACAAAGTGTTGCACCCACAATCAGCGGCTCACGGGTGCGATACTCAGGCTCCTGCAGACTGTTCCTACAGTCCAGGTTTGTAACGAGGTATGAGGGGGGGGTTTGTTTAAAAGTGGGGGGCTTCGGAATGGCACCATGTTCTATTTTTACATTGTAAGCTCCAGGGCCCTCCACGAACTGTTGGAGGTATATCAATCCTGAATAATAATAATAGTAATAATTAGGGATACACCGATACTAATATCGGTATCGGTGACAATACCGAGTATTTGGGCGACTACCCAAATGCTACCGATGCTTATCCTGATACCAGAACTTCTGGTATCAGAAAGCCAGGTGGCGAGTCATAACAAGCCGCCCAGCTTCCTGCTTGGCCGGGAAGCCAGCTCCATGCTCCCTCGTCACCGTGGAGCACAGAGCTGGCTTCCCGGCCAATCAGGAAGCCAGGGGCGGGAAATGACTCGCCCCCGGCTTCTTGATTGGCTGGGAAGCCGGCTCCATGCTCTTTTGTCACTAACGAGGGAGCATGCAACCGGCTTCCCGGCCATTCAGGACGCTGGGCATCGTGTAATCACTTGCCGCCTAGCTTCCTTGATTAGTCAGGAACCTGACTAATCAGGAAGCTGGTCGGCATGTCATTACCTGCCTCCCCCAGCTTCCTGATTGGCCAGAATGCCGGCTCCATGCTTCCTCGTCACCTGATGATGAGGGAGCATAGAGCCGGCTTCCCGGCCAATCAGGAAGCTGGGTGGCTTGTTATGACTAGCCACCTGACTTCCTGATTGGTTGGGAAGCTGGCCAATCAGTAAGTCAGGCGGCGAGTCATTACCCGCCCCCCAGGTTCCTGATTGGCCAGAAAGCCAACTCCATGCTTCCTCGTCACCTGGTGGCGAGGGAGCATGAAGACGGCTTCCTGGCTAATCGGGAAGCCGGGTGGTGAGTCAGTACACGCCACCCAGCTTCCTTAACCAGTTGACATCCGCGGTGTTAAACCCCCTTCCCATCCAGGCCATTTTTCAGTAATGGTTAATGGGACTCCCTGATCGGTATTCGGTATCGGCGAGCACTGAGAAATAAATATACATACTTGATGAAAGGTGGAATTAGCCTGTAAGTTTAACTTCCTGGAAATGACCTCTATTTGTATAAAGAAATGGAATAAAAGTCCCATTGCTGTGTCTGGTCCATTATGATGTGAAGGAGTGGGTATAGGTGGTCTGACTACCGGACAGGCAGCTTCTACATCCCAGAGGACCTCCAACGTCTCCTTGATTTGTAGTGTCTAATTGCAGGACTGTGAATCGAAGGGTCACACTCCATTTTACAGCCCAAATACATCTGTATTCAATGTAGGGTTGAGGGGACAGTATAGAAGAAGCCAACCCATTTCGGGGGCTCATGCAAATGCCCATCGGGGCTTACTGAGGGAGAACATGTATCAGGACTATGATGGCTTGAATTTGAATACCCCTTTGTCCGGTATGAGGGAATGCATAGAGCTTGTCAGCAGCTGATTGGGCAGCCAAATGTAGGAGGGTGGCTGAGGAATGGTACCACGTTTTATGTTACATGCTGAAAATGCGTGTAACATGTAACAAGGTGTGAAAGGTGCAATTAGCCTTTAACATCCTGGAAATGCCATATATTTGTCTATGGATTTTATGAATGAACACATAAAATGGGTTTTATATGTTTAGAGAACATGCTGTACATGGAACAGTGTGTAATAAATACTCCACAGAGGTAAAAGTTTATTGCTCGCTGTAAATGTAAAAGAAAGGGATCTTCGAAACACTAGAAAATATCACCCTTATCATCTCTTCAATGAACACTATTGGGGCATGTCCCATTCCACTGGACCGGATGGTCAAATATTGACAAGGTGGCAATCACTGCTAGTTGACCCACATTAGTTGTAATGCTCTGCCACATTCTAGTCCTGTAATATGAAAAGCAGGTGCTGTAATAAATCCTGATAAGCTGGCCATACACTGCTTGGTATAATCATGGTATATGTATTACAGGCAGCAGACTAACTGTTCTGTTTCGAATGTCCCATTATGCAATGACATTCTTCCTTTGATCTCAGTCTTTCCAGACAGTATGGCCACTCGTTGACTCGCCAGAATCCACAGACAGCTTAACTCTTCCATAAGATTCTGTGTCTTATGGAAGAGTTAAGCTGTCTGAGGATTCTGGCGAGTCAACGAGTGGCCATACTGTCTGGAAAGACTGAGATCAAAGGAAGAATGTCATTGCATAATGGGACATTCGAAACAGAACAGTGTAGGAGGGTGGCTGAGGAATCCTATATAGATACACAAAGGGTGTTTTTCCAGTGTTTTGAAGTGTAAGAAGACAATGCCTTTCCTAAACCTAGCTCTGCAATCAAAGTAAAACTAAACTGGGCAAGCTAAAGAGAGAATGGAGAGTCTACCTAGAGACTGTACTAACTAGAAGCAAAAGAGAAGGGGAGCAAGAGAACACACCAAGTACACAAAGTAAATAGGCTGTGGTGGCAGGACACCCCCACCAGGTATCAGTAGATACCACTATAGAAAAATATAATGCAATACATTGTAACTTCCATAAAAGACATAACTGCATGGGACACAATAGAAGCAGAGCTCTAAGAAATTACATTCTAGTGCTGCCAAAGCATTCCCAGCATCAGCTTTAGAAATGGGAAACAGGAGAGTGCAAGGCTGATAGCACAATTCATTTTAGATCGTTAATCAGGTTTATGGAACATTTTTAGGTAAAGGTTCAGTAAACAATGACTTTTCATGATGACTTTGCCCAATCATGGCTCAGAACTAAGTCCCAGAAGCACACTATATAAGGCTGCTTACACCACAGCACTACGTAGTGTGTTGCTGCAGTCAAAGAAGAGAGTTCTATAGCAGAGTTCTATATACAGCGTTCTATATACAGCGATATTACCGAGCTCCACCACTGAATCTCCTCATTATGGATCTCCACCACTGATTCTTCTCATTACAGATCACCACCACTGATTCTCTTCATTATTGATCTCACCACTGATTCTCCTCATTATGGATTTCCACCACTGATTCTCCTCATTATGGATTTCCACCACTGATTCTCCTCATTATGGATCTCCACCACTGATTCTCCTCATTATCCATCTCCACCACTGATTCTCCTCATTATCCATCTCCACCACTGATTCTCCTTATTATCCATCTCCACCACTGATTCTCCTCATTATCCATCTCCACCACTGATTCTCCTCTTTATGGATCTCCACCACTGATTCTCCTCATTATCCATCTCCACCACTGATTCTCCTCATTATCAATCTCCACCACTGATTCTCCTCATTATCAATCTCCACCACTGATTCTCCTCATTACCAGGCCCCAACACCAAGTCTCCTCATCACCAATCCCCAACATTGTGTCTCCTCATCACCAATCTCCAACACTGATTCACCTCATTACCGATCTCCACCACTGATTCTCCGCATTATTGATCTCCACCACTGATTCTCCTCGTTACCAGGCCCCAACACCAAGTCTCCTCATCACCAATCTCCATCACTGATTCTCCTCATTAATGATCTTCACTACTGATTCTCCTCATTACCAATCCCCAACATTGACAGGGTTAATCACAAAAGGGTGAAGAGTTTGGAGAGGGCAGGAGAAGTGAACAATCTAGGACAACATTTAACAACAAAGCTGATTTAGAAAAATTCTCCAATTCATCTCACTTTCCAGTTCAGCTTCACCCTCTTGTGAATAACCCTGTGAATCTCCTCATCACCAATCTCCACCACTGCTTCTCCTTATTACCGATCTCCACCACTGATTCTCCTCATTATGGATCTCCACCACTGATTCTCCTCATTATGGATCTCCACCACTGATTCTCCTCATTATGGATCTCCACCACTGATTCTCCTCATTATGGATCTTCACCACTGATTCTCCTCATTATGGATCTTCACCACTGATTCTCCTTATTACAGATTTCCACCACACATATTCTTCCCAGCAGGGTTACAAGAACTAGTTTTCCCATTGGAAGATTTCCTTCTATTCCTGTTCTGGTGACCTCCCACAAATGTTTGACTTTCTTTCACTTTCAGTGATAATGGTCACCAGGACAAATAGAGGGGGTGAATCTCCCTACTGGGGACACAGACAGCAATAAAAACCTGACAGGCCTTCTTACCCTTCTTCAGCCTATCCAAAAATAAAACAAAAATGTTTGGGTTTCGGTTGCACTTTAATCATGTATTTACTGCTTTTGGTTTCACACACTTTTGTCTCCAGCTTCATTTGGTACATTATAAATCCACAATTTCCATGATCTACTTTACATACATTTGTTACCAATTACACTCCTTGTACATCAAACACATTAGTTGCTATCTGTTTTAGACACATCTGTCACTCTGTCACTTGTTTCACACATTAAACACACAATTGTTACTTTCTGTTTTACTAACGTCCATTACTAGTTTTATTCACTTTCTATCAAACACACAATTGCCGCCCGTCTGTTCCACACATATCCACTATGAATTGTATTCATTTTACATCTGCCGTCAGTTCTACTGTATCCATTATACATCAAATATACAGCTGTTGTCATCTGCTTTACAAACATTCATTACTGGCTTCATTAAACAGCTATTATTACTAGTTCATTAAACAGTTGCAGTTATTCGCTCCATATATATATCTGAGTTCCTGTTTTCATCTTGTATACATTATAACCCACATTAGCTGTCCAATCCCCACATATTCATCACTAGTTTTCATTCAGTTTATACTACACACTAGTATACTAGTGTAGCGCTCACCCCCGAAGAAGCCCGGTGCCAGGTTCATCTCTAGTCTGTCTAGATCAGGGGTGCCCACAATTTTTTGTGTTAAGATCTACTTTTCAAATGATGAGCTACATGAGATCTACCAACAAAAAAAATCTCCTTCGCTCTCTCTCTCCTGGCTGTCTCTCCTCGCTCTCCTTGCTGTCTCTCCTTGCTCATCCTCCTGGCTGTCTCTTCTCTCTCCTGGCTGTCTTTCCTCGTTTTTTCTCCTGGCTGTCTTTCTTTGCTCCCTTGGCTGTCTCTCCTTGCTCTCTCTCCCCTGGCTGTCTTTCCTCTCTCTCCTGTCTGTCTCTCGCCACCCTCTCTCCTGGCTCACCTTGCTGTATTTTGCAAACAGTGTAGTGCAACAGGCTGTGTAAACTAATATTCTTTGTATTTCAAAGTTTTTATTGGTTTTCCATAAGGTATAGCAAGTTATAAAACAGATTTATTACACATTTTTCAACAAAAAAGAAGAAGAAACAAAAAATTCAACATTTTCAAAACAGCCTTAATTCCCCGCATTCTCCCACCCTTCAGTGGAACATCAAAGCTGTCACCAGGAAAGAATTAGGGGAAAACTAGTTGTGGAATTAGCCTTCAACTTGGCCCCTGCCTACAATTGCCTCCAAGGGCTTCTTTTCACTCAGTTCTAATTTTGAGGGTGCGGGGCCTCACATACTAGATATAGCTACTTTCGCTATATGGAAACTTATGGAAAAACTTTTTAATGAACAAAAAAAAAGACAAATATAAACATAAAGAAAACAAAAAAAAAGAACGAGGAAAAAAAAAAGAAAAAAAAAAGAAGGCGTAAGTTGTAGTTCCCTGTTTCTGAGTGGCAAACCTTATATGCTTAAGCTAGGGCTTCGGAAATGATGCTATGTGCGTTTGAAATCTCTTGGTATTTCAGCCAAGGCTCCCATACTGTTTCAAATTCTGCATAGCTGTCCTGCAAAATGCTATGTAGTTTCTCATGGACCATGATCCAATTCACTTTAGATAGCACTAGAGAGAATGGGACCTTTTCAGCTTTCCAGGACCGAGCTATTGAAATCTTAGCCGCCAGGAAGAAAAAGAATGCGAGTTTGCCCTGCGATCTAGAGATATCCGGGATTGGTTTATTTAGTAATACATACTGTGGGTCTCTGGCAATATGGGTCCCGAGAATCCTTGAAAGCAGGGCAAACAATCTATTCCAAAGGGGTCGTAACCTTGGACACAGCCACCAGACATGTAGCATGGTGCCTTTCTGATTACAGTTCCTGAAGCATAACGAAGAGGTACCTAGGCCCATATTCACCAATTTTGCTGGTACAAGGTACCATCGAGAGAAAACCTTGTAGTTGGCTTCTACGAGAGAAATATTTAGTAATTGATCTTAGTTGATCTTTTAGAGCACTGTTGCCAATCTTCTAAGGGGAGTGGTGTACCTATTTCCACCTCCCAAGCAACCACATAATCCATTTTGGTGAATGGTCCTAGTTGTGCCTCATATATCAGGGATATTCCTCCACTTTGTCCCAACCCTCCTAGGCTCCACCGTTCATATTGTGTTAAGAGCGAAACTCCAACCTTTGGAATATATAGAGTATGTAGGAAATGACTAATTTGTCTAAATCTAAAATATTCAGAATGGGGCATCTTAAGAGTATTTAGGCAGTATTGGTATGTGACTGGTTTATGGTGTTTAATAAAATCCCCAATCCTGTACATTCCTTTATCAATTCACCATTTAAATGTTTTTAACTGTAACCCTGACATAAAATTAACATTTTCAAATAACGGCGCAAGGGGGGTGTGCGCAGAGATCATCTCCTTATTCTTTCTGGTCTGATCCCAAAGGGCCAAAGAATGTGTTAAAGTTGGCGCCAATGTTTTTGGTCTCTGCTTAAATTTCATCCATTTTAATATCTCAATAGAGGGTCCTTTATGCGAGCTAACCTCCATCCTGACCCAGTCTGGAATAGCTGACTTGGAGTATATAGATGATAGTTGTGAGATTTGTGCTGCCCTATAAAAAAGGAGCAGGTTTGGTACCCTTAGGCCCCCCTGGTTTCTGGGCTTGAAAAGGGTGTTTCGTGAAATTCTTGGTCTTTTACCACCCCAGGTAAATTTAAAGATAGTTTTCTGGAAATTAATAAGTTCCATGCGTTGGATAGGGATTGGTAGAGTCCTAAATAGATACAATATTTTAGGGAATAGAGTCATTTTGATTGAATGGATTCGTCCTATCCATGAAATGTTATATGTAGACCATCTGGTCATATCTTCCCTTAGAGATTTGTATAGTGGAGGGAAATTTACCATATATAGTTTGTTGTAGAGGGGAGTGAGTTTCACTCCCAAATATTGTAGGAAGTCTGTACGCCAATTAAATGGAAACGAGTTTTTAAGACACAACCAGGTTTCCGCTGAAAGGTTGATATTTAATGCTACTGATTTGGAGGCATTTACTCGAAGTCCTGATATCTGTGCGTATTCTTCCAACAATGCCATAATGTTAGGTAGCGACACCAGTGGAGAGGTTACAAATAGCAGCATATCGTCCGCAAACAATGCACATTTATGTTCCTCTGAAAAACATTTTATCCCTTTAATATCTAAGCTATTGCGGAAAAGTATTGCCAAGGGTTCAATTGCTATAGCAAATAGTAATGGCGAAAGGGGGCATCCCTGCCTAGTACCCCTTCGGATTTGAATAGGGTCTGAAAGATAGCCTTGTAAGCGAATCTGCGCTGCAGGGGAGGAGTAAAGGGCATTTATTAAATTAAGAAATTTAGGCCCAAATCCCCGGGATTTGAGAAGTTGTACAAGATATTTCCAAGAAACCAAATCAAATGCTTTTTCCAGGTCTATAGATAACAACATTCCTTGTTGGGGAGAGTTGAAAGAAATGTATCTGAGCAGTATTCTAATATTCTTTGATGTAATACATAGCACTTGAACCACCATTATCCACCAGAAAGGTGTCAGGGAGCTTGGCTCAGCAGCCTCAGGCTAATCGGTATTCATGTGTGCACAGCTAAATAAATATACCAAAATGGAATAAAATGGCCGCCATTCACACCCTTCGTGATCTACCAGCATCAGCTTTCAGAGCTACTGGTAGATCACAATCTACCTAATGGGCACCCCTGGTCTAGGGTATGTTCTTCAGCTGCCCCACCCATTTAGCACTAACCACCCTTCTTCTGGTGCCCTCAAACTGATGTCCACTCCAGTAGTAAAATGCTAAGTAAACAATTTATTGAACATCTTCACTGGGGAGAGAGGTTATAGGGATTCTAGGTGTCCAGGGGTAACCAACAAGAGCTCCAGACTCACCACACCTTGTAGGAATATCAGTGTAGATCCACTTGGGAGGCGGCGGATGGCAACTGATGTAGCAGACAGGCAGGATGGATACAGGTCCTCAAGCAGGAAAGACACCGACCATGCTCCTGAAGTCCAGATAGTTCCAGGGTACTTCAAGAGCCTGACTTGGTGCAGTTTCTCTTCCTCTATCAGCACCACAGGCCTCCTCCATGTTGTAGGCCTCAGGGAAACCTTTCCCTCACACCAGCCCATGTCCACCTCCAGGCCTCGGGCCTAGCCTGGGGGGCAGGCTGAACAGCACCCAGCCCTATTCTATGGCTGGTCCTGGCTAGTCTGAGCACATGGCCAATCCCTCCAGTATATGTACCCTATCCCAGCATGCATTTCGAGTGAATCAATGGTTACTACATCTTCATATTTACAATGCTGTATCTGAGAAGATTAACTATCATGTTATCCTAATCTGTGATGGCAAGGGATTTTCCCCCAATGTTAATTTAGCAGTTTGTTGGTCTGTTTTTCTGAAGAAGAAGTGATTTTCTCTCTGAAACACGTTATTTTACAAGCTTTTCATGAATTATAGTTTTAATTATAGTTTCCTCTGGTCCATCTAGCCAGAAGGGCATAAAACCTACAGAACTCTGTTGCTGTGGAATTTTTAGCTGGCAACAACTCCAGGTGAGCTTTGCTATGTAAGCGTATTACCTCTATTCTAACTGATACGCTTAGAAGAAATTTCATTTTGCTCATCAAAACCATTGTCATCGTTTGCTGAAGATATTGTGACAGACAATTTGCAGATTGATTCACCGCTAATTCTCCTCATTACCAATCTCCAGCACTGATTCACCTAATTACCGATCTCCACCAGATTCTCCTCATTATTGATCTCCACCAATAATTCTCCTCATTACCTATCTCCACCACTGATTCTTCTCATTGCCAATCTCCAACACCAAGTCTCCTCATTACTGATCATTACCACTGATTTGTTACCCCAGTTTAACACAAGGTGTTTAATGTTGAGGCCATCAGTGAAAATAAAGCCTATCCATTTACTAGAGGCCAATGACACCACTGAGAATGCAGCCTATCCATTCACTAGAGGCCAGGGACGCCACTGAGAATGGACACTATCCATTCACTACCGTGTTTCCCCGAAAATAAGACAGTGTCTTATTTTTTTTTGCACGAAAAAAGACACTAGGTCTTATTTTCGGGGGATGTCTTACCTGGCTGCGGGAGGACTGGACCAGGTCCCGGAAGGCGGCATGTTGTTGCCGGTCCCGGTGTCGGCGGATGATATTCCGCTTCCATCGTGCGTGCGGGCGTATGGGCGGGAGCTGCGGCCGTCGGGCGTGTAGGCGGGAGCTGCGGCGGGCGTGTGGGCGGGCCGGGAGCTGCGGCTGGTCTTTACACTTAAAATTCAGTTTATGTGCAGCTACCCCGAAAGTAAGACCTAGCGGATCTCTGTAATATAAGACCTACCACCGAACTAGGAACTAGGTCTTATTTTTGGGGTAGGTCTTATATTACAGAAATCCCTGAAGATAGCGCTAGGTCTTACTTTCGGGGTAGGTCTTACTTTCGGGGAAACACGGTAGTAGCCAATGACACCACTGAGAATGCTGCCTATCCATTCACTTGAGGCCAAAGACGCCACTGAAAATGGAGCCTATCAATTCACTAGAGACCAGTGACATCACTGAGAATGCAGCCTATCCGTTTACTAGAGGCCAAAGACGCCATTGAGAATGGAGCCTATCCATTCACTAGCAGCCAATGACACCACTGAGAATGCAGCCTGGCCAATTAATGTACTTGGTCGATACATTTACCAAACTGAATGTATATGTTAAACTTGTGTACTATATGAAAATGCTGACACTGAGGGCCAGCTGAGGAGAAAGTATACAGGTAGCTAGTCAACATTTTAGTTACTTAGAAATTAATTTATTGGCACGTAAGGGACATGTTGGACCTCCGGTAGGATACTGCTTCCGCAGAGCAATGGTCTGATGTGCAGTAAGCTGGCAGGGGACAGGCTTTTCCACACAAGTCGTGGCTGCTTTCTAAAGAAAATGAACTGCGAGACTTTGCACACCTTTTGTTTTGATGCAACTACAATGTATTTAGCTGATTTAAACCACAATTTAAATAGGGATTTAATAAGCATTGCAAGATAGTGTGAAGAAGAGATACAGCTGAAAAAGCAGCCATGACTCACAGATATAGTACAACTGTAGTAATGATTAATAGCCATAGTACAACCTGTAGTAAAATAATACAGAGATAACGTTGGACTGAATACACAATGACATTTACATAATTATCTTTTCACTTCACTTGATGTACAATCACTACAAGTCACTACCACATCCTGTTGATTAGTAAGTTTGAGGTTGATCCTGGCACCCTGTTTTGTATTACAACACCCTTTGCTCAAACAGCCGCAAACACTGTACTGGCAGCAGGTGAGCGTGAGAAAAGTTGTCACATATCTCAGATGAAGACCCCCTACAGCAGTGTGAAATTTCACTATGATTTGTTATCGGTCCCTTCTCAGAAGGTGATACACCGTGGAGGTAATTTATCGGAAGTGGAAGAACACCTTAGTGATCAGTGTTAGCACCACTTTTGCATTTGTAGTTAAAAATTGGACCGTAACAGGAGCTACTCATAATTATCTGACACCAGCCCCCTCTTCATGTGCATCCCTCTCATAATTATCTACCACCATCCACCTCCTCATGTACATCTCCTTTATATTTATCTGCAACCAGCCCCCTCTTCATTTGCAGCCCACTCGTTAATATCCACCACCAGCCCCCTCCTCATGTGCAGCCCCCTCATAATTATCTACCACCAGCCCCCTACTTGTGTGCAGCCCCTTCATAATTATCTACCATCAGCCCCCTCTTCGTGTGCAGCCCCTTCATAATTATCTACCACCAGCACCCTCCTCATGTACATCTCCCTTATATTTATCTATCACCAGCCCCCACTTCATGTGCAGCCCGCTTGTAAAAATCCAACACCAGCCTACTCCTTATGTGCAGTGCCGGGGGCTGACTGGCAACTTTTAGCCCAGGGGGCAAGTACAACCCAGAGGCCCATGGTGCAGCAACTTGGCCCCCCTCCCGCTCGCCCTCTTCCCCCCCTTCTCCCCGCCCCTGTCTGCCACTTTTGCCATCCATGTAACAGTAGTGTGAATGTATTTATCGGTTTAGGAAATGTAAAGCACACTGGTAGTGGAGGGATGCCTCGTCAGGGCTGTGCGCATGCATGACTGCAGCGCCACTGGCAGTTCTGCCACTAACTCCGAAATACATTGTACAGCATTGCAGAATGGCATTGGCTATAGAGAACTACAATTCCAAGCAATACATTACACAACAATGCAGAATTCCATCAGCTATAGAGGACTATAAATCCCAGCAATAATGACTACCAACAGCTATAGAAAACTACAATTCCCAGCAATACCATTATACAGCAATGCAGAACAGCATCAGATATAGAGGACTACAAATCCCAGCAATAGTACATTATAGCTGGTGGCATTCTGCATTGCGCTGTATAATGTATTGCTGGGTTTTGTAGTCCTCTATAGCTGGTGGAATTCCACATTGCGCTGTATAATGTATTATTGCTGGGATTTGTAGTCCTCTATACAGCGCAATGCAGAATACCACCAGCTATATAGGGATACAACAAATCCCAGCAATCCATTATACATAAAGTGTAGGGATGCACCGATACCACTTTTTTGGGTCTGAGTACGAGATTGCATGCAGACGCGGTCCTGTGTGCTGTGTGCGGCGGTGGAAGATGGCGGACACAGGTACTCGTTTTAGACATCAGAGCATTTGCACGAGTACGAGTACCGATGCTTGTATCGGTATAGGTGCATCCCTAATAAAGTGTATAATGGATTGCTGGGATTTGTTGTCCTCTATAGCTGATGGTATATTGCTCTGTATAATATACAGTACAGCGCAATGTACCATCAGCTATAGAGGAATACAAATCCCACTATCCCAGCAATACATTATAGAGCACCATGTGTGGGAAAGTGCAGGCTTACCTGAGCAGTCTTCCAGCAACTTGCTTCTGAGATCGTGACTGTCTGTCGGCGGATGTAATCCCCTCAAGCCTGCTCCTCCTTACTTCTTCTTCTCCCCACGTCCCTGTGCCGATTTTGGATGTGGGGATGCGCGTGTGGCGGGGAGGAGGTGCGACGTGTGGAGCGTGGATGCCAGCGGGCAGGTCTGGGAGCGGCAAGCATGAGACGGGGAGGAGGTGCGGCGTTTGGATGCCGGCTGGCGGGTCTGGCAGCAGCAAGGGTGAGGCGGGGAGGAGGTGCAACGTGTGGAGCGTGGATGCCGGCAGGCGGGTCTGGCAGCGGCAAGCATGAGGCGGGGAGGAGGTGCGATGTGTGGATGTGGGTGGGTCTGGCAGTGGCAAGATCTCTAGCATGGCAGTGAGTGATCTCTAGCATGGCAGTGTATGGGTCTCTAGCATGGCAGTGAGTGATCTCTAGCATGGCAGTGTATGGAGTGTGCGGCGTGTGGAGCGTGGATGCGGGCGGGTCTGGCGGTGGCAAGCAAGAGCCGGGAGGAGGTGCGGCGTGTGGGGCGTGGATGTGGGTGGGCAGGTCTGGCAGGGGCAAGCTTGAGGCAGGGAGGAGGTGCGGCGTGTGGAGCGTGGATGTGGGCGGGCAGGTCTGACAGTGGCAAGCGTGAGGCGGGGAGGAGGGGCGGCACGCGGTGTGTGTGAAGCCGTGAACAGGGCCAAACTAATTGAAAGCTGAATTATCGATGATTGAAAATGTTGACAACTTTTTCAATCATCGATTATAATCGACTTAGTCGATTAGTTGTTGCAGCCCTACATTCATCCCCGATTTCTGGGGACAGTCCCCGGATTCAGGAGACCGTCCCCTGACAAATGATGTCCCTGGGAACATAAAATAAGCCAATTTTTTTCTTTTTAATACTCACCTGATCCCTGGATCCACAGACAAGCGCAGCCTCCCGTCTCCCACGCTGTGAGAAGCTGCATACAGAGCGTGCTGGTTACTACTTAAACCGGCGCGCTGTGTGCAGCTTCTGAGAAGATACGCTATTAGCATAGCGAGGAAGCCGGCTGCGCATTTTGCATCGCTCCCGCTACGCTAATAGCGTATCTTCTCAGAAGCTGCACACAGC
>NW_017306283.1:3501334-3501709 GCF_000935625.1 Nanorana parkeri
CATGGACCCTGTTTGTGGGGGGGGGGTCTGCTGTGGCCGCAGCTGCAGTGGCTCCCTCCCTTCGCCTCTCTGCCAACTGCACCCGGCCGGCCCGCCCGCATCCGATGCGGCTCTGCGATCGGCGGCCGCTCCGTCCTCAAGGGGGTCCTCGGAAGGCCCCAGCCGGCTGCCCTCTACAGCGCCTGATTAGAGGACTGTGTCTGCCTGATCCAGCCAGCCAGGGCTGGCTGGACCATGTAGAGGCGGCCCTCTAATCAGGCATGTTAGAGGGCCTTCTGCTGGGGCCTCCCAAACAACCCCTTGCGGAGCAGCGGCCACGCCTATCACAGAGCTGCATCGGATGCGGCGGGGCGACCGGGGGGCGGGGGGAGCAGA
>NW_017306283.1:3503150-3515750 GCF_000935625.1 Nanorana parkeri
CCGGCCGGGTGCAGGTGGCAGCGGAGGTCGAGGGGCCGTTCGTGACGGCATCGCAGAGGCCCGGGGGGCAATTGCCACCCTGCCCCCCGGCCCAGTCCGCCCCTGAGTGCAGCCCCCTCATAATATCTACCACAAGCCCCCTCCTCATGTGCAGCCACTTCATAATTATCTACTACCAACTCTCTCCTCATGTGAAGCCCCCCGCATAATTATTTACCACCAGCCTCCTCCTCATCAGTAGCCCTAGCCTCCTCATGCACAGCCTCTCATAATGATCTATTCCCAGCATTCTCCTCATGTACAGCTCCCTCATAATTATCTGCCACCAGCCCGCCATAATATGTAGCCCTCTCCAAATTATATACCACAATAAGCCACCACCCCCCCCCCCCCCCATGTGCAGCCACATAAAACCCTCATATGCAGCCCTGTCATTGTTATCTACCACCAGCCCCCCTCAAGTGCAGCCTCTTTATAACTGTCTACCACCAGTCCCCCTCATGTGTAGCCATTCATAATTATTATTATTAACCACCAGTTCCTCTCATGTACAGACCACTTATAATTAGCACCATTCTCCCTCATGTGCAGTCTCACTCATATTCAACTATCTCTAGCTCTGTCATGTGTAACCCCGCTAATATTCATTTACCATCAGCTCCCTTTATACCCCCCTCCTTATAATTACCTACCGCCAGCCCCCCATTATAAGCAGACCCCTTAAAATTACCACCAATCTCATATAATGTGCAAACCCTTTATAATTACCACCAGTCCCCTTCATGTGCTGCTTCACCCCTTTTCAGCTACCACCAGCCCTGTTACGTGTAGCTCTGCTAATATTCAACTACAATCAGCCCTTCCGTATAGTAGCCCAACTCTGTTAAGCTACCATCTTCAGATTTCCATAAGATTTCCATCACTATATCTTATAGTGATGGATCCCTAGCATGGCAGTGTATGGATCTCCAGCATGGCAATGTATGGATCTCCAGCATGGCAGTGTGTAGATATCTAGCATGGCAGTATATGGATCTCTTGCATGGCAGTGTATGGATCTCTAGCATGGCAGTGAATGATCTCTAGCATGGCTGTGCATGGCTCTCTAGCATAGCAGTGTCTGGATCTCCAGCATGGCAGTGTATGGAGTTCTAGCATGACAATGTATGGACTCCAGCATGGCAGCGTATGCATCTCTAGCATGGCAGCGTATGAATCTCCAGGATGGCAGTGTATGGATCTCCAGGATGGCAGTGTATGGATATCTAGCATGGTAGTGTATAGATCTCTAGCATGGCAGTGTATGGGTCTCTAGCATGGCAGTGAGTGATCTCTAGCATGGCAGTGAGTGATCTCTAGCATGGCAGTGCATGGGTCTCTAGCATGGCAGTGAGTGATCTCTAGCATGGCAGTGTATGGGTCTCTAGCATGGCAGTGAGTGATCTCTAGCATGGCAGTGTATGGACCTCCTTATAATTGTCTACCACCAGCCACCCTCATATGCAGCCCTGTCATTGTTATCTACCACCAGCCCCCCTCAAGTGCAGCCTCTTTATAACTGTCTACCACCAGTCCCCCTCATGTGTAGCCATTCATAATTATTATTATTAACCACCAGTTCCTCTCATGTACAGACCACTTATAATTAGCACCATTCTCCCTCATGTGCAGTCTCACTCATATTCAACTATCTCTAGCTCTGTCATGTGTAACCCCGCTAATATTCATTTACCATCAGCTCCCTTTATACCCCCCTCCTTATAATTACCTACCGCCAGCCCCCCATTATAAGCAGACCCCTTAAAATTACCACCAATCTCATATAATGTGCAAACCCTTTATAATTACCACCAGTCCCCTTCATGTGCTGCTTCACCCCTTTTCAGCTACCACCAGCCCTGTTACGTGTAGCTCTGCTAATATTCAACTACAATCAGCCCTTCCGTATAGTAGCCCAACTCTGTTAAGCTACCATCTTCAGATTTCCATAAGATTTCCATCACTATATCTTATAGTGATGGATCCCTAGCATGGCAGTGTATGGATCTCCAGCATGGCAATGTATGGATCTCCAGCATGGCAGTGTGTAGATATCTAGCATGGCAGTATATGGATCTCTTGCATGGCAGTGTATGGATCTCTAGCATGGCAGTGAATGATCTCTAGCATGGCTGTGCATGGCTCTCTAGCATAGCAGTGTCTGGATCTCCAGCATGGCAGTGTATGGAGTTCTAGCATGACAATGTATGGACTCCAGCATGGCAGCGTATGCATCTCTAGCATGGCAGCGTATGAATCTCCAGGATGGCAGTGTATGGATCTCCAGGATGGCAGTGTATGGATATCTAGCATGGTAGTGTATAGATCTCTAGCATGGCAGTGTATGGGTCTCTAGCATGGCAGTGAGTGATCTCTAGCATGGCAGTGAGTGATCTCTAGCATGGCAGTGCATGGGTCTCTAGCATGGCAGTGAGTGATCTCTAGCATGGCAGTGTATGGGTCTCTAGCATGGCAGTGAGTGATCTCTAGCATGGCAGTGTATGGGTCTCTAGCATGGCAGTGAGTGATCTCTAGCATGGTAGTGTATGGAGTGTATGGATCTCCAGCATGGCAGTGTATGGATCTCCAGCATGGCAGTGTAGGGATCTCCAGCATGTCAGTGTATGGATCTCCACCATGGCAGTGTATGGATCTCCACCATGGCAGTGTATGGCTCTCCACCATGGCAGTGTATGGATCTCCACCATGGAAGTGTATGGATCTCCACCATGGCAGTGTATGGATCTCCACCATGGCAGTGTATGGATCTCCAGCATGGCAGTGTATGGATCTCTAGCATGGCAGTGTATGGATCTCTAGCATGGCAGTAAGTGATCTCTAGCATGGCAGTGTATGGATCTCCAGCATGGTAGTGTATGGATCTCCAACATGGCAGTGTATGGATTTCTAGCATGGCAGTCTATGGATCTCTGGCATAGAAATCTATGGACTCCAGCATGGCAGTGTATGGATCTCTAGCATGGCAGTGAGTGATCTCTAGCATGGCAGTGTCTGGATCTCCAGCATGGCAGTGTATGGATCTGTAGCATGGCAGTGTATTGATCTCTGTCATAGCAATGTATGGACTCCAGCATGGCATGTTATATTCTTTTGCAATATTTCATGCACTTGGTGTCTGGATACAGGACATCGGAGACATGCAAATATCTAAAAATTCTGATACAGCTCTAGCCCTATCCAACAAGTACAACCAAGGACAGTACTAACACTAATATGTTGCCACCTGGCATTCAGGATAGCACAGGGCTTGGAACTGATGGGAAATCTTCCACAGGAAGGAATAAAACACAACAAAAGTTCCCCACTATAACAAAGAAAAATGACTGGAGTTGGGTTCTTAAGAAGCAGGCTCTGACCGCTGTTGATTTCCAATTCATTCAAGTAGAAAAAGGCCTTTATAGATATAGAGGACAGAGGCTTACTTCTTGCTGTAGGGTAGAGTATCTGGATACATATTTAAACAGAAACATCTTAAAGATCACTAACTGGAGGCAAATACATTTTTCTGAAATTAAAGAAAAAAACACCCTTCCTCCGAAGGATTAACTACTTTGTGTTTCGCAATAGAACAATCATGGAAAATCTTAAGAAAAAGTACTTTGCTGTTTGTCATCTTTCCTTCTGACTTTACAATGTCATTCTGAATTCTTTCAAAGTGCAGCCATTGATTACGCTAAGCCCACTTCCTCTATTGTCAGGCGTGTGAGTTCAGGTATTACGAGGTGGGTGTTGTATGAATTGTGACTTGCTCCATTACGGCTCAGAAAAAATCATAAAAATGCCTTTAGTTACATACAGGGGCTTTTTGATATTCTTACGTCTGTGTTGCATGTTTTTCAATAGCATGATATCCAACCAACTCCGGGGAAAAATATTCTTAAAACCTGCAGTGGGGCCACCACTTTACTGCAAGGGTTAAGTGCTCATTTTTGTTTAGGTTCAAAAATAAAGGAGTTATGCTCACCTGATCCTCCAAGCTGGTTTGCTCTTAGACTGGTCCCAGGAGCCCCCCCCCGCCCTCCATTGAACCGGTCTAAGGTCCTGTGAGTCATCGCATTCTATACACTGTGTATAGGACGTGAGGATGCCAAGGGACATACCATCACTATGGCGGAGAGGGAACAAGGTCAAAGGGACCAGTCTAAGAATAAGCCTGCTGGAAGGACTGGGTGAGTATAACATTGTTATTTTTTTAATCTAGACAAAATGAGCACTTAACCCTTGCAGTGCAGGGGTAGGTTACGGTCAGGGCCGGATTTCCCACAAGGTCAACCGAGGCCCCGCCATCTGGTTGCCATTCTCCATTGGGGGATTGGCGGGGAGGGGGGTGCATAGAGGAACCTGGCCTTAGCGCAGCAGAGAGAGTAAGCCCGGCCTGGTTACAGGCATCAATTGAGTAGCTGCTCTTGTTCAATACATGGTTGGTAAGAACAATGAGCAAGAAGAGGTCACCTGGCAAAGCCAAGCTGGGCCGTAAGTGTTGAGCAGCTGTTGTTGCCAAAGGCTGGGTAATCTGGGATCAGGAGATGGGACATCAATGTTCTTGGCCAAGAACACCATCATTTATTGAATGCAATGTGTTAGTTTCTGGTGGGGTGGCTTTTCTTCTTCCACTTACCAGAACCAGACTGTTCACAGTGTTGTCGTTAAATTCCAGGAGAAAAGTTATCATTTCTGTTGTTCTGAGCTGAGAACTAAAATGATCTCCTGGTGAAGTTACAACCTCCTGTGCAACTTTCTATGTTGAGTGTCTGCTCAAGGACAAGGAAGAGTACCTTGATTGGCATCCCTAACGGGTGGGCCTAAATGTGATGGGAAATCTATCAGGGTTATTCACAAAAGGGTGAAGAGTTTGGAGAAGGCAGGAGAAGTGAGCTATCTAGGACAACATAGATGAACTGGAAAGTGAGCTGGATTGGATATTTTTGTTCAAATTGTCTATGTTGTCCTAGATGGTTATCTTCTCCTGCCTTCTCCGAACTCTTCACCCTTTTGTGAATAATCCTGTAAAATCTAAGAGGAGATTTCCTCTCACTTCCTGTTGCATCTGAAAGTCAGGAAGTCTAGGCATTTAACCATTCACCGCTCTATTAAAAAAAAAAAAAAAACGTTTTGGCTTTATGTGTTACAAGGTGCTGCATTGTTAAAGGAGTTGTAGAGTCCCAGCATATCCTCTCCTGTTATAACATCAGCATTGTAATAGGAATACATATTAGAGTTGTTTTTGATAATACAATCAAAGCTTACTTGAAAAAATCCCTTTTATGTAGTGAGTACTGCCTTCCGTCTGCCCATCACTTCCAGGATTCCCAGTGTGCTTTGCGTCACTTTCCCTGCTGCTTGATGTGATGCAATCTCGATTTGTTAAGACTACATAGCCCATCATGCATTGCTTCCAGCACGTAATGATAATGTTACATTGTTCAGACGTTGAGTTGTAGTTCAGACAGCAGTGGTGAGACAAGGAAGTGCATATTCACAGGGCTGAGTGACACGGTGCCAGTGCATTGAGGAAGTCAATCCTATGGGCATCTTCAATAAGTAAATTGACAGACTTCTAGATGGATCTGGTTATTAGGAGTTGGATAGAACTTATGGAAATTCAATGTAGAGATACAGATTCATTTTTACTTTTTGACCATAGATACCCTTTAAGTGCACCCGCAATCCACTGCTTGCTATTGCAATGCTTTGCAGACTCCAAAATTGATAAACGCACATTTTTCTCTTATTTTTAATTTTGCAACATGTGTCCATTTATTTTATATATAATATATATATAGTTTAAGAAAGCAATGCTAATTTTACATTGTTCAGCTGTTGAGTTGTAGTTCAGGCACATGGAAATGCATATTCACAGGCCTGGGTCAAATTGTGTCAGTGCATTAAGGAATTCCATCCTATGGGCATCTTCAGTAAGTTTACAGACTTCTAGAAGGATCTGGTTATTAGGAGTGGGAAAGAACTTATGGAAATTCAATATAGAAGTACAGATTTAGTTTTAGTTTTTGACCACAGATACCCTTTAAGGACATGTTGTCACCCCAATGAAACTTTGAATATGGTTTGAATACTTTGAATATGGTTTTCAGTGCAGAAATCTGAAAGAAACCATGCTAATAACATCAATGGTGCCCATTAGGTAGATTGTGATCTACCAGTAGCTCTCCAAGCTGATGCTGGTAGATCACAAAGGTTGTGAATGGCGGCCCCTTTATTCTATTTTGGTATATTTATTTAGCTGTGCACACATGATTACCTATTAGCCTGAGTCTGCTGAGCCAAGCTCCCTGACACCTTTCTGGTGGACACGGGTGGTTGAAGTGCTATGTATTACATCAAAGAATATTAGTTTACACAGCCTGTTGCAAAATACAGCAAGGTGAGCCAGGAGAGAGATCGGGGAGAGACAGACAGGAGAGAGGAAAGGCAGCCAAGGGGGAGAGAGCGAGGAGAGACAGCCAGGAAAAAGAGAGCAGGGAGAGACAGCAAAGAGAGCAAAGAGAGACAGCCAGGAAAGAGAGAGCAAGGAGTGGCAGCCAAGAGAGACATCCAGGGGAAAAAACAAGGAATGACAGCCAGGAGAGAGAGCGAGGAGAGACAGCCAGGAGGATGAGCAAGGAGAGACAGCCAGGAGAGAGAGCAAGGAGAGACAGCCAGGAGAGAGAGAGCAAGGAGAGACAACCAGGAGAGAGAGCAAGGAGAGATAGCCAGGAGGATGAGCAAGGAGAGTCAGCCAGGAGAGAGAGCAAGGAAAGACAGCCAGGAGAGAGAGCAAGGAGAGACAGCCAGGAGAGAGAGCAATGAGAGACAGCCAGAAGGATGAGCAAGGAGAGACAGCCAGGAGAGAGAGAGCGAGAGAGGTTTTTTTTCCGTTGGTAGATCTCATGTAGCTCGTCGTTTGAAAAGTAGATCTTAACACAAAAATTGTGGGCACCTCTGGTGTACATGATAGCATCCAATGAGGATTCCCTTCATAGTGGTCCGCTAGCACAGCATAAGCATATAATATGGAGCATTGCTATGGCTGCTGCCATTTGAATTTAATACTTTCTTGCCAACTTAGCATTCCTAAGTTGGCAAGAAAGGTCCCATGTCCTATGTATTGTGCAAGCCAACTTCAGCATTCTAGATGCACTTTCTGACAGTTCAATTTTCCTGAGTAATGTTTTTACTTGCGTTCGGTCTTCTGTTGAGACACAGATGAAATTCCTGCGTGCGGGGGCGAGCAAATTATAGGAACGCATATTTTTACAATAATAGGAGTAATACTGGGAGTGACTCCTTTTCATAGTTGTGAGATTAACAAAGCCCCTGAGGTAGGCAGGAATGTACACACGTGTGTGTGAGAAAGTGTTCAGTCCATCAATTATCCTTGCCTAGTTAAAGAGATAGTGCCATGCGTTTTCTCTACTTTTACCTTTTGAAATGTTGTTGTTGTTGTTGTTGTATATGTAAGTCGAAGGGAACAAGCTCCATTTCTGACTTCTGCTCCAAGAAAGCCAATTGCATGATAAGTTTAAAAAGTACTTATGCTTTGTCCAAGCAGGGCAAAGTAACAGGTTCTCTCCACTGCAGCTGCACATACTAATTTTACCTCTGCTCCCTTTATTTGCTGGAAGGAAAGAGAAATACCCAGTACTTCAGGGTATGGGACACATGGCATTATTTTTCTTCCCATGTGACAGTGCTGGTGCTTGGGATTGGCCACTCAGCCACCTAGCACTGCCAAATGCACGGAGAGAGTGCTCAGTCCCATCTAAACTTCAAGTGTTGAGCTTCTAGAGCCTTGGTTCTCAACTGGTGGGTCGCGACCCCGTGTTCAGTGGGTCGCCATTTGCCTTCCACTTTTCTAGGTGAGACACTCCTCAGCCTCCCCCTAGCGCAGCACTGTCAGTTCTCGCGATGAGCAGCCATTCAAAATATGCTGCCCGGCCCCGCGTGTCAGCTTGAGGTGGGCATGTGCTGAAAGTATGGCCATAAGGGATCACCATCCATACGTGTGTTGCATACAGCTCCCACATGTGCCCTGTAAGGGTGCTTGGACTGGACTGACGTCACATTCTGGCTCCCGACACGTCTACAGGGCGTGGAAGGGAGCTGTACAAATAATGCACGTACGGATGGCGCTCCGTCACAGCACGGCAGCCCACACAGGACCCCAGGCTGAGGATCCACTCCAGTTCTCGTAAGGTAGGGAGACTGGCTGCATCTTAAAAAAAAGAAAAACAATTATAATTTTTATTGGAGTGTGTATGTGTGTGAGAATGTTTGTGAGTGTGTGAGATTGTGTCTGTGGTTGTGTGTGTCTGTCAGTGTTTTTGAAGGTAGGTTCACACTAGTACAGTGCG
Organism: Nanorana parkeri; assembly: GCF_000935625.1. NCBI lineage: Eukaryota > Metazoa > Chordata > Amphibia > Anura > Dicroglossidae > Nanorana > Nanorana parkeri. The sequence goes on from NW_017306283.1 coordinate 3,511,562, forward strand.
TTAATTGAACAGTCCTATGCGATTAATGCATTGTACTACGCAATCACACCTACTGCACGTTCTGGTGTGGAAGCTGTGTTGCGTTGCCATTCATTTGACACCCCAAACGCACCTTCCACTCACAGTCCAATCGCCTGCACCTGAACGACTGGTACTGCAATGCTATGCATTCCATTGTAGTGCGACCTGGGTCGCAACTTAATGACCGAGGACAAATGTGGGTCCAGAGGTTACACAGGTTCAGAACCACTGTTCTAGAGTGCTTCCTCTCTTCACTGCTAGCAACCGGGGAAGTAGAAAGAAGATGAGTATGCATTGGCAAAGCCCAGGTTGTATTCAGTATAGGTTCACTTAGGACCCCAGAAATAAAGCAGGGGTATGGTCTTCATGTAGAATTGCATATTTATAAAGTACAGCAGCAAAATAAAAAAATAAAAAAATGCCAGGATGAGACCCAAAGTCATGTGATCAGACTGTCATCCAATCATGTAGTGCTAAGCAGGGACAATTCCATAGAGCACTGCAAGTTCCATACCACAGCCTGCATTTTATGAATGCAATGGAAGATGCGGCCTGCCATGTTTATAAGTTCTGTTATACACTGAGTGGCCAGATTATTATGACCACCTGACGTTTGTAGACAAATTAGCTATAATTAGCTATAATATTGCGCTGAAGTTGCTAGAGGGCCAGACCATTATAAATAGGGAAGCAGGTTGTTTACCACGACAGTAGAAGTGATTTGTTTCTGAAGATACGGGTAAACAACGCGATTTAACAGCCTTTGAACGTGGGATGATTGTTGGCGCTCGGAGCCATGGAGCGAGTATCAGCAAAACAGCAGAATTCATTAAATGTTCAAGAGCAGCTGTTGTTAAAGTGTTTAAAGACTGGACTGTCAGCCGAAAATCTGGGTCTGAACGTGCGAATTCTGGCCGTCAGCGACTAGTCAATGTTAGGGCAGAACGGAGAGTGGCAAGACTGGTACAAGACAACAGAAGGGCAACAGTGCAGTGTCAGATTCCTCGCATCACCTTTCAACATCTCGTGGAGTCACGAGGCGGCCCAACGAAGTCATCTCATGGCCCAACAAAGTACTGATGGGGTGGTCATAATAATCTGGCCACTCAGTGTATATCTATGGTGTATATACTCTGTTCTATGGAATAAGGTAGAGAATACAGCTGTGGCTTCCTTCCTGTTTTAGCCAAAAGCTATTTGCAGCATGCATATCTGACTGTGTGCTTGTGTTTCTCTGTGAGGCAGTGCAAGAAGTTCCAACAGTTTTCAATGAGTCAATCGACTCATAAACTATGTGTAGCAAAAGCTTAAAGCACAACACTGGTCCACATGTTTCTTTTTTTTTAGTTTTAGATAGAGTGGATGAAGAGTAAGAACCTTTATTTTGTTCATAGTGCTGTCCCAAAGGAGACATTTTCCTTCATTTCCTGTCACTAAAACATATCACAAAGTTAGAGGAAATCTCTCCAAAGTAAGAGACAACTGTCACTTGAACAGGTATTCAGTGGCGTAACAACCGGGGGGGGCAGCAGGGGCGCGGGCCCCGGGCGAAAAGTGAAGGGATATTCCATTTGGAAGAAATCCCTTCAACTCCTTTTTCAGACAGGATGTAAAAGTGACTGATATAAAAGTTTGGGTTACCATCCACTTTTTTCTCTCCATGACAATAGTCAACAGGTTAAAGAAGGGGGGAACCACCCCAACAGTAAACAGACAGCAATCAACATCTGTAAAAAGTCCAATGAAATCACCAAACAAAAGGTCCACAAGTTCGTACATTCATGCGTGTTCGCGGGCGTTTTTTTCCTTGTTTTCCATGCATTGCCCATTGATTTCAATGGGTGCCATATGCGCAACAAACGCAGTAAAGTAGCTTATGATGCAAAATTTTCAGCTGTGGGTGTCCTGCTTTTTCCCCATGTGTTTGTGTGCGTTTTCACGGCCATGTTTGGAGTGTCAATGACAGGTAATGGCACCGCTAGCATTGCAGTAGTCTGTTTTGGCATGTTGCACATTTTTGACACATTTTGTGGGCATGTGGCACGAATTTATGGAAGGCAAAGGTGTAAGTGGGGACTTATTCTGACATGGTGAGTCCTGACTTCTTGTAACTTCCAACTAAGAATTGTTTCTGGTGATTTTGCCATATCTGAAAAAAATAAAGTTCCACTTTAAAGCCCTACTCTGGGCTCCTTGCTTTCATCCTCCAAAGACCCATCACCTTCATCAAGAACCCCCCCGCCCCCATACCACCTTTCCTTTAATGTTTTACTTACCTTACTCTGGCGTATTCCAGGTAATCACATGATGCACTGTTTCCTCTTCCATCTTGGTATTCTCCCAGGGGTGGGTGGTCCTGAATGATGCAGAGTTTGGCACTGATTAGGTGACCTTGCAATGCTTAGCAGCAGCATTAGACAATGAGTACAGGCCTGGGTTCCATGCTCATGGGGTGAGGCCATGACACCCTCTGTCTTTCCTTTGGGTTAAGTGACAATGGGGGTCATTCAACCCAGAAAACATAGGACATCTAGTGGCTGAAAAGTGGCACTGCAGGAGACAGGTTTGCATTGAAGAGCAATATCACAGTCTGAGCTTTCTTTTTTGGGGGGGTTAAACAAGACCCTGGGGGAAGGGAGGGGAGGCATTTAAAAGAAAATATCAAATTTTATTTTCTCTTGAAACTGAAAAGGAAGTAATAAAATAAACTGAAAATTGTGCCACTGCCTTAAACAAATAGCGTATGATTAAATTATGTAAAATGCTTCATTTTATATACATTTTTTTTTCTGCTGAAATGACATTGTGCCTTGTACTAACATCCCTTTGATCCATTTATTAACAGAAAAACGTAAAAAAAAAAAGAAATGACATGTTCACGTGTTTATCTTTGGTCTTTATCTTCCGTGAGACACGGTGCGGTTTGTGCAATAAAAAACGGCCGACAGTTTGCCTTCAGGTGAAAGGATTCTTTGCATGTTCTATAAAGTGTACAATTCTACAATGTATGTCCGCTGCTGTTATGTGTTCCCATCCCTACCCAGAACTCTGGTATGTACTGTAATCTCTCAGATTTCCTGTAATGTGGTTACTGATTTACTTTATGGACTTTCTTTAGCTGTCTCTGAAAGTACATTGTATAGATGGAAGATAAATGTACATCATAAACCAAGGATCAGGTGTTCCTTATTGATTGGGGAGATGGCGGGCTGAATATAGAATTGGGTACAGGAAACTATCATTGGGTTTTATTTATTTATTGGAGTTTCAACATTTGTAACTTTTCAGTTTTTTGTATAAAATCAAACATTTAAAGTGACACTAAACTCAGGAGTTAAATCTTAAACATACATTCAAGTGCCTTAAAGGAGAACTATGAGGTGAGTGCTTTTCACTCACCTCATAGTTCTAGCCGACCTGTGACAATGAGACTGTCACAAGTCGGCTCTCTGCTGTGACAGTGGGAGGGGCTGGATTCCCCTCTCCCCGCTCTGATCCACCAGCGCTGACTGGCGGAACGGATGGGGGAGGGGGCGGGTACAGCTGGCTCTGCCTCTAGATAGGCAGAGCCAGCTGTCAGTCACGCAGCTGGGCGGATCCAGACATAATTGTCGGGATCCGCTTCAGCTGCGGTGCCTCAGTATACCGCGAGCTACAGCTCATGGTATACTGAGCCTAGGGTGACGGGAGGACGCTAGTTTGTGTCCTCCCGTTACCCTAAGGAGAACTATTTGGAAAAGCCTTAACCCCATAGTTCTCCTTTAACTATTACAACAATGTATCTTATTACAAAAGTAGCCACCCTCCAGAAGGAAGGACAGTGTCAGCACCAATTCAGAGATGATTGGAGGATCTACAGCCGAGCAGGGGCGTCCCGAGGCTGGGTGACACCCGGAGCGGTAACCGAGTGTCACCCCACCGCGACATCACTGCTCATGCGCGTTACGTCACCACGCGCATGCACGATGACGTCATCTCGCATGCGCGGCAGCATTCTGATACCTGACGGCGGCCATCTTGGTGATGGACGCCGGCAGAGAGAGGAGGGGACAGTCACCCGGCGGGATAAGGTATGCCACCGGGTCCCCTCCTCTCTCCTGATACTGTCGGGCGTTCGGTCCATGACCGAGCGCCCGACTTTTCAGAGGGGGGTGACACCAAAATGACT
>NW_017306283.1:3516540-3525054 GCF_000935625.1 Nanorana parkeri
GGAGGATCTACAGCCGAGCAGGGGCGTCCCGAGGCTGGGTGACACCCGGAGCGGTAACCGAGTGTCACCCCACCGCGACATCACTGCTCATGCGCGTTACGTCACCACGCGCATGCACGATGACGTCATCTCGCATGCGCGGCAGCATTCTGATACCTGACGGCGGCCATCTTGGTGATGGACGCCGGCAGAGAGAGGAGGGGACAGTCACCCGGCGGGATAAGGTATGCCACCGGGTCCCCTCCTCTCTCCTGATACTGTCGGGCGTTCGGTCCATGACCGAGCGCCCGACTTTTCAGAGGGGGGTGACACCAAAATGACTGTGAGTCATTTTGATGTCACCCCTCCAATGGTGTCACCCGGGTGCGGGCCGCACCCCCCGCACTAGGGTTGCCACCTGTCCAGGATTCACCCGGACAGTTCGGGTTTTGAATGCTGTGTCCGGGTTTCATGGCACCAGGAACCCAGACACAAGATGTCAGGTAGACAGGGGGCAACCAAAATTAAGATAGGGGCTACTGCCCCTTACTGAAAATAGTCTCAACTGTGATATTTACATATTAATGGGTGGTTCCTTTTACATATGAATAAGCCGTGACTCATTCTCCCCAAAAAATATGTCTGCGTGTCGCTAGAGTGTTCGGGTTTCGCTTGCAGTAAAGGTGGCAACCCTACCCCGCACCCCCCTTGTGACGCCACTGCACCCGAATGATACACAAATAAGATATATTTTTATTAATAGTTAAGGTACTTGGATGTATTTTTAAGATTTAACTCCTGACATTAGTGTTGCTTTAATACAGGGTGCTTCCATGACACTCAGTTTGCAAAGCAAGCTGAACGCTGCCCTGCACTGTCTGCATCTTTTTTGACAGTCTCCGTGAACAGCTTTGTATAAAATGAAGCCTTGCAGTTGGGTTACCCTTTTCTATGATACTACTTGACGGGAGCTCTATGATTCCTCTACAGTTATAATGCTAATGATAGGCCTGAACAGCAGACACATCCCGTCCTAGCTTAGAGCAAAGACAAGGACCTCTTAAAGGACAAGAGCACTTTCACATAACCGAATGCTAAATAATTGCCCCTCCCCTGCCCCAGCTGTATACCTAACTCACTCCCACGGCCATGGCCCACCGCAATATTCCCAGAATAAAGATAGCACTAGGATTCACGTTGGATTCCTGTGACCATTTGAAATCTGAACTCCAGGCCCACAGCTAAATACAGAGATGAAATACATATAAGGGAGCTGTTTTACTTGCCAAAGGAATAATATTTTTGTCCATTCAGTCCTGAGATTTACACAGCTCTGTCACACAGCACAGCCCTATCTGGTGGGCAGGAAACCTATTTTTTTTCTACTGCAGTTAAAGGAGAACTATGAGTTAAGTGTTATTCCCCATACTTCTCCTAAGGGTCATGGGAGGACACAAACTAGCGTCCTCCCGTGACCCAAAGCCCAGTATATCGCGAGCTACAGCTCACAGTATACTGAGACGCCGCAGCCGGGATGGATCCCGACATTACTGTTGAGATGCACCCAGCTGCGTGATTGACAGCTGGCTCTGCCTATCTAGAGGCAGAGCCAGCTGTACCCTCCCCCGCCCGTTCCCCCAGTCAGCGCTGGAGGATATGAGCGGGGAGGGGAATCCCTGCCGGGAGCCCGGAGTGACAGTCACTGCTCTCTGCAGGGAGATGATCGAGAAGTGAGCGAGCGCCGGTATGTGTTCGCTCACTTCCCGATCTATTGAGCCAACGTGTGACAGTTTCATTGTCATACGTCCGTTCGAACTATGAGGATGAGTAAAAATCACTCGCCTCATAGTTCTCCTTTAAGTAACGCAGTTCTTGTCCCTCCACTAGCCTGTGGAAAATCCTCCCTGTGAAAGCAGCAATGGCGTGTATATCTCCGGAGAGAAGGAGTTATATTAGGACATCCTGTGTAATCTCTCCACACTGCTGCAATATTACGTCTATGCTATGGGGACAGGATGAGCTTAACCTCTTGCCGTCCGCCCGTAGTAGAAAAACGGACGGACGGCACTGCTGCATCTGCGGGTTGCCGTCTCCAGACGGCAATTTTTTTCTGCTCGCGCGCGAGATCATAAGTGCCGTTAAAGCTTGCCCCTCCACTATCCTGTGACTAAAAACTGAAGGAGAAGCAGCAAACGGATGCGCTCATCTCTTTGTCGCTCTGATCTCTCCTCCTATCTACATATACTTTGTTAGCAAATGAGCATTGCACTCAACTAGCTCCTTGAGTTGCTCCTCCAATTCCCAGTCTGAGCGCTACTGCAATGGGGATTGCAAGGGGCTAATATCAAGTCACATTCAGGTACTTATACTGTTTGCATTTAAAGCAGAACTCAGAGGGAAAGAAAATGAACCCTTGCAGTGGGCCGTCCCCTGCACTGCAAGGGTTAAGTGCTAATTTTTGTCTAGATCCTGGGAGCTGGCTGGCTCCTGGAGTCTCTCTCCCCTTGCACTGCAGCGCTCTAAGGATCCTGGAGTCATCACGTTCTATACACAATGTGTAGGCAGCACTCCGGGCAAATGTGTTCTTAACCCTTGCAGTGCAGGGGGGTAGCCCAACTCCAGGCAAATGTGTTCTTAACCCTTGCAGTTCAGGGGGGTAGCCCAACTCCGGGCAAATATGTTCTTAACCCTTGCAGTGCAGGGGGGTAGCCCAACTCCGGGCAAATATGTTCTTAACCCTTGCAGTGCAGGGGGGTAGCCCAACTCCGGGCAAATGTGTTCTTAACCCTTGCAGTGCAGGGGGGTAGCCCAACTCCGAGCAAATGTGTTCTTAACCCTTGCAGTGCAGGGGGTAGCCCCATTCCGAGCAAATGTGTTCTTAACCCTTGCAGTGCAGGGGGTAGCCCCACTCCGAGCAAATGTGTTCTTAACCCTTGCAGTGCAGGGGGGTAGCCCAACTCCAGGCAAATGTGTTCTTAACCCTTGCAGTTCAGGGGGGTAGCCCAACTCCGGGCAAATATGTTCTTAACCCTTGCAGTGCAGGGGGGTAGCCCAACTCCGAGCAAATGTGTTCTTAACCCTTGCAGTGCAGGGGGTAGCCCCATTCCGAGCAAATGTGTTCTTAACCCTTGCAGTGCAGGGGGTAGCCCCACTCCGAGCAAATGTGTTCTTAACCCTTGCAGTGCAGGGGGGTAGACCCACTCCGAGCAAATGGGTTCTTAACCCTTGCAGTGCAGGGGGGTAGCCCCATTCTGAGCAAATGTGTTCTTAACCCTTGCAGTGCAGGGGGTAGCCCCACTCCGGGCAAATGTGTTCTTAACCCTTGCAGTGCAGGCGGTAGCCCCACTCCGGGCAAATGTGTTCTTAACCCTTGCAATGCAGGGGGGTAGACCCACTCCGAGCAAATGTGTTCTTAACCCTTGCAGTGCAGGAGGTAGCCCCACTCCGGGCAAATGTGTTCTTAACCCTTGCCCCACAGGGGGTAGCCCCAATGCAAGGGTTAAGGACACATTTGCCCAGAGTTCTTCTTTAAAAGAAGAACATTCATTAAATTATGTATGAATGAATACAGAGCTTGAGAGCTTGTATATCTGCCCGGAGTTCAGCTTTACATTGGTTTGGCTTTAACTGTGACCTCATACATTTAGGGAGGGGAGATAGGTCAGCAAGATGTGCATATTTGAGCTTGAGCTATTGTGCTTTGTAAACAACAGGCAGAGCAGGAAAGACTAGATAAGTAAACAAAGAAAGTTCTCTCTGTTGGATGGAAATATAATTATGACAGTACATGTGCGATAGTTCATATCTGCCCAAATGATATATTTATAAAAAAAAGTATATCCTGAATATGATACAAATACAAAAAATATGGACAAAATAAGGCCACATATTCCGCGTATTGTAGAGGAAGCTTTAGTTCCATTGTAATCATTATACTAAACACAACAGCGTCTCTCTATAAAGTGTACATTTCATGCAAAAACTATTCAAAGCAGCTTTTATTGTTTTACATTTACATAATACAACATTGACACCAAACGATGCAAACACCAATGGGAGCAAAAAGATCTTTTATAGGAATGAATTTCATAACCCGCATTACCTTTTGTGCTTTTCTCCTTTTTGACATTTATGAATGGGCAATATTTGCTTATTTCCTAAAAGATACAAGATTGAACCGGCAGAAGCGATGACTCACTCTTCTGTCCTCGTAATGTGTTTAGAGACACTGGAATTTATAGACAAGAGCTCTGCATACAGAGGAAGAAAACAATTCACTGTCAGATGTAAGGTGGATAAAACAGTGGATCAAAATGGATCAAAAGTTTAGAAATAACTTGAGCAATTGAACATTAAAGCTGAACTGGGGGCTATGTTTTTAATTGTCCCCTTGAAAGATTAAAAAAAGGCAGCTCTTGCTGCAATACTAACCTTCAATCTGCAGCTGGTCCTCACAGTACCTCTCCTTCACCACAAGGTGTCCTCAGTCTTCCAGTCTTTTGACACTTGTTTGGCTTCAATTTTTGACTGCTGTCAAAAACGATGGTCAATTTGACCTGGTTAACTACTAGAACATCAAAATGAACGTTTGATTTACATCGTTTTATTTGGGTGTCAATGGGAAAAATAACCCTTACATTGGTTACATAGTTACATAGTATTTGAGGTTGAATAAAGACACAGGTCCATCAAGTTCAACATTTGTGTCTCTGTGTGTGACTGTGCATTTGTATATGTGTACACGAGTCCCTGTGTGACCTTGTTTTTCAATGTACTTGTACCCCTGTATGTTAGGGTCTCTGAGGAAGGTATCTAAATGCTTTCTGAATGATTCAATGCTCTCAGCTGATACCACGGCTTGTGGCAGCGAATTCCAGACTTTAACGGCTCTAACTGAAAGGAAGTCCCTATGGCCTTTTTGGATACATCTTTTCTCCACCAATTTTAGGTGGTGGCCTCCACCTTGTTATGGAGTTTACTGTAAAATGTTTATTGCTGATGTTGCTATCACCACTAAACATTTTGTACATCAAAATCATATCCCGCCTTAATCTCCTCACTTCCACTTCATAGCTTTGATCCTCCAGCCCTTTCATTAGTTTGGTTGCCCTCCTCTGGACTCTCTCCAGCTCCAGGACATCCTTTCTGTGTATTGGTGACCAAAACTGAACTGCTGTCAGAGACCTGCTGCTTCCGCGCATGCGCCAAGTCCGGGTTCCCGTAATGGGCTTGCGCGCGCCACGTATTGGCAGCGGAAAAACGCGCCAAATGGCGCACAGGAAGTGACGCTCTCCAGATAATTTCTTCCCTATTTAAACCCAGACTCCACTCCAACTCATTGCTGGATTGTCTCTTCAACCGTCCTGATGTCTCCTGTTCCTTGTTACCAGTACCTTTGATTATTGACCTGGATTGACTTTGACCTTGTGTGCCTGCAGCCTGCCTTTGACCTCGGAACGTTTGACCATTCTTGTTTGCCTATGCCCTTGACCTCGGATTGCTTCACTGGACTGCCTACGCCTTCTCCTTTTGTACCTGCTCTGCTTGCTCGGTGTGACCTCGGCCTGTTGACCTCGGATATCGGGATTTACAAAACCCTGCTGCAAAACCAGATATTGGCCTGAACGATGATACTGCCTCTGGCCCTCCTGCCACTCACTGTCTATAAGGACTCTGTCCCCAATACCAGAGTCCCTAGGACACGAGCTGCAAGGGAAGCCTCCTCCTACATCCAGTCTCCACACAGGTACGTGATTGCTGCATACTCCCGATGTGGCCGAACCAGCGATCTACAAAGTGGCAAAATTATTGCTTTGTCTTGTCCAGGTCCTCCTGCAATGTTATAATGTCTAATCCCGAGTCTACTACCCTCCCAATTTTAGTATCATCGCTAAACACAGATACATGGCGATTAATACCTTCCCCAATTAGTGATCGGGATGCCACCCTTAGAGACAGCTAAAATATAATTGTTGTAATGCAACTGACAAGTAGCATTGACCCCGGAATTATCCAATCACCAGTTGGGCGGTCAATCAGCTACAGCTCAAGGAGCTCCTAGACACTCCCTGGAGGAACCTTAAGGTTGCACGGAACCGCCAATAGAGAATGGCTGCTCTGTATATTCAAACCTGCCTCAGGCTATCCCATTCAGCTCTGCGATAAGATCAGTTAGAAATCTATTATCTCCGACTAGAATGGGGGTTAGGTTGTTGTTGCTAGAAAATTTACATTTTGGCTCCCTGGTGTGCGTTGGTGTCCCATTTGGGTAGGTCATTGGGTGAGGAGGTTGTTAATAGTCAGATCTCTGACCTATGGGGGCCATGGCTGAGATCTTGTAAAGGCATGTCCAAGAATAAAGAGTGGAGAGTGCCAACTAATATCAAGCTCCAAAATAGTTTATGGTCTTGTACTGTTGAGTTTAAAAGCCAACATGCTTCTAGGATTCTAAAGGGCTCCCTTCATCAGGGCTCAGAACCCCTTAGATTAATGTGCATGTCCGCCCCTTTTTTTTTATATAAGGAAAAGGATTAGAATACCTGCTCAGATTTTACTGATATCTAAAGCTCCATTATGGAGATATCCCTCACTTCCTGTCCTGGTGACAACAATTTTGCGACAAAAGTGGAAGTGAAGGAAAATCTTGACGGGACTGCTTGCCTCCCCCTATTTTTCTTTATAAAAGTGTTTTTTTTTTAAATTTCTGTCTGTATTTCAGTTTGAGATTGATATTTTAAATATTTAAAAGATAAATTGCATGTGGATATTACATTTTTAGATTTCCAACAAACAGTTGGACTTAAAAGCTTCATTTCTCATGTGTATCTGGCTATTCCTATCTGCTCTGCTGAAAAACACCAAAGAAAACCAAACAAATACAAAAAAAAGGTTGTAAACAGGTTGTTTACACAGCTCAACAGCTCAAGAGGAACTCTGCACACATAACTGAATGATCAGAGGAGTGACTCATCTCCCCTCCTTGCCTCCTATATTCGCAGAGGGCCATGTGCATTTTCAGTCTGGCAGAGAGAGACTGAAGGTGAAAAGCTTCTTTTATTCTCTATTTTTAGAAAAAATATATATAAAACACACCGGTGTCTTGTGTTCTATGTAAGAAATAATTACTTGTAAAGGCTTTTTTTCAAAAAGATGAAAAGCATCATTTTAAAACCTTATCGACTTAACCACTTGCTGCCCAGAGCAATTTCTTACCATTTGCACACACATGATAAAATCAGAATTTTTGGCTAAAAAACAGCTTCAGACCCCCAAAGAATGATATATTTTCTGAAAGCAGAGGCCCTGTATAATATAAAGATGCTAGTTGCAATTTTTTATGTTGCGCGCTATTTCAGCAAATGTTTATCAAACAGGTATTGTTAGGATAAAATACACTAAAATGAAACAGAAACAGAATATAATACTCAATTATTGGGTAAAATATAAAAGACGGGGTCGCGCCGGGTAAATAGATACCAAACATGTCAAGCCTTAAAATAGCGTGTGTCCTTGAAACCGCAGAAAAACTACAGTAACCAAAATTTCCCATAGGCAAAGCTTTAAATGCTTTAACGTCTCATCAGTTTAGGGTTAACAGTGATTGATGGGCCTAGAATTATTGCTCTCACTCCGACGCTCGCGACGATATGTAACATGTGTGCCGCAATTTTAGTTTTTGCACATGGGCGCATCCGACGCGTGTTTGTGTTGTATGTGCGTGCACGTGGGGGGCAGGGTTTTTTTGTTCTTTATCTGTTTTTACAATTTGTTTTTGTTACACTCAGCTTTATTGCTATTGCATAGGGGCTGAGAAGCCCGTTATGTAATAGCAAATATAATGTTCAGGTCCTCTTTATGGAGACATCAAAGGTCTTTCAGACCCCTAATGTCACCTACGGACCCCAAAGAAGCTGATGAAGCAGAGGAGCTGGAGAATGTGCACAGTGACACCGGAAGTGATGTAATGCACATAACTTCTGGGTCCAGTGATCAGAGGAGAGATCAGCGGCTGGAAGCCTGCTGATCTCACTCCAATCTGTCAGGGGAGACCTGCCGTGCCGGTCTCGGGCTCACACGGGGACAGTGAAGCCCAGGAAGCCGACGGCTGCAACGGCAGCGGCGGAGGGGGGGTGACAAACGCCGCAGCACCGTCAAAGTGATCCGGCACCTGTACAGATTTAAACAGCAATTACCGGCTGCTTAAAACGGTACCAAGAACACGGCAGCAGCAGCAGCCGTGTTCTTGGTATAACCACTTCCAGCGGAGTACATTTACGTGACCCCACCGGAAGTGGTTAAAAAAGCTAAAACCGATCTAAAAAACATTATAAAAAAGGCTTTTTTTCCCTTGCTTTTCTTTTGTAAATGTAATGGAGGAAGTGACTTAGCGATGTGGTTTCCTTGTCACTAACATATCACTGCTTGCTGCTTTCCTTTAAGACTCACCAAACTTTCAATCTGCATTACTAATCTTTATATTCTATATTTTATTATATATTCTATGTTCTATTTTATATTCTATTCCATATTCTATAT
>NW_017306283.1:3525868-3558426 GCF_000935625.1 Nanorana parkeri
GGGGGGGGCCTGGGTGGGATTACCGCCCTGGTGGCCCTGGATTTGTGGGACTTCCCATTTCGGTGGCCGCTGACTCCTCCCGTCCCTTGTTCGACACTGTGGGAATTACGTTATAGCTACATGTTGTTCTAACCCTTTATCTCTAGGTGTCTCGTGGTTACGAGTGCCACACGAGTTACGACGGACCATACCGGCTGACCCAATCCTCCCTGGCAAGGATATGCGGGTATACAAGTGGCTCCTTTGATTATAGGTTTTGAAGGACTCTTCCCTGCCTACTTTGTGACCATCCCACCATTGCCCCGACCATTACTCAGGCACGCTCTATATTCAAAGGTACCACCTTGTCGCCTTTCCCCTCACCCCTGACACCGATCCTGGGGGACCCAGACTATGACGCACAGTTCAGAGGTACGTAATGTAACGCACAGTACAGAGGTCAGCAGTACCGAGCTCAGTAATGTAACGCACAGTATTGTGGTTAGTAATGTAACACACAGTGCAGAGGTCAGCAGTACGGAGGTCAGTAATGTAACACACAGTACAGAGGTCAGTAATGTAACGCACAGAGGTCAGTGGTGTAAGGTAGAAAGAACAGAGACTTACAGTGCACATAGCTGATGTGACTCAGGTGCCCTCTTCCTCTCCTGGTTGTGGTGGTGGTGGTGGGGGGGTACAGCAATGTATCCTCCATGTTCGAGAGTTGAAGCCTCCCTCCTGTCCTGCCTCTCCTGCGCTGTCCTGCCTCTCCCGCGCTGTCCTGCCAGTCTGCCAATAGTATTTCTGTAGCCTTCCTCCCAGCCTATGGCAGCTGAGGGCGAAGGAAGCTGCATGTGGCCGGAGGAGCCGCCGGTGTAAGACAATACACCCGAACTGATTCTTCTCCTCGGCCGCTCTGTAGCGGCAGCAGACGAGGATAACAAGAGAGAGAACTGAACCGGTGATTGCCGTTGCTGAATCTGCGGCAGCCCCCCCCGAATTTCCGCTCGCCCCCGCGCAATTGTCACTCGCCATTTGCGAGGGGGCGCGTGGACCTTTTGAGCCCTGATCTATATTATAATATATCTTTTGTATATGATGTAATATATATTTTATATTCTATGATATATTCTCCTCTTCTGTAGTTGTATTCCCGCTCTAAAGCTCTGCTACTTTGTTACTCTCTGCCTATAATCTCAACACGATCTACATCAGCAGCCTGTCTTTTCTCTGACTAAGGCTCCATTCACACAGGAGTAGCTCTCAACACAAAAAACACACTTTAATGTGCATTGTTCAGACTTTGGCAGCATTTAAGGAACCGCAAGGCCCGCAAAATAGTCCAAGCGCGATTTTTGACGGATTCCGCACGTTCGCGGCTATAGTAATAGATGCAAACGAGCGGAATCCGTGCAGATGAAAGATTTTGCGATTTTAGCGATAAAACAATGGGAACAGCCCAGTGAAGTTGAGACGTGGGTATTTGCGTTGCGTTGCATCAAAAAATAGATTGCATGCCACGTTCTGGAGGCATTGCCGCTGGAATAATGCCTCCATTGAAGTCTATTGTGCCGCTTGGTCGGCGCTCCCTAGAGCGGTTGTCAAGCTTTGCGCAGGCGTTCAGAAGGTTTTGAAATCCCAGAAAAAATTCAACCACTGTATGGCCAGCTTAAGATAAGAGATGAATGTTTGTGCTGCAATCACATAACCCCAGTGTTACACTGACCTGAAACAAGCATGCAGCCAGGGAATCACTTAAAAACCTGACATGCATGTGTTTGTCCAAGGTCAGTAACCCTGGAACTTGCACTTCTTAAAACAAGTTAGCAATGGCAGCTCCTATATTGCCATCCTTACAAACATTTCATAGAAGACCTTCACAGGCAGTGGCGGAACTATCGCCAAAGCAACCCAGGCAGATGCTATGGGGCCCGGGGGGCCCAGCCAGGTTGAGAAACAAAGGGGTCCCCTTGATGTCGTGTGGGTCGCTTTGGCATTGCAGGCTGCTGGCTGTCGCTGGCGGCTGTGAGGAGGAACGCACCGCTGTTCAGATCACTGACAACCTGTCAGTGATCAATGCAGCTGAGCTTTTCTCATCACAGCCGCTGCGTAATGAGTGACAGCCAGCAGCTTCAGAGGAGGAGGAGGCTGGGCCCAGTGTCTGCAGCGGAGGAGGAGTGGTTGAGGCTCACAGCAGATCGGGGCTGACAGGTAAAGGTGTGTAGGGGTGTGACCAGCCCACCTGAGACTCTGCAGAGCACACCATAGAGAGTCCATAGTGGGCTCTGCAGGGTCACTCTCAGGTGGGCTGTGTGGGATCTCAGGTGGGCGTAAATAAAAATGACAGGGCCCCCATACAAAATTTTGCAATGGGGCCCCTGTGATTTCTAGTTACGCCCCTGATCACAGGGAACTGTAATAGAGACGCTGGGGTGAACTTCAAACATATTGATCCCCTGTGCATGAAAACGAAAGCAAACACGGAATGTCCTTGTTCCAGACGGTTGCACGCTTTAGTCATGCATGTCTTTCATGTGCAAAAAAACCCAGAGTTCTTCCAGTGAAAAAAAAAAATAAGTTATGGAGGGTCAACAGTATGTACACATTTCTTCATATCTGCCAGCAATGTGACGGATGTGTTTGTTTTATGACTCAGAGATGCCCTAAAGTTTATTGTTCAATGAGCGAAAAAAAACGGATGTTTGACTTTCCTCTCGTTTTCTTTAGCCCTCCGCTCTGCTAGAACAAACGCGGCTGATATCACAGAGGGAGGAAAATCCTCCCTGTAAAATGAGCAATGGCGTGTATATCTCCGGAGAGAAGGAGTTATATCAGGACATCCTGTGTAATCTCTCCACACTGCCACAATATTACGTCTACGTTATGGGGACAGGATGAGTTTACAGGGATCATAAGTGCAGTTAAAGCTGAACTCCAGAATCAGTAAATATTGTCTTCATACAAGAGCCCTAAGTATTCCTATTTGTGTATTTCTTCCAGATCTCTGCAGTAATCCAGTGTGAGCCTTGGAGCTTCCTGTAATAAAGACCGCTCACTGCTGCTCTCTCACCTTGTGCTGGGTGACTGGCCTTGTCTCCTCCCCCTCTTGTAATAAAGACCGCTCACTGCTGCTCTCTCTCCCTGTACATGGTGACTGATCTTGTCTCCGCCCCTTCCTGTAATAAAGACCACTCACTGCTGCTCTCTCTCCTTGTGCAGGGTGACTGGTCTTGTCTCCGCCTCTTCTGTAGTTTTCTACAGGCAGCCTGTAGTGGGTGGGGCCTGCTGGGCCCCTCCCACAGCTATTCTCTCTGCACAGGCTATGTACAGCACAGTGATGTCACGGCTACCTTTACAAAGTGATAACCGGGACTGAAAAAGCATTAGAAGCACACAAAGCGTATTTATACCATTTTGTGGCTAGATAAGAGGCATATAACGTTTCCGGAAGTATCAAATGCATAAGATTCTTTAGCTCTGTAATAGAACATTTAAAAAATGTTCATACACATTTTATCATACTTGATAAAAGGTGAAATCAGGTTTTGGTAGGGATTTCTGCTCTGCAGGGCCATCCCTATAATAAGGCTGTTGCCTCAGGCGGCTTCTCTTTGGGCCGCGTCCCGCTCCCAGCTCCTGGCAACCAGTGACATCACTGGTCACCATGCACCCTGCACCCCCCATGCAACCTCAGGCTGCGAAAAGGTGAGGGATCCCCCTGGATTTCTGCATTGTAAGCAGAGGAACAGGGGGGCAATCTCAGCTTAGTGATCCCTTATGGTCCAAAGAACAGGTTGCAAGCTGAAAAGTGGCTAGTAGATTGCAGAATGAAATTTCTTATCTATGCTCTGTTGGCTGTTTGTTTAGAGCTGTCTAACATGGAACTGCAGCTTTATTAGAAAATGCATTTCCTGTCAGCTAAAAAAAAAAAAGAAGTTAAAAGCCACTCTCACTGCAATCCTCACCTCCTCTCAGGAGCTGGCACCTGCAGACTCATAGCTGTGAAGCCCAGCATCGTTGGTCTTCCAGGTTGAATTAGCCTGGGCTGTCACAAACCTGCACTCTTGGGGTATGCCAGTGTTCTATCGAAAGCTCCAACTCATCCAGATCTCCAACTACCTCACTTCCAGTGCTCAGAAAGACTGGAGGTCTGTACAGTTGCGGTGCGCATAGCGTTTTCAGAATACTCGTCGAGTTTGCCACCTGCTGAATATTGTTAAAATGCAGCTGTACAGAGCTCCGTCAGTCTTTGTGTTTTGCAGTCTAATGCCATCTGGTCGAAATCTCCAACTTGTAAGTACCCGGCAGTGAGGCAGTTGGAGATTTCGACGAGTTGGAGCATTCGATAGAACAGCGGCATGTCAGCCTGGGTCACTGCTGGTGGAAGATGAAAATATAGAGGCTGACATTATTATAGAACTATAACATTAGTTGAGCGGACCAAAGACCCCAGGAAAAAAGTTTATATACATTTAAAAAATGGGGGGGGGGGGGGGGGGTACTTCAAATGGGGGTAATTGGCCACAGGTTCCAGTATACCTTTCTACGGAACTCTCCTTGTAACCTCAACTATCATCCTAACCCTAATTCTAACCCTTCCTTTAACTCTGGTAACCCTCTTGTAACTCTCCCTTTAACCCCAACCTTTAAAATAACTTGCCATGTAACCCCCATCTCTCACAATAAGCCTACCTGTAACTCAAACTCTTATATTTACACTCCTTGTAACCATAACTCTAACTTTAACTCTCCCTATGACCAAACCCTCACACTAACCCTTCCTGTAACCTCAAAATTTGCCTCCCATAACCTCAACCTTCACACTAATTCTGTAACTCTAATCCTAACTGTTCTTGTAGCGCTACAATTCCTTGTACCCCCAACACTCACAGTAAGTCTCCCTGTAAAGAGAGTTAGCGTGAAGGTTTGGGGATATCTCACATTAATTCTTCATGTATCCCCAACACTTACACTAACTGTGCTCCCATCTCTCACATTACTCCTCCCTATAACCCCAACCCTGACACTAAGTTGCTCTGTAACCTCAACTCTCACGCTAACTCTCCATGTAGCCTCAACCCTCACATTAGCCTCCTTGTAGTCTCCACCTTCACGCTAACCCTGTGACGCTAACCCGAACCCTTTTTGCAACTCTAACTTTCCTTTTATCTATGTGTCTATACACACAACCTTGACACCAACCCTCGCTATAACTCCAACTCTTACACTAATCCTTCCTGAAACTCCAATCCTCACACTACGCTCGCTGTAACCCTGACCATCCGTTCAACTCTAACCATCCCTGTAGCCTCTACCTTCACACTAACCCTGCGACCCTATTCTTAAACCTTCCTGTAACTCTAACTCCCCTTGTAACACAATCTCACACATTAACCCTCCTTATAACCCCAACCCTTACACTAACCCTTCCTATAACCCTAACCCTGACACTAACCCTTCCTATAACCCTAACCCTCACACTAACCCTTCCTATAACCCTAACCCTGACACTAACCCTTCTTATAACCCTAACCCTGACACTAACCCTTCCTATAACCCTAACCCTGACACTAACCCTTCCTATAACCCTAACCCTGACACTAACCATTCCTATAACCCTAACCCTGACACTAACCCTTCCTATAACCCTAACCCTGACACTAACCCTTCCTATAACCCTCACACTAACTCTCCTTGTAACCCCATCTCTCACAATAACCCTCCCTATAACCCCAACCCTAACACTACCCTCCCTATAACCACAACCCTGACACTAACCCTCACTATAACTCCAACCCTCACACTAATCATTCCTGAAACCCCAATCCTCACACTACCCTGTAACCGCTAACCATCCCTTCAACTCTAACCATCCCTGTAACCCCCACCTTCATAGTAACCTTGTAACCCTAATATTAACCTTTCATGTAACTCTAACTCTACATGTAACCCCATCTATCACATTAACCATAGGAATTAAATTGAACCATTAGGGATGGGCACCACACCCCCAATTAGAATTGTATACAAGAAAAGAAAAGCGGGGCTTTAAAAGTGTCCAAACCATACAAGACGTCCATCAAACATACATGGTTTTGTATAAACGTATATTTAATACATACATAAAGACTTGGTTACAATTAAAATGTCATTGACATGATACAATGTTACATTGAAATCAAGCTACCTCCTTTTGGTGCCCATACATGTGTACATATATATATCATTCATTAGTATAACATGGACTCCTTGAGTCCTGATTTCTGTAATAGTTGTATGATCCACTGTGGGCCCCATCTCCGACGCGTTTCGCAGCTGTATGTGCTTCCTCAGGGAGGTTGGAGGTATTAAGGAGGTAGCTTGATTTCAATGTAACATTGTATCATGTCAATGACATTTTAATTGTAACCAAGTCTTTATGTATTAAATATACGTTTATACAAAACCATGTATGTTTGATGGACGTCTTGTATGGTTTGGACACTTTTAAAGCCCTGCTTTTCTTTTCTTGTATACTATCACATTAACCCTCCCTATAAACCCAACCCTGACACTACCCTCCCTTTAACCACAACCCTGACACTAACCCTCACTATAACTCCAACCCTCACACTAATCCTCCCTTAAAACCATAAACCTCACACTAATTCCTGAAATGCTAACCACCCCTTCAACTCTAACCATCCCTTAACCTTCACACTAACACTCTATATAACCCTAATCACAACCCTTCCTGTAACTCTAATCTTCACACTAACCCTCCCGCTAACCTCAACCCTCACACTAACCCAGTAAATCTTTCCATAACCCTTCATGTAACTCCAACCCTGCCTGAACCTTCATACTAATACTCCATGCAACCCTAATCCCCAAATTTCCTGTAACCCCTTGTTTGCATACCCATTGTTCCTACACCAGTTCCCCTCTGCAGAAGACCAACACTTCTTGTACTGAAATATACTGAATCTGAAATCCCAGAGCTCGCATCTCCTGAATTGTTGAAGCATTTACTTCTGTAGTGAATCATCCTCCGTATTATTTCCGCAGTTTCTATTTCTGACCGTGTATTGGCTTTAACGGTTGTGTTTGTTTCTGAATGACTATATTTGAAATACTGACCGTGTGTATCTGCTGTAGATTGTCTCAGTGTGAAACTCGTTGTCTCAGTTTCACCCCGTGATTCAGAAAAAGACAAAAAAGTGTCATGTGACCTAACTAAGGAAAAACTCATTTATTCACAAAATCAGCTTCTGATCAGAGGAAGAAACATTTTCCTGCAATATCACAATGGCCCTATCATCAGAGGAAACCCCTCCTTGCATGGAATTTCCTAATGTTATGGACCATGCCAAAGAATGCCGAGGAGAGAAGTCATTATTTGCACATTGATACCATTATTTGGTCAGCTATGAAGTGAACAATTGGAGTCAACTTTCTTACTTAGTTTGAAAGTACACAATGAAGGTGATTTCTACTAATGAGAGCAATGGAGCATGTCTACGTTGCTGGTAGCAGCCAGTCAGAAGACTTTCTTCATTGCTTTGGCTAACAAAATAAACAGCATGAGGAAAAAGGAAGCCATGACTGCTCGGGATAGTATTATGATTTAAAATGGTATTTTAAACCACTATAGGTTTTTTTTTTTTTGGGGGGGGGGATCCCAAATATGGGCTTTTATTTATGTTTTTAAAGCCCAACTCCAGCTTCCCCTCACCCCCTACCAGCACCTAAATATTAATAATTTGAAGCATACATATCTTAGGTGCAGATTTACTCTAGGCAGTCACCTGACAAGCGTGGTCCTCTCCTCCGTCTACAGTTTTAGACAGATTTAAATGCTACATTGAGTGATGCCAGAAGTGTCAGTTCCTTCCAAAACTAACAGATCAGTATAGTACATTAAATGAACAGAAAATTTAAGAAACCTTTTTTGCAGATTGGAAGTATATTATTTAATATTTATTTCTAATAACTATACTGCCTGGCCCAAAAAAAGTCACCACCTGGATTATGTTTGTTATGAGCTAGGGTTGCTTCAGTTGGTCAGGTCTAGGTTTAGCAACGTTATGTGCTCAAAACAATGAAGTCAGCTGCCTACCTGAATATACTGAATTACATCAATGGATGTTTTCTTCCCTGATGGCACATTGGGCATATTCCAAGATGACAATGCCAGGATTCATCGGGCTCAGCTTGTGAAGAAGTGGTTCAGGGAGTATGAGACATCATTTCCACACATGGATTGGCCACCACAGAGTCCAGACCTTAACCCCCGCTGAGAATATTTGGGATGTGCTGGAGAAGACTTTACGCAGTGGTCCGACTCTCCCATCATCACTACAAGATCTTGGTGAAAAATTAATGCAACTCTGGATGGAAATAATTGTTGTAACATTGCATAAGCTTATCGAAATTATGCCACGGAGAATGCATGCCGTAATCAGAGCTGAAGGCAGTCCAATGAAAAGATAGTGTGTGACTTTTTTGGCCAGGCAGTGTGTGTGTGTGTGTATTGTGGCAGTGTAAGCCAATGCCATGGTGTAGTTTGGCAACTATGGCACCCAGGACTCTCAGCCAGAGAAGCTGAGAGGGTCCAGAGAGTAAAGCATGTTATAAGGAAGAACCTGGCTTTTCAGGTTCTTCCAGGTTTTCCTAATTGTAGCTGGGATCTGGAGCTCTGGAGATGTCTTAGGAGCTCTGGGTGGGATGAGATCTCCAGTCCTGGGGCCAGGTGTTGCCAATGACCAGCCTGGGCTGATCAGGTGGCTGAGAGCAGCCTTATTAGAAGCCAGCCCAGTGCTCAGAGGAGTGTTGGAGTTGTGTGTGTGCAGGGAGCACATGGACACAAACTTGGGTGCATGCTGGACGCACAAGGAACAGCTAAGGGTGGCTGGGAGAGGTCAGGAAGGTCGGTGACCCAATGGACCTGTTGAACGCACTGCTGGGAGAGCAGAGTGAGTGCCCACGAGGGGAGAGGTCAGGAAGGTCGGTGACACTAGAACCTGTGGTACAGACTGCTAAGAGAGCAGAGTGAGGGGTGAGCAGCGTGAGTGTCTTGAAGCTGTGGAAAGCTACCGAGCGAAGCTAAAAGACTGTCATTTATGTTGCGGCTAAAAACCGTCTTGTGCACAGGGGAGGTCTACCCTGTGAATGGAATTATATATTTGTGTTTGCCCTTTTAATAAACTGCGTTTTACTTGACTTACCTGGACTACAGTGGAGTGTCCTTGTTACAGTATATATATATATATATATGTATATATATACTCACAGAAATGAGTACACCCCTCCACATTTTTGTAAATATTTTATTATACCATTTCATGTGACGACACAGACGAAATGACACTTTGCTACAATGTAAAGTAGTGAGTGTACAGCTTGTATATCAGTGTACATTTGCTGTCCCCTCAAAATAACTCAACACACAGCCATTAATGTCTAAACCGCTGGGAACAAAAGTGATTCTACCCCTAACTGAAAATGTCCAATTTGGGCCCAATTAGCCATTTTCCCTCCCCGGTGTCATGCGACTCGTTAGTGTTACAAGGTCTCAGGTGTAAATGGGGAGCAGGCGTGTTAAATTTGGTGTTATCGTTCTCACTCTCTCATACTGCTCACTGGAAGTTCAACATGGCACCTCATGGCAAAGAACTCTCTGAGGATATGACAAAAAGTATTGTTTGTTTAAATAAAGATGGCCTAGGCTATAAGAAGATTGCCAAGACCCTGAAACTGAGGTGCAGCACGGTGGCCAAGACCATACAGCGGTTTAACAGGACAGGTTCCACTCAGAACAGGCCTCGCCATGGTCAACCAAAGAAGCTGAGTGCACGTGCTCAGCGTCATATCCAGAGGTTGTCTTTGGGAAATAGACGTATGAGTGCGGCCAGCATTGCTGCAGAGGTTGAAGGGGTAGGGGGTCAGCATGTCCGTGCTCAGACCATACACCGCACACTGCATCAAATTGGTCTGCATGGCTGTCGTCCCAGAAGGAAGCCTCTTCTAAAGATGATGGACAAGAAAGCCCGCAAACAGTTTGCTGAAGACAAGCAGACTAATGACATGGATTACTGGAACCATGTCCTGTGGTCTGAGGAGACCAAGATAAACTTATTTGGTTCAGATGGTGTCAAGAGTGTGTGGCGGCAACCAGGTGAGGAGTACAAAGACAAGTGTGTCTTGCCTACAGTCAAGCATGGTGGTGGGAGTGTCATGGTCTGGGGCTGCATGAGTGCTGCCGGCACTGGGGAGATACAGTTCATTGAGGGAACCATGAATGCCAACATGTACTGTGACATACTGAAGCAGAGCATGATCCCCTCCCTTCGGAGACTGGGCCACAGGGCAGTATTCCAACATGATTAAGACCCCAAACACACCTCCAAGACGACCACTGCCTTGCTAAAGTAGCTGAGGGTAAAGGTGATGGACTGGCCAAGCATGTCTCCAGACTTAAACCGTGTCGCCACCCCCGGTGGACGGGGAAAAACGCGTAAACACGATATGCTTGATTTGTGAGTTAGATGACCGCACACACGGCAATCCCACTCAGGACTGTTTGAATGCCCAATTAATAAACCTTACACTCGCAACAGCAAAAGTTCACGGGACAACGAGATTTCAAGAACAATCTATCGATTGGGGTTTTGAGACCCCTAACAGTGAGTAAGACTGACCTATGTGAACATTTCACAAATCTGTATTTAAGGTGTCTCCCCCCCTTAATAACTCACATCTCCCAAAAGGAACCCTGTCTGCGGTGTCACTAACTATTCATCCAGGGTCTGCGGGATTGTCACATGCTGTTTTTTACAAGTGACTTTAAACACACTTCCATGAACATTACCAACCTGAGAAACCTTCCTCTTACCATTGATTTTTCACCTGCTCGGAGTATTCTGAATCACTGAACTAAACTGTTTCCATGTAATGAATACAAACGCTGTCCATACGGACATGAATACATTGTAACAGTGTCAAGCTCTTTTTATCAATTGAAACAATACATCTACTTTAGAATCAAGAGGATTTTTCACGAATACTAGGGATGTACCAATACCGATACTAGTATCAGTATCGGTACCGATTCCAAGAATTTGGGCAAGTACTTGTACTCGCCCAAATGCCCTGATACCTTCCCTGATCCCCGTAAAGGACCATGGAGCCAGCTTCCAGCCAATCACAATTGAACTGGCCAAACAACATGGAGCCGGCTTCACAGGCAATCAGGAAGCTGGGCCAGCTCCATGCCAGGGGAAGCACAGGTATTGGTACTCGGTACCGGCAAAAGCAAAATATCGGTAAAACCGGTATCGGTGCTTCTCTAACGGATACCTATCATCCATGAATTGGCCTGCTTCCCTTTAGTTGTCTGATTGGTTTGCTGATCTCTAGATTTTAGTTACCGGCCATAATATCATGCAAGTTCCAGGCGCAAATAAATGCCAGTTCTTTCTCAATGGGTAACTCATGACGCATGTATTTGCAGAAAGTGGTTGCCTTGGTCTATAACAGTCTTTATTCCGAACGGCAAAAGTGTTAAAAATGGTATACTTTGACAGGAAACCGCACCTACGAGAGTATTTATGTGGTTTTACAGCTACAAAGACTTCATTACAATTAGCATGATTAGCTTGCGTTGGCTTTACAAATTTCCTAGTGTATTATTTGGCATTTGGGGAAAGTCCATTTATGTGACTGTAAAGATCAGTGTGTGACAATATACCATGTGGTATTTCCATGTCAAGTAATGAGATTTTAAGTAGGCGTGGAAAATTGTAATATGTAAAACACCTTTAAAGTTTATTTTGTTTTACATGTTGTTCCAAAAAAAAAACCTACAACATGACATCATAGTTCTATGAATTCATTTTATTTATTTTTCTAACATCATTGTGAATGTGATGAGCTTATATGATAAAGCCGAACTCAAGCCAAAAGTAACACGATAAAAAATCAATAGCCCATTAAAAAATTAAGTAAAAAAAGTAATTTGCTGCAATATTCACCTTCAATCCAGAGATTTCCTCCATCCTCAGCCGGATGGCCAATATCATTTAACACATGTCCTTTGAGCCCAGGTTGTATTGGACCCACCCCCGGCTTGTGAATAGGCAGGGAAAGGATAAGCTCCTTATCTCCTCCTATTAGCATGCTTCATGTCAGCATATGAACTGATTGGCTCCTTGTTCTGTTTCTTTGTCTCATACTCCAGCCCTGCTGTACAGGGACCGCTAGAAGCTGATACTGAGTCAAATTCAGGTGCGTTTACTGCTCACACTTAAAAAAGACATTTAAATGAGAACTATGGGGTTAAAGCTTTTCCCCATAATCTTTTCCCCATAATCTTTTCCCCATAATTCTCCTTAGGGTAACGGGAGGACACAAACTAGCGTACTCCCGTCACCCTAAGCGCAGAGCTCGCGGTAAACTGAGACGCCGCAGCTGAAGCGGCTACCGACTATTATGCCGGGATCCGCCCTGCTGCGTGAGTGACAGCTGGCTCTGCCTATCTAGAGGCAGAGCCAGCTGAACCCGGCCCCTCCCCCGTCCGATCCGCCAGTCAGCGCTGGCGGATCGGAGCGGGGAGGGGGGAATCCAGCCCCTCCCCTGTCACGTGACAGGATCGAGAAGTGAGCGAACGCCGGTATGTGTTCGCTCACCTCCCGATCTACTGAGCCGACCTGTGACAGTCTCATTGTCACAGGTCGGCTAGAACTATGAGGTGAGTGAAAAGCACTCACCTCATAGTTCTCCTTTAATTATAAATTAATGATCACAGAGCTGCGACCCACAAATACTAACCTTGCCAGCGATCCCTTGTGGCTCCGTCTTGTGCCTCAGCATGTAACAATGTCACAAATACGTACTTTAAAGCAGGCCTAGACTTAACGTATACTTGGCTGTTTGACCTACAATTAGAAAAAAGTGTACCATGAACAATTTCTAACCAGAAGCAGAAGAGCCCTTCTGTGCATGTGACCGCTAGCGCCAGTGGTGCATCCCTATTAAGACAATTTGTGTGGTCACCTAGCTCCCAAGGCTCTTAGGGGACTATACCTTGCCATGCCACTATTGCTGTATCTTGTGTACAAGGTATGTATTGAAAACTTTCCCTAAGGCGTAACTACAGTTTGGGCACCAAATGAAAGAAACAGTCCCTGGCAGCTTAAAAAAAACAGCTGTGGTTTTAATGACACCCGGCCTCTTCCTGTGAGTCCAGGGTGTCAAGGCTTTTCCTTGCTCTGGACCCACAGGAGAATGCTGCACAGAGTTGTACCACATCAGTCCACCCACCACCAGGGAAAAGAGGGTGAAGAGGAACTGTGACATCACTGTTTTATGTTTGTCATGGATGCAGGGGTGCTCCCTAGGTGGGGGACCTGATCCTGGAGTGGGGCTTCAAGTGCCTTGTGAATCCTTCATACACCTGAGTATTCCTCCCCAAACATGGCCATTTAAAGTCCCCAGGGCTGGCTATCACTTTGAAGGCCAGGTCCTATTCTCGGTCCCAGGCCAGGTTCTATTCTGCAGGCCCACCAATCCAGTGATGATCTCTTCAAGACTCACCAATCCAGTGACCATCCCCTACAGACTCACCAATCCAGTGATGATCCCCCCTGAAGACTCACCAATCCAGTGATGATCCCCCCTGAAGACTCACCAATCCAGTGATGATCTCCAACAGACTCACCAATCCAGTGATGATCCCCCACAGACTCACCAATCCAGTGATGATCCCCACAGAATAACCAGTCTAGTGATGATCCCCCCCACAGACTCACCAATCCCGTGACCATTCCCCACAGAATCACCAATCCAATGTTGATCCCCCGCAGACTCACCCATCCAATGATGATCCCCACAGAATAACCAGTCTAGTGATGATCCCCCCACAGACTCACTGATCCAGTGATGACACCCCTACAGTCTCGCCAATCGACCAATGATCCACCACTGCTCTTCACCGATGAATTATATGCACTGTCATTCAACCCACATCCTATGATCCTAGGATTTCAATATGGGAAATCCGGGCCTGCCAACCCCCACCCAGGACTCACAGGAAAATGCCACAGAGAGCATTATACGGCATTGCAGTCTGCAACATTCAGGATCTACCCACGTGACGTCACACAGTTTGACCAAAAGGCACCAAGGGGGGATGCTCAGTTGGTGGGGCGGATGGAACAGTGGGGGTGGTTGACCCTGAAGTTAGGCTTTGAAGCTTCACTCTAGCCAAAACATTTGACTTTGTTTTTGAGATAGAGGGGAAGGGTTAAAGACTCTGTCAAGTTGTTATTGCCGTTCTTCCTGTGTTCTCTCACTTCAAGAGAGGAAGTGATGAGAAATCTCTCCAATGATAGAGATTTCGTTGGTATGTGACATACCAGGAATGTATTCATGCAGATAGTTACTGGAAGGTCCACTTTAAAGTATATCTAAACTAAAGAAATGTAATATATTGCAACCTACCAGTCCTTAGATTCGGTAACTGCATTCGTTTTCTTTTTTCAGGCATTTTTATTATTTTTGCCTGGTGATCCTGCCAGTAACACACTTCCTGTCTTCGGGTGACAATACTTAGACTGTACTGTATCTATGGAGGAGTAGTGTTGTCACCCTAGGAAGGGGAGTCTCTATACGTTTTCCCCGCCTAAGGCCTGAAGGGGGGGTCTTGTGGGCAGTGCATGTTACCTGGGGGTGGTGCACATTACCGGGGGGGTGGGGGGATATGCTGGCAGTGCCAGGAGCTGGGCGGGATGGCAGCCAGAGCGTCTCACACAGCCCTTGGCAACCAGTGATGTCAGTGAGCTGAGCGGGACGCCGGCCAGAGTGTCACAGATTGCTAAGAGCTCTAAAAAACTCTCCCAACAGTATATCTAACGCACCTAATGGGAGCAAATGAGAAACGTTCATTGTTAGGGTTTACATTCACAATCTCCATTTTAATTTTGCCACTAGTTTTAATCACTTAGTACTTGTTCACTTTAAATAAAATCCCATTTTCTCTCCTCATTTTGAACCTTACAGAGCAGATGGGCAGCGCATTGATATTTTGCAATCTGCCGTATGCAACAGTTACACCCAAGGCTGAATAATATGCTTTCAAATATGTGCGTTTTTCTTTTTTTTTGTTGTTAAAGAGATATTTTTATATATACAGCAACAGTGCCCCCTGGAGGCAGAATGCATGCAGCCAATTGTAATAGATTGCAGCTAGGGAGAACTGCCACAAAAAAAATTACTAAATTATACATTTTATTCTACTGAATTATGCATAAGATGAAGAATTTATTATTGTTTTGGAAGTGACTGCGTAGACATTGCTATGCAGGCTCCGTAATTTGGTTACGGGAACTAAATTGAAAATTTAATTAGGGTTCCTAGATTTCAGCGTTAATTAATATTGCTATTTCTAGTTTAATAGGCGTATAAAAAGTATCTGTGCCCTCGAGTCGTTGTTATGTAAAAAAGGGTTTATTTTTTTATCCATTGTTATGAGGCACCGATACAGATTCAGACAAATATAATTAAACATATTCAATATTATAAAAGAGAAGCTGGCCCTATAAAAAAAGAGAGCTGTTGGAGGATACAGCAGTTCACACACAGCCACCGATCAACAGGTGAGAGGGAGGGTAGAGAAGGTGCAGGGCTTATGTACACTTGCAATAAAGAAACTATACAGCCGATATATACTGTATATACCTAGATAGATAGACAGATAGATAGATAGATAGATAGATAGATAGATAGATAGACAGACAGACAGACAGACAGACAGATAGATATGTAGATATGTAGATAGAGATAGATAGATAGATAGATAGATAGATAGATAGATAGATAGATAGATAGATAGATAGATAGATAGATAATAGGATTGAGAGATAGATAGATAGATAGATAGATAGATAGATAGAATGAATAACCATTTCTTTTACATAATTATAACTTAATGTTAACCCCTTCATGACCAGTGAAGTACAGTGTACGTCACTGGCATCGGGGCTGTTTAATCAGGCGGGACTCTGTTTTAGACTTGTAAAGCCAACTGTCGGCTTTACAGTAGAAGCGATTCTGGAGCCCTGCAGAGCCCACCATAGACTCTCTATAGTGGGCTCTGCAGGGTCTGAGATCTCTTACCTGTCAGCGCCTCTGTAGTCGCCGGGCCCCGACAACTGTTCAATCCCCAGGCCCCGACTCCTGTTCCGTCCCCGGGCCCCGCCTCCTCTGCTATGGACCCGGTCCCCGCCTTCTCTTACATCACTGGCCCCACCTGCTCTTAGGTCGCCTCCTCCATTCCGAACACCGCCCTCATCTGCTGACACAGCTCCGCAGCGGCTATGAGGGGAAATGCGCTGTGGCCGCTGCTGAGCTGTGTCTGTGACAGCCAGCACCCCCACATGCCATAGTGCCCGGGCCCCATAGCGGCCGCCTGGGTTGCTATGGCGATTGTTACGCCACTGCTTCCGGTCCCATAGCTGTCATTGTGCGGCTCCCGAAGCCCAGCAATAAGTTATTGAAGTGCGATCTGCACTTCAATAGCTTATTTAGAGTATAAAGGTGACACTAGGGGTCTTATGGACCCCCAGCACCACCTTAAAGAGTACCTGTCACGACCATCTGCTATCACATGGGGGGGCTTGTAAGCCCCTCTATGTGATAGCAGTCAAAGTAAAGTTAAAAAAAAAAGCTTTTTAAATTAAAATAAAATAAAATCAATCTAATATTGCGCAACATAAAAATTTGCAACTACCACCATTTTATTCTATAGGGTCTTGGCATTCAGAAAATATATAATGTTGGGAGGTTTTAAGTCATTGTCAGGCCTAAAATGTGGAATATAACATGGGTGCAAAAAATTAAAAAAGGGCCTCAGTCATGAAGGGGTTAAAAGAAAATAAATCTCAGTGAGAATAATCAGTGTTGGAAGTTTAGTACTGATGGTTAAAATATTGTTTACTGATTACATGATGCTCTGTGAATCCAGTGACATGGGTGCACCCTGCATTAAAATATATATTTGTACAAATAAAGATTAAATATCAATAGGAAAAAAAAAACAGATTACCTGTCACCACTAGTCTGCTATCACCTGTGGGGTTTGTAAGCCCCCTATGTGATAGCAATTAAAGTAATAAAAAAAAACCAGTTTTGAAAATGAATATTAAATAAAATAAATCTAAAAATAATGTAAACATTTTTTTTAAGTCCCCGCCCCCGCAAGCAGGCATGTCTTCACGTAAACAAGCGTCGGGTGCGCCTTCATATGAAAACGACGATCGCGCTACACATGTTGGCTATCGCCGCACACACCGGAGTGAGAGCAATAATTATAGGGCCAGTATTTTTAGGTATCTCTAAACTGATGACCTGTAGGGGCTTTTAAAGAGTTGTCTATGGATTTTTTTGGGTACTGACATTTGTCGCCATTTCAAGGACGCGCACAATTTTTAATCTGGGCATATTGGGTATCTATTTACTTGTTGTAACCTCCTCTTCTATATTGTATTAAAAAAATGTATTTTATTGTGTTTTGGGGCATTTAAGTGCATTTTTCACAAACGTTGGGGGTTTGATAAGGTGTTGCACTAATATCGTGCAACATAAAAATTTGCAACTGCCACCATTTTATTCTATGGGGTCTTGGCTTTCAGAAAATATATAATGTTTGGGGCTTTTAAGTAACTTTCAGGCCTAAAATGTGGAGCATAACATGGGTACAAAAAATTAAGAAAAAAAAAGTCATGAAGGGGTTAAACAGCCTAAGGGCTTGTATCCACCATTACCAGACCATTCATTTTATTAATCGCACCAGAAATGCATCCCCATTTTTTCCTATGATATTTAGGGCTGTAGTTCCCACCAGTGCAGTCAGTGCGTTCAAAAAAAGTACTGCAGGCACCATTTTTTCTGGTCTGGAACGCACTGGAAAGCCTCAAAAATACGTGTACGAACACACCAAAATGTGCTGGCACATACACACACACACAAAAAAAGCATTTTCAGCTTTTACATTGCTGACCTTGACATTGTCCTCTGTGTTCTATCCAACATGGTGGACAAACTTTTTGACACTGACCCTTTTGTCACCTATGTGCAAGAGTGTCCTGAGCTTTATGATGCTACAAACGCACAATATAAGAATAACAGACACAGTGCTAAGACAATGCCCGCATTCCATGGCTCCATGTTTGGCTCAACCCCTGTGAAGGTCACAAACACGTGAAAGACTGAGAGAAAGCAGTAAATGATCTCAGAGACATAATCTGCATACTTAAAAAAAAAAAAGCATCAAAGCGCATCAAAAACGCATCAAAAATGCAATGAAACGCGTGCACCAGCGTTTAAAAAAAAGATCTGGTCTGGAGATAGTGGAAACAAACCCTAAAGCTCTTCTCTACACTGTTCTGGGTTATTCATCAGGAAATAAAGATAATAAGCTGAGAAAGATCATTCAAAGACTGCACACTAAAAAGACAAGTGAAACCATGCTGGGTCTCATTATGGTGTGGGAGTAAAGTATGTGTCAAGTATGTATAAAGAATCATAAAGTAGGTTTAAGTAGTGTGTGCCAGTGACAGGAACTGCCTTGATGGAATCTTCTTGTAACTCATAAAACATTTTATGAATGAATCTATACTCAGTCACCACCTCCAGAGGAGGACCGAGTAGACACAAAAAAAGAGAACATATAGTCAGGCCAGGAACAGCAGACTGAGGCGTCTGTGTAGGGCCAACATGACAGGGTCTTGAAGAGGCTAACAGGGTTTAGATAGGGTTAAATTATTATCTTAAGGGATTTTGGGTGGTGTCACTTACCTGATTGGTCAGGGTCCTGGGAGGAGGAAGATAGGTGGCCCCTTGGGAAGGAAAGGTCAGTCTCGGTGGGGTCATCAGCATGGCAGGGTATTAGGGTCCCTGAGGTGCAACATATTTGCTTGAGGTTTAAGTGACAGTGGGGAGCCATCTTTGGTATGGCATCCCTGTCTTAACTGGTCCATCAATAGTTACTTAGTATCTGATGTAAGATTACAAGTCCCCGAGGCGGTGTTGTGCGGCTGGGGGCCGTGTGGGCAGATACTGGGTATTTTTGGTGATGGGTATCACGTCAAGGACCTTAACTCCCGCGGTCAGTTAGTTTGTTACAATTTGTTACAATGGTTAAATTTGCCTTTGGCACTAAATAATAAAATGGCTGCAGTGGCCACTAAAAATCCAAGACCTGTGTCGTGTCATTCATTAATAGAGTTATTATTGAATTTAGTTGTTGGAGGTTAGTTGACCAACAGGAGCTGTATACAATGCCCTTGTCATGTGTTTTTGTGCACAAAATAATAAATGTATAAAAAATCATCTCTGAATTGGTGCTGACACTGTCCTTCCTTCTGGAGGGGGGCTACTTTTATTCCCCATGGCCCCTGTGTGTATTGTAAAGTAGTCACCGCTCCAAGCTCTCTCCAGTGATAGACTGTACATATATATATATACAGGGGCGTATCTGCCGCGAGGCAAACAAGGCGTTTGCCTGGAGCGGCAGATTCCCTGAGAGCGGCAGTGGCTGTGGTTCTCCCCCTTGATAAATTTTATTCATCAAGGGAAAAGAACCGGAGGCAATCCTAGCAGCGGGGACGAGGCCGGCCGTCCGGCGGGGATGAGGACGGCGGCTAATGCTTGTCCAGTAAATTAAATCTAAGACTATTTCGGTTTAACTATAGCTCATAAACTTTTTTACCAGCATCAAGTCATGGTAGAGTGAGAGGTCTGACAATGTAGTTACAGTAATTCCTCATAAAACAGCTGCAGTTAATGACACTTTTAGCAACAACCGTTAACATGGACAGTTCAAGATGAAAGTGTTTTGATGTTGGTCCCATGTTATTTAGAGATTACTTTACAGACGTGAGATCTCAGGCCACCCAACCAAATATTTTTCAAGTTCTCGGTTCCTGGGTTGGGTCCTGGATTTAAATCCTGTAAGGAATGATAAAGGCATATAGTTTGTATTTGTATTTGTGTTGTATTTGTGTGGATTTCCTCCAGGTCCTCCAGTTTCCATCTACAAAACGTACCATCTTGGCATCTAACCAAACAAGGCCTACTGATACAAGGAGAACACACAAAAGTAGCACCGCTCTTCCACCGCTCAGGAAAGGAGTGAGCCGAGTGCTTGCTACTAGGAGCACATCCTCTCCCCAATATGAGCCCATACAAACAGAAGAAAACCTGGCCCCACCGTGATAGTTCATTGAAGCTTGTACCGCATGACTGGTGTCCTGGTGACGCTTAGGCAGGACACCAATGCTGTGGTTCAAGCTTCAAAAAACTGTGTGTGGTCAGCTTTTCTTCTGTTTGTCCTACAGATGTTCAAAGTAGAATGCCAACTGGTTAGCCAATCCACTGGTAAAGTGCTAAAGGAGTACTTTAGAGTTATTACCAGTGGACTTCCACGATGCAGAGTGCACAAACAGCCTTCAGGCCAGAGAATGAGTGGATCAAGGTGTATTGTTGTGTTGGTGGTTAGTGTTTAGTCTGTAATAATAACTCCTCCAGTATTGGTGGTCAGTGACAGGCTTTAATAACCCCCACTGTATTGGTGGTTAGTGGCAGGCCGTAATTATAACATCCCCCAGCATTAGCGGTCAGTGGCAGGCTTCTAAGAAATATTATAATTTTAATAATGTCCCACCCTCACAGCATTGGCACTGGGTGGTTTAGATACCTGAATAGACACTCCCCCCACCAAGCGGGGGAACTTGCCAGTACGATTGGTACCTCTACTCAAGCCGACTAGTACAACGCACAATCTCCTGCTTAGTGGTAGCCAGTACAAGGCCAGTCCAAGAACACGGTAGATAAATCACAATCCAGGATCAAGGTCGGTAACGTAGCAGAGGTCGGAGCAAGCAGCAAGAAATCGAGGGTCACAGAACAAGCCAGGGGTCGGTTAAGAGTATTCAGAACAGGTATAACGCTAGTCACTCCAAGGACAAGTTTACAATAACCAAGCACAGAATGACTAACCCGTCTTGCTTATGTAGCGCTCACCCCCTAAGGAGCCGCTGAATGATCGGGTCTTCAAGCCATACAGGCAATCTGTGTGGAAAACATCTGGCAAGCAGTACTGTCAAGGGTCTTGTTCAGGCTCAACTTCAGACACGAGTGGCTGACCACTGGGCCTCCAGGCTCAGGCCCCAGTATCCAGGCCTAGGCCCCAGCTCAGGCCTAGTTCATTCTATCTCTTCAGCAGCAGGCATCCTGCCCCAGGCCAGGAGGGCCCTGGGGAGGGGAAGAGACTGTTGCATCAGCCACACTCAGCATTTATATCCTCTCCCAGCATGCATCACTGCTACTGTCCTGCAGTGATTGGCGTTGGTGACATAAATGCCCAAAGCAATCCTCATTGGCTGTTCTGCCCTGTGCGGTAACACACCCACCCACAGGCAGACACAGCTTCACAGATTGCTCTGTCACAGTTGAACTGAACATAGACTATAGAAATATTTTAGCACCCCTATAAGTAGGGTGCTACACTTATATACCTGTTGGGGATGAGATGATGTCAATTCCAGAGGCGGACCACTTGCTTGAAGAGGCACGCACAGTTTCTTTAAGAGGAAGTCCAGTGCGCGTGCGTGTCTCTTCCTGCACGGCTTTGGACAAAGAGATGGGCGGGTAGACAGCGGCAGCAGCCGCCGAGCTCAAAGCTGCAGGGAGCTGCGCGCCCGGTCTCCGGCTGCACGAGGAGACCACCGGACAGCGTGGGACCCCACGGGAGGTAGCAGGTAAGTCCTCTCAATTGGTGAGCTATTGGGGCATTATTTCCTGATTCTGAACACCTACGGTAGCCATTATAAGAGGTCACCATTCTCCTCTTGGATTGTTATTTTTATGGGAAATGTAAAAGGAGGATCTGGAACACACAAAAGGTGGAGGGTATCACCCAAAACTCCCAGGAGGACAGAAACAGAGTCTGCAATTATGGCCAGGAGTTCTCACTTTTGGAGTATCCAAGACCTACAAGAAGCCACAAGCTGACGACTCAACAAGGTCCACCGGTGACTAAGATATGACTTTTGGGTTGACTGACCTTTAAAACTAAAGCTAACTGAATTATTCCTTTACCTGGATGTTGGCAAACCAGTAGAGGAAAATGTGATTCTTGTTTGTAGTAGTTATATTATCTTCCGGAAAATAAAACCGGCAGCAATGATATGTAATAAGTGTGTGTGTTTATCTTGGGATGAGTTTCTATGGAAGGAATCACAGTACGTCGGTGATTGATACACTGTAGTAATATACAATAGATGAAGATTGAATGTCATCCCCCACTGCCAGCCACTGACAGGATGCAATGCGTTTCATGGCAGTGAATCATCTGTGATGGTTTCACTGGGTTCACTACAGCTGTCACAGACGTGTGCCAAGATCCAGAATGGAGCTGAGGTTTTTTTCTCTATATGCCTGAAGGTTTGTAGAACTGCATTGTGTTGCCCACTAGCTGTGTCTTGTTATAATGAAACTCCATTTTTGTTGAGAAAAAAAAACCAAAACCACTTTACAGTACACTATATTGCCAAAAGTATTGGGACATCCCTCCAAATCATTGGATTCAGGTGTTCCATGAAATTTCCTTGCTACTAAATATTCCACAGTCACCTGTTAGTGGTATTTTAACAAAGTGGAAGCAACTGGGAACACCAGCAACTCAGCCACGAAGTGATAGGCCATGTAAAATGACAGAGCGGGGTCAGCGCATGCTGAAGCGCACAGTGCGCAGAAGTCGCCAACTGTCTGCAGAGTCAATAGCTACAGACCTCCAAACTTCGTGTGGCCTTCAGATTGGCACAACAACAGTGCGTAGAGAGCTTCATGGAATGGGTTTCCATGGCCGAGCAGCTGCATCCAAGCCACACATCACC
Source organism: Nanorana parkeri (assembly GCF_000935625.1). Taxonomy (NCBI): domain Eukaryota; kingdom Metazoa; phylum Chordata; class Amphibia; order Anura; family Dicroglossidae; genus Nanorana; species Nanorana parkeri. The sequence continues at coordinate 3,548,779 of NW_017306283.1, forward strand.
AAGTGCAATGCAAAGCGTGGGATGCCGTGGTGTAAAGCACGCCGCCACTGGACTCTAGAGAAGTGGAGACGTGTTCTCTGGAGTGACCAATCACGCTTCTTTGTCTGGCAATCCGATGGACGTGTCTGGGTTTGGCAGTTGCCAGGAGAACGGTACTTGCTTGACTCCATTGTGCCAAGTGTAAGGTTTGGTGGAGGGGGGATTATGGTGTGGGGTGGTTTTTCAGGGGTAGGGCTTGGCCCCTTAGTTCCAGTGAAGGGAACTCTTAAGGCATCAGCATACCAAGACATTTTAGACAATTTTATGCTCCCAACTTTGTGAGAACAGTTTGGGGATGTCCCCTTCCTGTTCCAACATGACTGCGCACCAGTGCACAAAGCATGGTCCATAAAGACATGGATGAGTGGGTTTGGGGTAGAGGAACTTGACTGGCCTGCACAGAGTCCTGACCTCAACCCGATAGAACACCTTTGGGATGAATTAGAGGGGAGACTGCGGGCCAGGCCTTCTCGTCCAACATCAGTACCTGACCTCATAAATGGTCCAACATTCCCATAGACACACTCCTAAACCTTGTGGACGCCTTCCCAGAAGAGTTGAAGCTGTTATAGCGGCAAAGGGTGGGCCAACTCAATATTGAATCCTACAGACTAAGACTGGGATGCCATTAAAGTTCATGTGCATGTAAAGGCCGCTGTCCCAATACTTTTGACAATATAATGTACATTGCAAGGATTTTAGTAATATTATTACCTTTCTCTGTCTTCAGAATACTGTTGTAAGCCTTACCATTTCCTCTTACCAAAACTGAAAGGGTCTGCCATCATTATAAACAATCTCCATGTTGTAATATGAAAGGATAAGCCCCGTAATCTCTTTAGTTTAAGGATTCTTTGAAAGTATCTCACCATAAATGAAGCTTCTATTGCAGGGTATGTGTGTGACTTGATCTCAAGCACTGTACAGGTTTCTGGAAAATCAAAACCAAACTCAACTGAACAGAAAACAACATTTCTGTGGGCATTCTCTAAGCAGTCTACAGAGTCTTCTTGGTCATAGTTGGAACAGGAGTAATTTTTTTGGTAGTTTTAGAAAATGAAAATGCTTTGGACTGTAATGGAAAGGGAATGTCTATTATAAAAGTGTACATATAGCCAATCATAGTTAAATGTTGAATAAAATAGGGAAGGATGAAACCCCTTCTTGGTATATTTTTTGCTGTCTGTGATCCTTTGGGGAGGTTTCCCTTCCACTTCCTGTCCTGGAGACACAAGCAGGAAGTAAAAGAAAATCATGACACTGCTGTCACCAAAACATTGGAGGATTTAAAGCATATGTCAAAACAAGATTAAAGCAATATATTTATTAAATCTCTGCAAGAACAAAACAAAACTGTTGGAGTGCCAAAAATAATTATAAAGAATAACACCACCCCCCCCACCCCTACCATCTCCATAACTCAGGGATAGGCAGCTTTGGTACTTCAGCTGTGGTGAAACCACTAATCCCATTATGCATCTGCCCCTGAGAGTCATGCCTGTGGCTCTCAAAGTCTTGCAGTGCCTAATTAGATTTGTAGTTCAACAACAGCTGGAGTGCCAAAGTTGCCTACCCCTGCTGGAACCCCTCATCATCATCATCATCATCATCATCATCATCTCCCCCTCTTCTTATCTCTCCCCCCCTCATCTCCATAACCCCTTCTCCTCCACTACCCCCTCTCCTTATCTCTCCCCCCCTCATCTCCATAACCCTTCTCCTCATCTCCCCTATCTCCTCCCCCTCCTCCTCTCCATCACTCTTCTTCCTCCTCCCCCCCCATCTCCTTATCTCTTCCCCCTACTCCTCTCCATAACCCCTCTCTTCATCCCTCCCTCTTCTCATTTCCTCCCCCTCCTCATCTCTGTAACCCCTAATCTTTATTCCCCCTCTCCTCACCTCCTCCCCCTACTCATCTCCTCCCCTTTTCATCTCCATAACCCCTCTCTTCATCCCTCCCTCTTCTCATTTCCTCCCCCTCCTCATCTCTGTAACCCCTAATCTTTATTCCCCCTCTCCTCACCTCCTCCCCCTACTCATCTCCTCCCCTTTTCATCTCCATAACCCCTCTCTTCATCCCTCCCTCTTCTCATTTCCTCCCCCTCCTCATCTCTGTAACCCCTAATCTTTATTCCCCCTCTCCTCACCTCCTCCCCCTACTCATCTCCTCCCCTTTTCATCTCCATAACCCCTCTCTTCATCCCTCCCTCTTCTCATTTCCTCCCCCTCCTCATCTTCATAACCCCTCCTACCCCCCCCACCTTGTCATCTCTATAACTCCTCATCCTTATTCCCCCTCTTCTCATCTCCTCCCCTTCTCATCTCCATAACCCCTCTCTTCATCCCTCCCTCTTCCCTGCATCTCCATAACCCTTCCCTATGCACTGGCAGAGAGTACAGGAATTTATCAGCTCTTATCGAGCAGATATAACAGAACACTTCCAGTTGTATATTAAATAGACCAAAATGTAGCACATAAGAGAAGTTCATTGTTAGGGTTTACATGCACTTTAATGGCACATAGATCCGATTCTCTGCAAATGTGGTTTCATTATTTTCTATGATAACACTTAGATGCATTAATATGAATCCAGGCGTATGTACTAATGAGCTCAGGATACACACATGAAAAGCCGTCAATATAATTAACCACAATACAGCAAAAAGGAAGAGAAAAAAATCTTCCATCAAGATGCATCTTCATTCTAACCAATAACCCTCATTATCTCTGGACAGCGGTGTGTAAATACAGAAGCAGACCTGCAGGAAAGATACACAGGGGCCAATGGGGAAGGGTAATTCAGTGGGCTCACTGCAGTTTAATTAATTTCAGTTCCAAAACTGATATTTACTACAGCCATTGGCGTTTTCTGACAATCTGTATTACATGCTGGATTCTTATGTCCCCCAGGGAACCCGGTGCTGCAGGGTTTCCAGAATATTTGCTATGTTAGTTCAACTGCTGCAGCAATTTTGAGCAAAATCATGGTGTCATCCTTCCCCAGTGGCTTCTTCATAGTGTAGAATAAAGAAATTATTTGTTAATATAGCACCAACAATTTACACAGCACTTTACATAGTTGCCTATTCCCACCAGTCCCTGCCCTCAAGAAGCTTACAATCTAAGGTCCCTATCTCACATGCATGCAGGGCCAACTTAGACAGCAGCCAATTAACCTTCCAGCATGTCTTTGGAATGTGGGAGGAAACTGGAATACCCGGGAAAAACCGGCACAAGCACAGGGAGAACTCCTTGCAGATAGTGACCTGACTGGGATTTAAACTGGGGACCCCCCAGTGCTGCAAAGCAGAAGTGCTAACCACTACGCCACTGTGACCATTATTAGAGTTCATGTACGGGACCATGACCGCTTCATTTTGGTCTTGTAGACGGGAACAGACACAACTTGATATAAGGAACTCTTTGTTGGAGCCTCTGTGGGATATAAAAAGTTGGCATGTGTTTCAAGTCACATTTTGTGTGGAGCTCTGGTATGCAAAGTTTTAAAACCCAACTCTGGGTGCTGCTTTTGGCATCATTGAGGATTGCATGCTGCCAGGAGAGGATCTGAAGAGGAAGAGGACCCTGTGCATCACATGATCAGCCTGTAGGCTTCAGAAACAAGAAAGTATAAAAAAAGTATTAGATAAATATAGTTGGAGGATGGACTCGGGAGGGGGGGAGAGGAGGAGCACTGGTGGGTGGGGAGCTTATTCTTGAGTTGAACCTTGGCTGTGCCACACAAGCCACCAAAAAACATTTATTGGAGTACACTGATAGTATGTAGTAGTCTTCTGTTCCACTATCGTTCCCCCACACCTCACATTTGCCAAAATCCTTGGATGTCACAATGACCAGTTGCCGTGGAAATACAGCAACTATTACAGCTTCTGCTGTAAGAAAAATAGACTTTCTGAGACAAGTTTATAAGCACTGCCCAGATGCAGATAGGGAGATACAAAGTAACACGGGTACTTTTGTATTTACTATGCTTTATTTAACTGCAGATCAAAGGGGTGTGCTCCAATTTTAATATGATTTCAGTTAAGACAATCTGATAAGTAAAACAAAAAATGTGTTCTTATTTTACCCCTTATTAACTGCTTGCGGACCAGCCACTGTAGTGAAACAGCCTGGTCCACTGGCGCATTGTTGCGTGAGGAACCCTATTTAGTGCCTTCTTTCCCTTCTCCCATTAGCTATTATTTTCCTTATGATTTTTTTATTTATTTCTATTTTTTAACCATTAATATTTAAACTTTTTTGTTTGTATTAGTTTTGTTTATGTCGCAGTTATACAAAAAAACAATTGTGCATAATTTTGCAATGCTTTGTAGCAGATATTAATTTTAGTGCCATTTTAAACCGAAAAAATTATCGAATAAAATGTACACTTTTATCTACAGTAACACTATTTTTTTTTTTTAATCTAACATATTTGTTGTAACAGTATTTGTTTCAGGTTTGATTTTTTTTGTCTATGGATTGCATACTAAATAAAACTGATAACATTAACAAAAGAAAGCCTTATTTCTCTTATCAACCATCTCTTGGTCAAGAGCCTGATCCCACCTCCTAAGGTTCCAGATTAACCCATCACTGCGATGGACAGCCTCACTGGCCAATAATGAGGTTCGGAAGGTGTAAATAGGTGGAGTTAGGCTGTTTATCAGGAAAGCTTTTTGAAATCTTCACATAAAGGTCATCTAGGATTAGGGGTTCATAGAAAGATTTCCTGGTCAGGTGTACACTTCAGATACCTGAAGTTACCTGCGATCCGATACAAGTAAAATAAACTCCCTATTTTTTTAATTTGTCAAGGAAGACATGCAGATACTTTTGAGGTTTGTTTTAAACTTTCTTAAAAACAACATAATATGGTTGGCAGCAAAAGGTAAAATTCTGCATGAAAATTGCTTATCATTCATGTATGCTATGAATCCAAAATGCACTCATGGATATCATGTTTCAGCATTCCTGGTCTTCCCGAACATGGGTTTACCTTCCAAAGAATTGTTGCTCTTTATTGGAACCAATAAAACAGTCAGCTGACTTGGCAGCGGTTGGAATTCAGGAAAATGTATGTTGGAAGTATGCGGTGCTTTGCCTCTAGCTAAGGAAGGGTTATCTTTCTTCTCATTCCAAGGGCGTTCCAATGTTGACGTTGATAGTGTGCCTATTGACTTCTATCTGCTGACGTATATTTAAATGTGAAGCTTGTAAACTGTTGGATGTACTCAACAGCTTAGAACATATGAGCAAGTTATATAAACTAATATATGCAACAGAAACCTTGGTTGGCTTTATGCCCAACAAGTGGAGTCACCTGTCTCTTGATTGTGATTGCATTTATAGAAGGTCTACTAGAAGGTGCACGACACCACCATCGACTCCAGAATGTCAATGCAGTGCGTTGATTATGGGTTCTTGCTGGGGTCCTGGGAACGTCTGAAGAAGTGGGTGTATGAATGTATAAAATTCCAACCAAAAATAAACTGATTTTTCTGGATCTCTGCATCTTTTAAGGCCTTCAAACCTAATTGTTCAAGTGTTTAGTAGAAATGGGCGGAGTGAGTTGGGAAAATGTGACTCCTTATTGGTCTAGCGTGAATAATGCTAAGAGTACATTGCCCCCTCTTTAACTCATCCTTTGCATCATCTCACTTTCTGCCTGTCCTCTTTAATGTCCCATTTAATATTCATTTTGGACTTATGTCTATGGTATGAGCAAAGTACCCAGATAGCAAGCAATTGAGCTGCAAGTTTGAAAATGACTTGCTAAACTATTGCAGACTTGCCAAACTTCACAATGTTGTTGCATAATTACACCAAGTCTGCATTGCAAGTCTCCACATCAACGTGCTTTGCAAAAGTGCTTTACACTTGCAGAGCTCTTGCTAAGACCTGCAGGACTCTTGCTGTAGACTTGCCAAGCAAATTTGCTACAAATTCAAAAAGTGTCAACTAGAACTTGTGCTGCAAGTGTTCTGCAAATCTACAAATTGCCAGGAATGTGTGCAGCAAGTTAGAAAGACAGACACGGAGAGCCTGAGCGGAGGAGCTACATGACTAGGGGGAGGAATAGTCCCGGGAGAAAGAGTTAAAAATAAAATGGGAATAGCTGCTCTTACCTGATTGAACGTGGGAGTCAGGTGTCCGGGAGGAGCCGCAGGGGAAGGATCTGCAAGGGCTGAGGCACGTCCTTTTCTGGAAATCGACAAAGGAAGCAGGTTGTCCCACCCTCCCTCCCTGAATTTTGTAGTATGCGGGTTGTCGGGTTCTTTGTCACGGCAGCTTGGCAGGTTAGGGGGTCTTTGGGCGGGTCTACAAAAATCGGAGTGGATTACAAAATGGGGGGCCATCAGCTGGTATGGGTGCTTCCCCCTGTTAGTGTCCAGAATTGTAAGGGGCGGGGCCTTGCCCCTTGGGAACCTGGAAATAGTAAGTGTCCTCGAGCTGGTTGTGGTGCGGCTGGGGACATGGGTGGAGTGTTAGAAGCGGCCTTTTTGTGCTGTTGGGCACCCAAAGACCCCTTCTCAGGTCAACAATTGTTTACAGTATTATTGGTGTATATTATTTGGTTTATTACTTTGGTTATTGTTAAAGTTGTTTGGTTTAATAAAAGGGCCCCTGTGGCCGTTAAAATCCATGTCGCGCAGTCCGTGTGTTTATTGGGGTTTTAATGGAGGGATGAAAATTGACGAATCCATCAGTCAAGAATTACAATTTAACCCTGCCGCAAGTTTGTGGCAAGTTATCCTTGCTATCTGGGGTGCAGGTGCAACTGGTTCACGTTCGAGATCAGTTTATGATGCTTATGAGTTAATTACTTAGGAAGTACATTTCACTTGCAGTTGACCATCTTCTGACCTGTATTTGTCTACTGTCTAAGTGGCTTTAAGCTGCGCCCTGTTCCCATAGACTTGCATGGGGGGAGAAGCAGTTCTGATGCAAACAAAAGCCCGTGTACACAGGTGTCAACTGTTTTTCATCTTCCCTTTTACTATCTTTCACTATTACACTTAGCGCAGAGCACAGATATCTGAGAGGAGCTGGTCACATCTTTCACTGCAGAGCTGCTGAGGGTTGGCACATGTGTGGCAGCCCTTCTACATGCATTAGGGTCCATACATTTGCTGCAACTGACAACATTAAAGCTAACCCTCAGGCAAGTAGAAAAACACAAATTAATTTTCAATGCTAGGAGCTGTAACCCCGAGCCAGACTCGGGGCTGCAGAGAAAACTGACACTCACCTTGTCCCTGCGATCCCGCGGCGTCCTCTGCTGTACGCGGCCCGAAAATGAAACTAAAAGCCGGCATCTGACTTTTAGTTTCGTTTTCGAGCGTCACAGCCGGCGGGAAATTCAAAAGTGAAAAGTTGTAATGTACACAGAATACACACAATACAATGTAATCTGCTATGATTACACTTATGTATCAAACTATTTCACTTCAATTTTGTCCCTAAAGCTTTGTCCAGTGCCCTGCCTGACACTTTTTCACAATTATAAGAAATTATAATATAATAAATAATTATAAAAAATTATAATAAAATAATTAAAAAAATGGTCCAGTAAATGGGAATTCTGGGGGCGTTGCCTGATCCGTACCACAGTAAATAAAGTACCAAGTTCGCACATCACTGAGCTCGGTCGCAGAATCCTCGCTGTCCTCACTTTCAGTGTCTGTTGAGGAATTTCCCAACGAATCGCTATCACTCAATTCTGCAAGTAGTTCTAATTTACTATCGCTGTTTTCTACCTGGTCTAAAACCGCTTTTGACCTAAAACAGCGACGATTCTGCGACCGAGCTCAGTGATGTGCGAACTTGGTACTCTATTGACTGTGGTACGGATCAGGCTGCGCCCCCAGAATTCCCATTTACTGGACCATTTTTTTAAATTATTATATTATAATTTTTTATAATTATTTATAATTATTTATTATATTATAATTTCTTATAATTATTTATAATTTATTATATTATAATTTTTTAATTTCGTGTTTCAAACTTTATCATACCTGGGATGTCTACTGGACTCTTGTTTGGACAGATTTAGGTGAGTTATTCCTAAGATTTACTAAGAATTACAGGCCTACAATGTAAAACAACATATTTGCTTGAAAAACAATGTACCGCTTTTGGTACCTAAAATCCTGAATAATCATACCGCCAGGGAGGTTAAGTACCTACATTTGATATCAAAAAAACACACAAAACGTACAAACAGCGCTCTTGTACTGATAATAAGGGGGTGAGCAATGTATGACCCTAGATCGTGTGCAGCCCTAAAACCCAGGAGGAGTGCCTGTGTATCTGAAAACTTGAAACAAAAACATCAAAAAGGGCGCAACGCTAGGTGGGCTAACTGACCGGGTCGGGAGACCCAGGGAAAATGACAGGAGGATAGTGTAACAATGGGTGCACTGGGCGAAAAACCGGAGGATAGCTGAGGAAAAGGAATGAGCACTTACATTTCGTTTCACGGGACCAGAGGATTGGAGGCCAGTTCAAAGGATCGGGTCATCCGTGGTATCTGCCTGGAACTGGTGAGCCAGGGGATGTGCATCCACACGGGGAGGGGAGGCTGTGGGCGAGGAGGAAAAGGGGGGGAAAAAAGGAGCAACCACCGGAATGGGTACACAGTCCGTGGCCCACTGTGTGAGTCCAGGGGCTGAGTGGTGTGGGAAAGAATCAGCGGTGTCAGGAGCAGGCAGAACTGCTGTGACCGCGGCTGCGGCTCGTGCTGCTCGGTCACTGTCGGCGCAGGCTGGGGTGGTGTACGGGTGCCGTGGGCTGAGAGTTGTCAGCTATCAGTCGGGTCTGTGATGGGAAGAGGGTAGTGGCGGGGTGGAAAGGCAGTGAGCAACGCGTTTCGAGGAATGATACCTCTTTTTCAAGCTCGAGAAGGAACATATCGAGGCGGCGGGAAACCGCCGATTTAAATGTGACAGCTGGGTGGAGCTTAGTGCCAGTGGGCGGGGGAGCCGCACGCTCGAAGTAGTGGAGCCTCGGCATGTGTAGTAATCGGTAAGGGCTAAAGCTACACTAGCCAGGTTGAACAATTGGGGGCAACTTGGGGGTGGATCTATGGCCCCTATTCAGTCCGTAGGGGAGCGTGCCATGGGCATAACAGACATGAATAGTGAGTCACCACCGGGGGGAGGCATTTGGAAATGTCTTAGAGGACGCTCTAAGGTTGATTGTCTAATTGTATACAATCTTAGAGGGGGGGACAATTCGTGGTGTGTGTGTGTGTGTGTTAAAATAGATTTCTGATTATGTATGGTAATTTTATTGCAGATTTGAGAGGGGGCTGCTGCAAGGGAGCATTAAATACGGGTATTTCGTCTCGGGGACCTGTCTACCATATATTGTTTTTAATATATTGTAAAAAAGGGCGCAACGCTAGGCGGGCTAACTGACCGGGTCGGGAGACCCAGGGAAAATGACAGGAGGATAGTGTAACAATGGGTGCACTGGGCGAAAAACCGGAGGATAGCTGAGGAAAAGGAATGAGCACTTACATTTCGTTTCACGGGACCAGAGGATTGGAGGCCAGTTCAAAGGATCGGGTCATCCGTGGTATCTGCCTGGAACTGGTG
>NW_017306283.1:3559590-3563771 GCF_000935625.1 Nanorana parkeri
TCAGTACAAGAGCGCTGTTTGTACGTTTTGTGTTTTTTTCTACCGGTCCCTCACTGAGTGGAGTTTATACACAGCAGCACTTGGTTTCCTCCTTTCATTCTACACATGAATAATATGGCTAGAAACGAAAAATTAGATTTAATTTTTCCAACAGGGGCAATATGCCCCACCATCTCGGCACTATCCAGATGTCCTCCCCCCCACTTCCGGATAAATTAGAGGTTTTTAATAACACCGCACCACATTCCGCAGCCCACGAAATGTCCATGCGGAGTCAATAGATACATTTTACCATGTCACTTACTCAGACCTTCTATCTATGTGCAAAAAAGCCCCACATCACCATCACAACCTCAGTTTCACTGAGTCTAGAGCCCTGAAAGAACTCGCCTCCAATCATGACCTAATCATTACACAGGCAGACAAAGGCGGCGGCATCGCGGTCCAGAACCGGCACGACTACCTTGCTGAAGCCCACAGGCTGCTAGGTGACCAGTCCACCTATTCAACTTTACCCATAGACACCCTTGAAACATACAAGAATGAACTTTTCCACCTCTTAGAAATAGCTTCCAATGAATCAGTTGTGACCAAAAAAGAAAGGGCGTTCCTATACCCACAGCACCCCCACACTCCGTATTTTTACCATCTTCCCAAAATCCATAAAAACACCACTCGACCCCCTGGGCGACCCATCATCGCCAGTACGGATAGCCTCACGAGTGGACTATCAGTGTATATTGACCATTTTTTGCAACCCTTGGTAACCAACCTACCCTCATACATCAAAGACTCTGGTCATCTGATACAGATTCTCTCGAAGTATCAATGGCACCCCTCATACACCTGGCTGTCCCTTGACGTCACTTCATTATACACCTCCATACCTCATGACGTAGGGCTCAATGCACTGCAATACTATCTATCCTCCCATTCCTCGATACATCATAAACAGGCACAATTTATTGTAGATTGCACCAAATTCACACTGGAACACAATTACTTTGCATTCATGGAAAACTTCTACCGGCAGATCAAAGGCACAGCGATGGGGGCCAATTATGCCCCCAGCTATGCGAATCTCACTATGGGCTTTTGGGAAGACCACTCCATATGGGCTAATAACCCTTTTGCGTCCCACCTCATCTTCTATGGACGCTACATTGATGATATTGTGATCATCTGGGACGGCCCCATCGAGTCCATAACAGAATTTGTGTCCCACTGCAACCGAAATACACTAGGCCTCACTTTCACATACGTGCACAATCCAGATAAATTAGTATTTTTAGATTTGGAATTATCCTCTGACGGCAACGCCATTACCACCTGCAATCACATAAAACCCACCAGCGGCAACTCGTATGTACATTTCAACAGTTGCCACCACCCCCGATGGCTTCAAAACATCCCCAAGAGCCAGTTCTGCAGGCTAAAGCGGAACTGTTCCAGATTAACAGATTTCACTGCACAAAGCAAACTACTCGCCAATAAATTCAAGGACAAAGCTTATCCAGAAACACTCATCCATAACGCATACTCCGCATATTTACAACCACCTAGACTAGAAACAGACACCCGCCCAGAGCCCGTAGCAGAAACCCGATTCATCACCACATTCAACAATAACCATAATAGAATACAAAGTATAATTCGAAAAAATTGGCACATCTTAAAACAAGACCCCAAATTAGGCCCTTACATTTCCACCAAACCTGCAGTCACTTTTATAAAGGCCTGTAACCTTAAAAATAAATTAGCACCAAGCAGGATATCAACCGGGGCCATCAGAGACCCATCACACCAGAAATTTGACAATAGAGTGGCAATATATCAATGCAAAAAATCCCGCTGTTTGACTTGCCAGTTCATTACTCACGGCCAATCCTCCCTCACCGATCACTTAGATAACAGATATCACATAAAACAGTTTATCACATGCTCACATGACCACGTAGTATATGGCCTAAAATGCCCGTGCAATCTATTATACATTGGTCGCACTATCCGTCCGCTGAGAAAGAGGATAGGAGATCATAGACGCTTCATCGCTGACGGCAACTGTGATCACAGCGTCCCTAGACACTTCGCAGCAAAACACGGCAAACGCATCCAGGATCTTTGCGTTTTCGCCATAGAACAAATTCCTGACCATTTCTCCCCAGCCGAACGTTTCCAAAAGCTATGCAGACAAACATTCTGGATATACAAACTGAATACCCTTGTTCCAACGGGACTAAATGAAGAACTGGAAATTTTGACCATTCTATAAACGATGCCCACCCACTGCCCATCGACGCCCTGAATACCCAGACCAATCGGTCCCCCACATACCCGATGTTCCCCTCCACGAACTCAGCCTCAATTTAAATTGCGTTACGCTCTTCCACATATCAGTATGACCCACGCGTTCCCATGATAGCCTTTTTAAACATCTTTTTCATCATTCGTTTAAACATTCTTTTTAAATACTCGTTTTAATAAATTTTGTCTTTTTTTACTCATATTTTTTAAAACCTTTTAAGCTTTTATTCATCTATTATAGCTCATGATTTATGTGCTAACTTTTTATTCCCATTAAGATCCTCCCTAAATCTCATTTTTAACTATTTCTTTGCGTTATCAAAACAATATATTAAAAACAATATATGGTAGACAGGTCCCCGAGACGAAATACCCGTGTTTAATGCTCCCTTTCAGCAGCCCCCTCTCATATCTGCAATAAAATTACCATACATAATTAGAAATCTATTTTAACACACACCACGAATTGTCCCCCCCTCTAAGATTGTATACAATTAGACAATCAACCTTAGAGCGTCCTTTAAGACATTTCTAATGCCTCCCCCCGGTGGTGACTCACTATGCATGTCTGTTATGCCCATGGCACGCTCCCCTACAGACTGAATAGGGGCCATAGATCCACCCCCAAGTTGCCCCCAATTGGTCAACCTGGCTAGTGTAGCTCTAGCCCTTACCGATTACTACACATGCCGAGGCTCCACTACTTTGAGCGTGCGGCTCCCCCGCCCACTGGCACTAAGCTCCACCCAGCTGTCACATTTAAATCGGCGGTCTCCCGCCGCCTCGATATGTTCCTTCTCGAGCTTGAAAAAGAGGTATCACTCCTCGAAACGCGTTGCTCACTGCCTTTCCACCCCGCCACTACCCTCTTCCTATCACAGACCCGACTGATAGCTGACAACTCTCAGCCCACGGCTCCCACACACTGCCCCAGCCTGCGCCGACAGTGACCGAGCAGCACGAGCCGCAGCCGCGGTCACAGCAGCTCTGCCTGCTTTTGACACCGCTGATTCTTTCCCACACTACTCAGCCCCTGGACTCACACAGCGGTCCACGGACTGAGTCCCCACTCCTGTGGTTGCTCCTTTTTCCCCCCCTTCTCTTCCTCACCTACAGCCTCCCCTCCCCGTGTGGATGCACATCCCCTGGCTCACCAGTTCCAGGTAGATACCACGGATGACCCGATCCTTTACACCGGCCGTCCATCCTCTGGTCCCGTGAAACGAAATGTAAGTGCTTATTCCTTTTCCCTCAGCTATCCTTCGGTTTTTCGCCCAGTGCACCCATTGTTACACCATTCTCCTGTCCTTTTCCCTGGGTCTCCCGACCCGGTCAGTTAGCCCACCTAGTGTTGCGCCCTTTTGGATTTTTTTGTTTCAAGTTTTCAGATACACAGGCACTCCTCCTGGGTTTTAGGGCTGCACACGATCTAGGGTCATACATTGTTCACCCCCTTATTATCAGTACAAGAGCGCTGTTTGTACGTTTTGTGTTTTTTTTTTCTACCACCATCCCTGTGCTGACTTGCTGGGTCTGAAATCCTGCTATGCTCATTTATGAGGGGTTGCCACCATCCCTGTGCTGACTTCCTGGGTCTGAAATCCTGCTATGCTCATTATTTATGAGGGGTTCCCACCATCCCTGTGCTGACTTCCTGGGTCTATACTCCTGCTATGCTCATTATGAGGGACTCCCACCATCCCTGTGCTAACTTGCTGGGTCTGAAATCCTGCTATGCTCATTTATGAGGGGTTGCCACCATCCCTGTGCTGACTTCCTGGGTCTATACTCCTGCTATGCTCATTATGAGGGACTCCCACCATCCCTGTGCTGACTTCCTGGGTCTGAAATCCTGCTATGCTCATTATTTATGAGGG
>NW_017306283.1:3566284-3567337 GCF_000935625.1 Nanorana parkeri
ACACACACACCACGAATTGTCCCCCCCTCTAAGATTGTATACAATTAGACAATCAACCTTAGAGCGTCCTCTAAGACATTTCCAAATGCCTCCCCCCGGTGGTGACTCACTATTCATGTCTGTTATGCCCATGGCACGCTCCCCTACGGACTGAATAGGGGCCATAGATCCACCCCCAAGTTGCCCCCAATTGTTCAACCTGGCTAGTGTAGCTTTAGCCCTTACCGATTACTACACATGCCGAGGCTCCACTACTTCGAGCGTGCGGCTCCCCCGCCCACTGGCACTAAGCTCCACCCAGCTGTCACATTTAAATCGGCGGTTTCCCGCCGCCTCGATATGTTCCTTCTCGAGCTTGAAAAAGAGGTATCACTCCTCGAAACGCGTTGCTCACTGCCTTTCCACCCCGCCACTACCCTCTTCCTATCACAGACCCGACTGATAGCTGACAACTCTCAGCCCACGGCTCCCACACACTGCCCCAGCCTGCGCCGACAGTGACCGAGCAGCACGAGCCGCAGCCGCGGTCACAGCAGCTCTGCCTGCTTTTGACACCGCTGATTCTTTCCCACACTACTCAGCCCCTGGACTCACACAGCGGTCCACGGACTGAGTCCCCACTCCTGTGGTTGCTCCTTTTTCCCCCCCTTCTCTTCCTCACCTACAGCCTCCCCTCCCCGTGTGGATGCACATCCCCTGGCTCACCAGTTCCAGGTAGATACCACGGATGACCCGATCCTTTACACCGGCCGTCCATCCTCTGGTCCCGTGAAACGAAATGTAAGTGCTTATTCCTTTTCCCTCAGCTATCCTTCGGTTTTTCGCCCAGTGCACCCATTGTTACACCATTCTCCTGTCCTTTTCCCTGGGTCTCCCGACCCGGTCAGTTAGCCCACCTAGTGTTGCGCCCTTTTGGATTTTTTTGTTTCAAGTTTTCAGATACACAGGCACTCCTCCTGGGTTTTAGGGCTGCACACGATCTAGGGTCATACATTGTTCACCCCCTTATTATCAGTACAAGAGCGCTGTTTGTACGTTTTGTGTTTTTTTCTT
>NW_017306283.1:3567451-3607223 GCF_000935625.1 Nanorana parkeri
TATACTCCTGCTATGCTCATTATGAGGGACTCCCACCATCCCTGTGCTGACTTCCTGGGTCTGAAATCCTGCTATGCTCATTATTTATGAGGGGTTCCCACCATCCCTGTGCTGACTTCCTGGGTCTATATACTCCTGCTATGCTCATTATGAGGGACTCCCACCATCCCTGTGCTGACTTCCTGGGTCTGAAATCCTGCTATGCTCATTATTTATGAGGGACTCCCACCATCCCTGTGCTGACTTCCCGGGTCTGTACAGTACACCTGCTGTGACCATTATGAGGGGCTACCACAACGCTCGAACGAACAATGTTCGATTCCTACTCATGTTCAAATAGAACCTGCGAACCATCCCTCCCTACTGGTGACAACAATTTAACATATTTTTTACAAAAAAAGGCAATTTTAATTCATCATAACTAATTATCATAATTGATATGATAATTAAATGAAAATAACGAACATTATTATTTCGTCCCATTCAGAATCTCACATCGACTACAAGTCTCCCACATTAAAAGAGGTAATTAACCTCCCCATATGCTTTGGCAATGCTAAAATGTATTTGGTCCTGCCAATAAAGCTTAATTAAATTTCATTTTATAATTTACCAATAAAAAAAATCCTCCAGCAGCAGAAGAAAACCTATGATTGCTCAAACAGCCACTTTTCCGTTGTAACGAAATTCGGATCCGAAAATAGTTACCGGAATTTCGTACATCATGCTTATTAACTCTCAGAAGAGAAAACCTCTGATTGGTCAACCAAACTAAATACGAATTGCATTAACGGATTCCGGATCCGAATTTCGTATTTCTGATTAAAAAAAAATACCATCGACTCCAATAATGTACTTTGTTTTTTGAAATGCTAAAGATGATTTAGTATCGGACTGGTACTCAACCTCCTCTTCTTCCTGCTTTACCCCCTCTAGTGGCGTTAACATTTTTCTTTCCCTGTCACACACCCTTTCAATCAATACTTCCCTCCATGTGGTCAATGAATTGCAGCAAACAGCCATCTTGTCCTTGATCCGAGGATCACACATGGAGGCCAGCATAAGTTCAGGGCAAGTGTCCATCTCTTGCATGCACCTCACCAGATGATCCCTCAGCCTGCTTGGCAGTGCCACAACTTCTGGTAGGGGGCCACCAGGCAATACTTCCCGATAGGAAAGGAAAACCTCTAATATGTTGTGAAGATGTGTGAACAGGCGTATTACCTGAGCTATGCTGGTGTTTTCTTGGCTTAGAGTTTCTATGACAACACAGAAAGGCTTGAGGACTGCCACAACCTGTCCAATCATGACCCAATCCTACCTACCTAATGGCCTCTCTATGTCAATGTCATGTTGGTATGCCATGGCATTCATGGCCTTCTGCTGTTCAAGAATATGCTCGAGCATAGCTAAGGTGGAATCCCACTTCGTACCCACATCTTGTTTGAGGCAGTGCTCCACTAGGCCTGCCTGCTTCTGTTCCTGCCTGAGATGGCTGTCTTTCACACTATTATGGAAGTGGCCAGCGATCTTCTGACATGAGTCCAGTAGTGTGGCCAGCCTTCCAGCGCTACTCTCCCCATCAAAAGCAGCCCTTACCACCAGATTAAGGATATGGGCTAAGCAGCGTACACCCACAAATCTACCATCCTGTAGAGCCTTCATTATGTTGGCAGTGCCATCAGTCACCACAAACCCCATCTTGGCCTTACTGCCTTCCTGCTCCCCTAGCCACTGTGCCACCATCTTTTTTCTTTCAATAGGTTTTTATTGGATTTTACAGATTTTAAATAATAACAAACAAGGTATGAAAGTACAGGCTTGAAGTAAATAACAAACATTGTAATTTTATGTTACGTACATAGGCGCTTCCAATAGGCATGCCTTCAAATGAAGGGGGGATGAACAGTGAGTAGTGGGAAAAAAAGAGAACAGGGTATAGAATAGGGGGAAGGGAGAGAAGGAAGACAGGGAGCCATAGATAAGGAAATTAATATAGTGACCACTGAGGGTTGATTCTTTATGTGTTTATACACTTTAAGCAGTGATGGCATATAATCATAACAATTCACTTATGCCAGAATTTCCACATTCTATTAAATTTGTCATTGGATCCGTCTCTAAAAGACATGCATTTTTCATAAGTGTAGTGTAGATTTATGATAACGTTTCTGAGAAATTCAGAGAGTCTAGACTCTTCCAGTGCCGTACAATTGTTAGTCTAGCTGCTAAAAGTATATGGGAGACGATAGTCCTGTAAATAGGGGGGAACTCTGTCAGGCCTATTGACAACAGGCCCAGTGCCGGTCTGGGCGGTGATATCATACCTGTAGTTAGCGATATCTGCTCAAAGACTCGTTTCCAAAAGCTTGTAAGGCTTTTGCAAGACCAGAGGACGTGGTATAGACTACCTGGTTGGCCACAGTTCCTCCAACATGTTAGGGATGAGGATGGGAACATCTTCTGGAGTCGGACCGGGGTAAAGTACCAATGAAAGTTTATTTGGTGGGCTAGCGTCCATAGATCTACACATTTGGTCGAGGTGTGAGTGGAGTTAAAGGCTTCCATCCATTGTTGTGGAGTAAAGGTAGTATGTAATTCTTCCTCCCAGTGTTGGAGGGATCGGAATTTGGTGAACTTTAACTTCTCGTGAAGGAGGCAGTAGAAGAGGGAAATCCCCTTGGTGCAAAGTAAAAATTCCAAACAGGTAGGGGAATTTCGTATGGACTAAAGGTGAAGTTACGGAGTGCATGTGAGACTCGGCAGTATAAATATGCGTCTCCTGCTGATAAATCAAATTCGTGTTGAAGAGTGGGAAACGATTTTAAAGTTGGGCCCCTAAATAGATCTCGGAGGGAAGTAATGCCCTTGAGTGACCAGCCAAAAATGTATTTGGTCCTGCCAATAAAGCTTAATTAAATTTCATTTTATAATTTAAAAAAAAAACAAAAACACCTAGCAGCAGAAGAAAACCATGCATTTTTCATAAGTGTAGTGTAGATTTATGATAACGTTTCTGAGAAATTCAGAGAGTCTAGACTCTTCCAGTGCCGTACAATTGTTAGTCTAGCTGCTAAAAGTATATGGGAGACGATAGTCCTGTAAATAGGGGGGAACTCTGTCAGGCCTATTGACAACAGGCCCAGTGCCGGTCTGGGCGGTGATATCATACCTGTAGTTAGCGATATCTGCTCAAAGACTCGTTTCCAAAAGCTTGTAAGGCTTTTGCAAGACCAGAGGACGTGGTATAGACTACCTGGTTGGCCACAGTTCCTCCAACATGTTAGGGATGAGGATGGGAACATCTTCTGGAGTCGGACCGGGGTAAAGTACCAATGAAAGTTTATTTGGTGGGCTAGCGTCCATAGATCTACACATTTGGTCGAGGTGTGAGTGGAGTTAAAGGCTTCCATCCATTGTTGTGGAGTAAAGGTAGTATGTAATTCTTCCTCCCAGTGTTGGAGGGATCGGAATTTGGTGAACTTTAACTTCTCGTGAAGGAGGCAGTAGAAGAGGGAAATCCCCTTGGTGCAAAGTAAAAATTCCAAACAGGTAGGGGAATTTCGTATGGACTAAAGGTGAAGTTACGGAGTGCATGTGAGACTCGGCAGTATAAATATGCGTCTCCTGCTGATAAATCAAATTCGTGTTGAAGAGTGGGAAACGATTTTAAAGTTGGGCCCCTAAATAGATCTCGGAGGGAAGTAATGCCCTTGAGTGACCAGCCAAAAATGTATTTGGTCCTGCCAATAAAGCTTAATTAAATTTCATTTTATAATTTTCAAAAAAAACAAAACACCCAGCAGCAGAAGAAAACCTCTGATTGATCAAACAGCCACTTTTCCGTTGTAACGAAATTCGGATTTGGATCCGAAAATCGTTAACGGAATTTCGTACATCATGCTTATTAACTCTCAGAAGAGAAAGCCTCTGATAACGGATTCTGGATCCGAATTTCGTATTTCTGATAAAAAAATACCATCAACTCCAATAATGTACTTTGCTTTTTAACTTCAATATAACGAATGTTCGTAACGGAACGAAAATACGTCAACGGAATTTCGTATTTCATGCTTGTATTGTAATGCAACTCTGAGGAGCAGAAGAGAAAACCTCAGATTGTTGATGGTCAACCAAAACCGTATACGAATTCCGTTAATGGATTCCGTATCCGAATTTCGGATTTAAAAAAAAACTACCATCAATCAACTCAGATATAAATGTACATTACTTTTTACCTTCAATATAACGGAATTTCGTATTTCCTGCCTGTATTGCAATGCAACTCTCAGCAGCAGAAGAGAAAACCTGATTGGTCAACCAAAACGAAATACGAATTCCGTTAACAGATTCCGTATCCGAATTCCGTATTTCGGATTTGAAAAAAAAATACCATCAATTACAATATAAATGTACATTGCTTTTTACCTTCAATATAACGGATGTTCGTAATGGAACGAAATTCCGTAACGGAATTTCGTATTTCCTGCCTGTATGTATTGTAATGCAACCCTCAGCAGCAGCGGATCCGTATTTCGGATTTAAAAAAAAATCTTGCCATGTTGTTCAACCTCATTTACAGGGGTAATATTAGTTCCCATTTCAAAGAAATTCGGATCCGAAATTCGGAACGGAATTTCGTATTTCGGATATATAATTCGGAAAATGCAATTCGGATTCGGATGCTTCCGAAATTCGGAATTTCAGGAAAATTCGTACGAATTTCGATTCGAAATGAATCGCACATGTCTAGCCATAGCTTCGGTGATCCTTCGGCTTACTTTGGCTGCCGGAGCCCTTCGGTTCAGTCGAACCTAAAGGCTGCTGTACCGGCTATTCACTATAGCACGTACAGCAGCTGAAGGCAGGCGAACAGCTCAGCCGGGCCGAGCGCACATGCTTCAGCTCAGCTGAGCCATAGTCTCTGCTGATGCAGGGCGAACGGTCTGCCAAAGCACACTGTCCGCAATGTAAATGACAACAGTCATGGCTGGCTCCGCCCATTTGTTGTGCTGTAATGACAGATCAGCATCCTCAAATGACCTGGGGACCTTTGTCTGTCAATAAACTACAACAGCTGGACAGAGCCAGCCGAGATGTCGCGGCTGGCTCCGCCCAATTGTGGTTGTCAAATGTATATAGTTGGGCAGAGCTAGTGGTGATGTCACTGCTAGCGCCACCCAATGTTTATATTTTGCCGGCATCTGTCAGATTCTTCATTCTGCGGCTGGAGTTCGTTGTGTGCAGGCGGGTCGGCGGGTGTTGTTTTTTTTATTATTTATTTATTATTTTTATTTTTTATTTAATCGAGTCGTCATCATCATAGACAATGTAATCGTCGTGATTGACCTTAGGATTACGTTGGTGGATCAATTTTTTTTATTTTCTTTTTAATTTATTTTTTTAATTAAAACCCTTTGTTGTGTTTTAGTTTCAATTAAATTATTTTTGATTAAAGTCTGGCCTCTTTTTTAAAATTATATTTTAGTGAAGGGGTAGGGGTAGGGGAATAACCCCCTAAGTGTTTTTTTTTCTCTAAAGTGCTGACAGGCAGGCTTAATTTAACAGAAGAGACCGTGTACGTGTCTTCTGTCATTGATCCTCCTTCCTGTCTGTCAGTAATTTTTTGTTTGTGAGCCATGCAAGTGAAGCTCAGTGCACAGACTTGGCAGGATTTGTTGCAAAGAAGTAACTCCTATGTGCATTCATGGGAGTTACCTCATCTGAGCCTGGCCAATCAAGCAGCCAAAGGGGTCTATTCACGAAGCTGCCGAAGGACCTGGCCGTAGCTTCGGCCGATCCTTCGGCTAGAGAACTCCTTCTGCACTTCGGGTCGGCCGCACATGCTGAGCATGTTCGGCTGACCCGAAGCCACGCGAAGCAAGCCGATGTACGGCTGATTTCAGCCGATATACGGCTGAAATCAGCCGTACCAGCCTGAAGTGAATAGCCGAACAGTGTTCGGCTCACTTCACTTCAGATCGGTCATTCACTCGGCTGCCCTCGGCAGCTTAGTGAATAAACCCCAAAGTCTTCAAAGCCGGATGAAGTTTGGGATGAATATGGAAGCGCTGGCGAGGGAGGAGACTGCTGACATCACAGTGCTGGAAGGAATTGCTTTGGCAATTTTATTGTAAATTACTTTTATCATGCAGATACTGTATGTATCATCCAGTTTGTGAAAATTAAGCAGTTTGTCATCTTTAAAAGAATAGAACATCTTTTATGACTATGGGTAGCAAAGCTTACTCTGTGCTATGCATGTTAATAAAGGTGAAACAGCACCAGAAATGTTTTTGTGTTTGTATTAAATTCCTGTGGTTGTCTTTAACATATATGTTCACTTTTAGTGAACTCGTATTGTAAATAATTGCATATTATTTATCACCCAGAATGGGACTGCAATGTACTCACACGTTAAGGGAGAGCTGGAGGGACATTTTTGCAAAAAGGTTGTGAAGAGTGAAGATCACTGGAACAGGTAGAATGTAATTATATATTATAGAAGGCTGCACTAAGGTGGGGTGGGCAGTTACGTAGAGTAGAAGTTCACTAAAAGTTAACTTAAACGTAAATTAGATTTGTACCTAATGTAAATTAGATTTGGTCCTGATGTGCTTAAGAGGACCTCAGAGTTAATAAAGAACAGGGGTCTTACTTACATGTGCCAACGGATTTCCTATATTGACTGGAGTGAGCCCACTATTATTAACTCCTTTTTTACTACTTTCTTACTACTACAAATAGTGACTAATTCCTCTGATCACTAAATCTAATCTGCTCTCTCCCATCCTCTACATCTAACTTTTGGTTTATCACTTTATATGTTACTTTTTTAATAAATAGTACATTTTAAGAGAAGGGAGAAGACAGCTAGAGACAGCATTCAAGATGGGTGGTCACTGTTTATATATGAGACTTGGTCTTCAGGGGTCCTGGGTAGATTTGCCACAATTCCATTTTGAACCTGACAATTCGGTTTTTATAAACACTATATACTCCACCCCCCACACCATGACTACTTTCCTGGTGCAATATGCTTTAAAAAACAGGCCTGGTCAGACAGCTTACACATAACACACCCTCCCCCAGGCAGGAGGCCCGGAGGGAGAAGAGACTCTCATATGGTCGGCCCCAAATATTTATGTCCTCTCCCAGCATGCCCCACTGGCCATAAACCTCCTAGTGATTGGCTTGGGAGACAGACACATATGTTCAGAACACTCCATTATTGGCTGCTCTGCTCTGGGGCAAGGTGCCACCCAGCAGCAGGCAGATGCTTAGAACAAGGTGGCTACATCAACTTCATGCCAGTATAAAAGAAACGCATGCTAATAAAGAGGGCAGCAATTGATGACCATACAATTTTAATTATTAAGCTGCCTCTATCTTCAATGGTTTTTGAGTTGGTAATCTAGAAAATGTTTGCAGCATATAAAGACAGAGTGAAGTCAGACCTCATAATTTTCATGCTTATTCTAGGTTACCATGCATTAAAAATATATATATAGATATTGTATGAACATGACAGCCATGAACCTAGCATTTTCATAGAAAATGTTAGCAATGTCAGCCTTCATCGTCTCTCAAATAACATACAAAGTCCCTTTTTAATCACATCTATTGAACCATGCCTAATTTAGAGAGACCACTTTCATGTTTAACCCTCCTTCAGCTTGCCTTTGAACAGCAGATGGCATCTCTTGTTCTGGGGTACTTTATTGGGCAAAAGAAATGGAGTGCAGGCACCAGTACAATAGTAATGTATTATACTTAGCTTAATTGCTAATAATTAAGATAGTTTGCCTGTTACTTGTTGTACGCAGTGATGAGCCGAATACCCCCTGTTCGGTTCGAAGTCGGACTTTCGAACATGGGAAAAGTCCAAATTCGAACTCGCACTCAATGCTAGTCTACGGGGGTAGAACTTTGAAAATCAACTGACCCCATTTTGAACGCTTATATGCGTTAATGGCCATAAAAAGTGTATGGATATCCGGGGGGACATGTATCAATGAAAAAAACAAATACCGTTTTTAAAGGAGTAGTGAATTTAACATCACTTAAAAGTGGAACAATAAAAATGAAAAATTCCTTTAAATATACTGCCTGACTTTTGTAAAGAAAAAAAAGACATTTAAAAAGAATGTAGTAGGAATGTTAGGAGGGACCCCATTTAAAAAAAAATAAAAAATAAAAGTGTGGGGTTCCCCCCAAAAGTCATACCAGACCAATAAGGTCTGGTAGGAATTTTAGGAGGACCCCATGTAAAGAACAAACAAAAAAAGTTTGTGGTGTTCCCCATTAAAGTCATACCAGGCACTTAAGGTCTGGTAGGAATTTTAAGGAGAAACCCCACCCGCAAATATCCCTGACCTCTGTACTGTCTGTCACACCCTGATCTCTGTACTGTGCGTCACACCCTGGCCTCAGTACTGTGCGTCACACCCTGACCTCTGTACTGTGCATCACACCCTGACCTCTGTACTGTGCGTCACACTCTGGCCTCTGTACTCTGCATACTCACCTCTGCACTG
Source organism: Nanorana parkeri (assembly GCF_000935625.1). Classification (NCBI taxonomy): domain Eukaryota; kingdom Metazoa; phylum Chordata; class Amphibia; order Anura; family Dicroglossidae; genus Nanorana; species Nanorana parkeri. The sequence continues at coordinate 3,575,989 of NW_017306283.1, forward strand.
TGCGTGACACCCTGACCTCTGTACTAGGGTTGCACAGATACCAAGTACAGTACTCGGTACGAGTACATGTACCGATACTTTTGAGCTCCAAGACTAGACTAGAGAAAGATTCAAAAATTAGGAGGCAGCTGTCATTTGTAAGGAGCACACGGAGCTCCTGGGATTTGTACATCTCTGTTTTAATGTATGATTTTGTTTTTATAAATATAAATAAATGGATGCACAGATACCAGTTTTACGAGTACTGGTACTTGCCGAATGTTACAAGTAGACATGTGCGATTCGTTTCGTTCCGAATCGAAATTCGGACATTCGGATGTATCCGAATTCCGAATTACAGACATAACGAATCCGAATTTCCATTTCCGAAATTCGGTAGCGGTAGGTCGAACGTTCGTTTCGTTTTCTGTTCTTATTCGTTTCTTATTCGTTTCGTTCGTTGGAGCAAAGTGAAATTAGAGAAGGAGAAAAATATTTTTCCCCCCAATGTAACGAACGAACAAAACGAATAAGAAACAAATAAGAAACGAATAAGAACAGAAAACGAAACGAACGTTCGACCTACCGCTACCGAATTTCGTCCGAATCCGAATTGACTTTCACACCCGAATCCTGAAAAACGAAATAACACAAATCCGAATTTAAAACGAAACTAAACAAATTTTTTGGCAGTGCACATGTCTACATACAAGTACGAGTTCTGATACATTTTTGTTCATTGTCATGTGACAGTTTTTCTAAAACAATACAGACTAATGATTTCAGGACAGTGGTGGAGTGCCAGAGCCAGGTCCCAGCTGCAACCGTTGCAACCCTGGTAGTTCTCATGAAAATGCAAGGTATCTGCACTGGTACTCGAATAGTATCTGTGCATCCCTACTCTGTACTGTGCATGCCACCCTGACCTCTGTACTATGTGTCACACCCGGATCTCTGTACTGTGTGTCACACCATGACCTCTGTACTCTGCGTCACACCCTGACATCTGCACTGTGCGTAACTCGCTGACCTCTGCACTGTGTGTCACACCCTGACCTCTGCACTGTGCATCACACCCTGACCTCTACACTGCATACTGACCTCTGTACTGTGCGTGACACCCTGACCTCTGTACTATATTTCACAGATTTCTTTAGAGCTGTCTTTTGGCTTGGTATGTAAATACATATGGGGAAGGAATGTTAGGATACTTTAGGTTGGTAGGTAACAGAATGGATAAGTACAGTGTATGTGAAAATGCATGTATTATTTTATTTATTTTTTTCACAAGTACATTTTTAATTGTGATTTATAAATGTCAAACATTCATGCGGTAACCAAATACAATGGAATAGTGAAACATACACATAGTAAAGTCAAAACCATAAGAGGGGGTGGGGAAAGGGAGTTCCATGGAACAAGCCGCGGTGTTCATGATAAAGAAGGGCCCTGTTCACATTGCACAGCAAGCCTGTCCAAATATGTAACCTTGAGAGGCGAGTGTGGGGCTTACATGGCATGTAAGCCCAGGCGTTGCTAAAAAGTTGCATGAACATCCCTTGAAGTGGGTGAACTCAGGGCCAAGGAGGATATCCGCCTATGGCTATGCTGGAGGCTTAATAACATGCTTATTACTGTGTATGTGTGCCAGGGCTTGTTCTAGGAAGAGAGCCTAATGTGAAAGCGGAGGAAAAAGAGGGAGTACATTCAGAGCTCTTAGGGAGCTGGGGGAAAAGAAAGAATCAGAGGGGAAGGAGGGCAGGAAAGACAGAAGAAGGTTAGGGAGAAAGAAGGAGAGAGCCAGAGAAGGTTAGATTTTAGAGGGGGACAGAGCGTGAGAAACATTCCTGCCCGCTTCCTGTAGAACTGAAAAGACAGTGAGAGACACAATGCGTGTGAGAGGAAGATAAGGTCAAAGAACAAAGCCTTGAGCAGCGGAAGTGGGTAGAAAGGGGGCGGAGCACCAGGGGAGAGGGGGGCGTACGTGTCCGTATCTTTGAGTAAGTGCCAGGCCGCCCAAGTTTTCAGGTATCGAGGCATGGTTTCCTTATCACAGGAGATTAGTTCCTCCATCTTTGCCACTGTGTCCACTCACACTAGTCACTCTCTGACAGTCGGTGGTGGGTCGCCTTCCAGTGTCTGGGGATAACTGTTTTAGCTGCATTTAGCAGGTGCAGTACCAGGGACTTCTTAGTGATGTGGTAGGAGACATCAAAGTGGTACAGTAAGAGGGAGACTGCAGAGAATTCCAGTGACACACCAGTTATGACTCTTATGAGAGAGTGGATCTCTGTCCAAAAGGAGGATATGAGAGGGCACGACCACCAGATGTGGAGAAATGTACCTACTTCCTGGGAGCATCGCCAGCAGGTATTAGGCGTGTCTGGGAAGATGCAGTGAAGTATTGCAGGGGTTTTGTACCACTTTGACCGCAATTTATAGTCCGTTTCCTGAATTTGAACATTCAAAGAGCCTGTTAGCAAAAGTATGTCCATCCTTTCCAAGTCTTGTGGGGTAAAGGTGGTGGATATATCATATGTGCAGAGCTTTTCAAAGGGGGTGAGAGGGCGTACAAAGTGTTGTCTAATGTGTTGAGCATTAAGGAAATGGCGAAGCTGCATGTGGGTCCAAAATGGCAGAGGTCCAGCTTGGGGCTCGGAATTTAGGTCAGCCAAGGACCGAAACCCCCCCCTGGCTATTACAACCTTGCGGTTGGGGCTGCATTGGGGGACCAACAGTGTAAAAATTAGGAGTAGGGGCCTGGGGGAAAGGCAGGGTTCATTCGAACCGGGGTGATAGGACTGAGGATAGAGGAAATGTCAGTGTTTCTACACATCAAGTCGAAGAGACGCAGAGAAGTACCCACAGTGGGGTGAGCTAGCACTAGCAGGAGTAAAGAGCGTGGGGTCAAGAGCCGATTGGTGGTTTTGATAGAAGTTGTTCGATCCGGACCCATTCCTTATAGGGGCCCTATCGAGCCCAGTCTATGATGCAGGATAGGTGGCAAGCCCGATATAGTGTCTTATTTCGTGCAAAAAAAAAAAAAATAAGACACTGTCTTATTTTCGGGGAAACACGGTAATTGTGCACATGGGGAAGATCTATACCCCCAGAAGATTTTGATCGGGTTAGGGTCGAGAACACAATCCGCGGAGACCTATCATTCCAGAGGAAGGTACGAAACAGCGCATTAGCTGAGGAAAAGAAGGCTTTGGGGAGAGAAATGGGCACAGTTTGGAACAGATATAACAGTCTAGGCATAGCAGTCATTTTAAGGATGGTTGCACGTCCAAACCAGGAGAATAGCATTTTGTTCCATTCCTTCATGTCTAATCGCAGCCGGGAAAGTTGGGTGGCAAAATTTAGGTAATAGAGTTTCGGAGGGTCGGTGGGGAGTTCAATCCCGAGATATGTAATGGATTAATCCGCCCAGCTAAAGTGAAAGTGGGATTTGCTAAATTGGACCATCTCGCCGGGAAGGGAGACGTTGAGCGCGGCAGATTTAGAAAGGTTAATTTTGGAGAATGATATCGCCGCAAATTCCTGGAAAGCACCCAGAAGGTTAGGAAGTGATATCCTCGGTTGTGTCAAGAAAAATAGCAAGTCGTCCGCGAATGCAGCTACTTTAAATTCCTTGTAAGGCGTAGGAAACCCATGTATGCTGGGATCAGAGCGGATTCTCCGGAGGAAGGGCTTCAGAGCCAGCACAAAGAGCAGTGGTGAAAGCGGGCATCCCTGCCTCGTACCGTTATATATGGGAAAGGTCTCTGACAGTGAGCCGTTCACACGAATCTTTGCGGTAGGTTTATGGTATAACAGGGCTATGCGGTCCAGCATACGGGGGCCAAGGTGGCTCAAAGATGCAAAAAGGTAATCCCACGCCACCCTATCGAAGGCCTTCTCTGCGTCGGTGTATAAGAAGAAACCTGCATGGCCCTTGCTTTTGATCCAGTGATGAAGGCCTATCGCTTTGGTGGTGTTGTCACGTGCTTCCCTTCCGGGAACAAAGCCTGTCTGGTCACCGTCAATTATGTCGGAGAGAAGAGTGGCTAGGCGATTGGCAAGTATTTTTGCATGTAGTTTAATGTCAATGTTAAGAAGGGATATGGGGCGATAGTTTGCACATAACGAGTCATCTTTTCCTGGCTTTGGCAGCACGACGATGTGTGCTTCCAAAAGATGGACCGAGTCATGAGGTTGCTTAGGAGTTATATCGGAGGCCGACAGAAAGGGAGGGATAAGGTGCTCCGAGAACGTTTTGTAATAGTGGGACGTAAAACCGTCCGGGCCAGGGCTTTTCCCCGGTTTTAGTTGTGAAATCGCCCTCATAACCTCTTGAGATGTGAAGGCAGCTTCTAAGTCTGCTCTGGTTGGCTCGCATAAAGAAGGGGGACTATGTGTCAACAAGAAGGAATTGATGAGTTTTGATCTAGCATTTTGAGCAGAGGTGGAGGGATTCGGAGTGGCAATACCGTAAAGTTGTTCATAAAAGGTTTGGAATCGTGACGCTATATTTGACGTATCCAAATGTTTAGTGCCCGTTGCATACACAATCTGGGAGACTGTGCGGGAAGCCATTTGGCGCTTCAGGGCTCTTTCTAGAAATGTACCTGCTTTGTTGCTATGTTCATAATATATTTTGCTATCGGATATAAAAGCCTTTTTGGTATTTTTGTGGAGAAGCTGAAGGAGGTCATTGCGCGCTTGGGTCAATTCCGACAGATAAGACAATGTCAAGGATCGTTTGTGAAGTCCCTCTAGAGTGGCTATGCGGGCAAGTAAAGAGGCACTGCAGACTTTTTTTTCGTTTGTGTATGAGGGCTTGGAGACGTATAAATTCCCCTCTAATAACGCTCTTATGGGCCTTCCAGCGGTGAAGAACAAGTGCCGTTGTTCAGTGAAAAGAATTCATGGAGCTTACTCTGGATCAAAGCAACATTTTTAGGTTCCCCCAGTGGGGAAGGATTCAGTTTCCATACACTAGAGCGGGAGGAGCAAATGGGGAGTGTGATGGTCATGGAGATCGGGGCAAATGCACTTATTTTTAAAGGTAACTCCCTAATCCTTGAGACTGAACCTAATCAAGCCTAACTTTCTGTCTAACTCTATATTAACCAAAAAGTGTATACGGTATCTGTCTGTGGTGAAAATTCACTTTGCAAAGAATACCCAATCACATGTGTAGCACTCACCCCCAAAGGAGCCACCAGAATAACCTGAGTATTTCTGTCCCCAAGCCAGAATGTACCGTCCAAACAGGATCCACATTACACCAACACACCTTAGGGAGTTTTGTAATAGTTTTACTAGGTAAATAGCATATTCTAGTTAAGCATTGAATGAAGGAAACACAATAATTGGAAGAAACAACATTCAGCAATACATATTGGGTCACGCAGCAGCTGCGGCTATCTATATACTAAAATATACAGTGCTGAACTATCTCAATTGGTACTTTTGACTTTGAAGACCTGATTGCTAATGTCTTAAATAATTTCCGGCTCTCTATATATACTACTGGCCAGTAGCAATAGTCTAGGCTAGCCATCGTTGGGGCCCATACTGTGTTGCTAAAGTGAATTGTAGAAATGCACAAATGGCCAAAGGTCTCTCACCACTTCCAGAGTCAATCCTGCAGCTGTGATATCTGTCAGCAAGAGACGGGCGTCCCCTTTCTCTCAAGCCGACTCCCTTGTTGGTCCTTGTGTTGTTCGCTGTACCTTTGAAGATGATCTCCTGTCACAGGCAGATGCTGAAGAACACTCTCTGCAAACGCCTCTGGGCCTCCCTTGGATTACTAGGCCTCTACCGTACTCTCACTGACCAGGCACAGCCGTTCGTCCAGGCCACGATATCCCCGCTGTGTAGGTTAGACTGCGCCTCACAGAAGCGAACATCCAAATGACACTGATTGCAGAGCACACAGAAGTCTCTCTACCGGGATATTCTCCAGTCCGCTCGCACTCCCCTAGACAGGCCTATACAAAGTCTATTGCTCCTCTGCGTCAGCGGCAGCCACATAGATATGTACACTTTGCTGTCTTTCCCAGACTGAGTGCGCTCAGAAACTCCAGCCCAAATCACCCCTCCTGCTCAAAGCACAGCCTCCTGGGAATTGTCGCATAAACAGTCTCTCACAGCACAGCTTGTCCCAGACTCTGCACTGCAACTCCCACAAGTCTATCTCTATCACAGGCTGCACAGTGTCATTTAACACAAGCAGAGTTATAGCTGATTTTGTAGCAACTCCCATAGGGGATACACATACAAGGGGGGGGAAAAAACAGGATTTTTGCTTGGACATGATTGGATGATGGAAGTCATGAAATCCAAACTATTCTTGCTAAAGCCTCCTCCTAAGGTCTGGAAAAGTTGATCTCCAGGCAAAACATTTCTTTTAAAGCTTTGGATGAAGAAGGAAATGTCTGTTTTTACTTTTTTTATCCTTCCTCCCACATTGCAGGTTTGGTAGTGATGAAGAGGTTGGATGATGAAACCACACTGAGTGGCAAGGTACTAGGGCCTCTAACACTCCCAGCAGTGTTAAATATCAAAGAGTCTGTAGAAGACAGGAGCCAGTGGAGAGGTGAGTATACTACATCTGCTATTGCAGGAAACTAACATTTTGATTTGTTTTGTCTCCTTAAAGTAGAACTATGAGGTGAGCGCTTTTCACTCACCTCATAGTTCTAGCTGACCTGTGACAATGAGACTGTCACAGGTCGGCTCAGTAGATCGGGAGGTGAGCGAACACATACCGGTGTTCGCTCACCTCTCGATCCTGTCACAGCTCTCTGCCGTGACAGGGGAGGGGCTGGATTCCCCCCTCCCTGCTACGATCCGCCAGTGATGACTGGCGGATCGGACGGGGAGGGGGCGGGTACAGCTGGCTCTGCCTCTAGGTAGGCAGAGCCAGCGGTCACTCACGCAGCTGGGCGGATCCCAGCATAATTGTCAGGATCCGCTTCAGCTGCGGCGTCTCAGTATACCGCGAGCTACAGCTCGCGGTATACTGAGCTTAGGGTGACGGGAGGATGCTAGTTTGTGTCCTCCCGTTACCCTAAGGGGAACTATGGGGAAAAGCCTTAACCCCATAGTTCTCCTTTTAAAGGGAAGCTTAGAGTTGTGGTGTGCATAACTCTGGTCTTTAGATGTTACAATATACAGTAGTTGTATGTATAATCAAAGTACTTTTTAGATTCAGAGGAAGGAACTTGTCCTCCTAGCACTGTGATGGCTGCATGAAAATGATGGCTGCCTGAATTTTTCAATAATTAACTTCTTCTTATTTACTCTGCTTACCTTTCTACAGTCACAACAAGAGTCGAAGGTTGTAGGCAATGTTGGACAAGGGCAAACCTAAACCGAAATGTGTATGGAACTGTCAGATATGCTGAATGACTGTCCAAACTAAATTTGTTTTCTGATAACAGGACTAACATTCTAAACTTATTTTTCTAACATTTTAACTTGTTTTTACTTAATGTCACCCAATTCTAAGCAAATGTTTTGTACACAATCAAACTGTAGTAGTCAATTGCAGAAACCCAAGAGTATTTTAACATCAAAAGCCCAGGAGTATGGTAATATCTCACAAGTGCCACTTAATTAGTTTACTAAAAATGGTTTATTTTCTCTGGTGCTTTCTTAATATGGTGATGTTAAAAAGCTGTTTCTATAAAATCTTATATATTGCACAGACTGCATGTAAAACACATAAAGAGGACATAGCTCATTGAACTGAATTTATAAAGATTTATAAATTGCATTATCATCTCAGGTAGGTACATACCAAGATTCTCTCAAACACATTTTTCTTCTGGTTTTGTGCTGGGATAACATTGTTTCTGCAAGATTTGAAATACTTGAAAAACATCTTTCTATCTATTTATATATCTATCACTTGGATGTGGTAACACATAAGGGATATACCGCTAAACACTATATACAGTACATTCAAACTGAAATACTAAAATTATATGTGAAATACTAAAATGCAATTTAACTTTTATTTTTTTGTGATCTGATCTGTGATATGAAAGGTAAGAAACTGCAGAAGATTCCAGTTATGAAAATATATGTTTGTAATTCATGAGAACAGGTAAAATATTTACCTATAGTATAAAGCAGATAAAAAAGTGATATATTAGATATGGACAAACTTGTTATAAAGGTGAATATTTAGATCAATACAAGGCTGATAATAAAATATGATGTCATTATCAAATAACAATCCTAATTCCATTTAAAATAATCAGATTAGATAAGAGATGTTTACTGATTTGCTGCAATTGTACACCATACTGAGTTGTCATGCTAATTAAGAGAATACATATTTAAAAGAAAAGTTAACTATATTCTAGCTATGCACTGGAAATATGTATTGATTGCTCTTATATGTTTGCAGATCAAAAATTTAATCTCAGAATGAGCATAATGAACACAAATCAGACATTGTTCAAAGATTTCATTATTCTTCCATTAACAGACCAACCTAATTTAAAAGGTGTTCTGTTTTGTGCAATACTTTTAATCTACTTATTAACTCTGTTTGGAAATGTTGCAATTATTTCGGTGTCAAAGTTGGATACAAGTCTTCATATGCCAATGTACTATTTTTTGGGGAATTTATCCTTCCTGGACATCTGTTATACTTCAACCACTATGCCCAAAATGTTGCAATTACTCTTGGCAGAAAAAGGATCCATTACATTCCTGGGGTGTATAGTTCAAATGTACATATTTATTGCCCTTGTAGGCACCGAGTGTGTTCTCCTTGCAGTAATGTCCTATGACCGTTTTCTAGCAATATGTATCCCTTTGAGATACTCATCTTATATGACCCACAAAAACTGCATCGCTCTTGCAGCTGTGTCTTGGGTGAGTGGATTGTTGAATTCAGTAGTTCATACTGTCTTCACATTTCGTCTACAATTTTGTGAGTCCAACAAAATCAATTATTTTTATTGTGATATACCCCCAATACTTTCTATTGCATGTGAAAGTACTTCCGTTAATGAGAAGCTTCTTTTGTCTATTGGGGTATTTATAGGCTGGACACCTTTCTTTTGCATCATTGTGTCTTACATATATATTATCGTAACCATAATCAAGATGACATCCACTGAAGGAAGACAGAAGGCATTTTCTACATGTGGTTCTCATCTTACAGTGGTGGTGATATTCTTTGGTAGTGTTATCTTTAGTTACGTGAGACCAATTTCTACATACTCTATGACCAAAGACAGATTGATTTCAGTTCTTTATAGTGTTGTTTCACCAATGTTAAACCCTATTATATACACATTGAAAAATCAAGATGTTAAAAATGCTTTTGGTAGGCAGTTCATTCGAATGCTGGGATTTTCTTAGGACATTTTTACATAAGAAGAATCCAAGGTTATACTGTGATTGGTTTATATTCCAGCCAGAGCATTTATGCAATGAGTGGTGGGAGCCTACAAACATGTTCCTGTTAATTTGGAATAGGACTCATCATGTAGCAAGAACAAACTTATGCACAAGAGGCTAAAACTGTCGCAATTGCTTTGATAAATTCCCTGCAGTATGTTTTAGGATTATGATTACAATATGATTGTATCTGTTTCACTTGCTGTAGGGTCCTAATCCCAAAAGAAACATAAAGATCATAATCATATGCTTAGAACATTACTCAATAATCAGAACTGCATTATAATATTACAATTGTTACTCCTACTATCAATTACTTTTATTGTGTTGCTCACGTCTTACCTCTGTCCTCAAATCCCTGTGACCATACACCAAATTACCTGGTCAGATCATGAATCAGTTTCAATTACAATCAGCTTCAATTAGTTTTAATGGTGCTTTAGAGACTATTTATAACCAGATTTGCAACTCAAAACCAACACACTGATCATGAAATAATATCTTAACTTGGTAGAATCCTCATTGACATCCTGGCAGGCCCACAAGATAGTCCAGAGAGGCTTTCTCATTCAAGAATCCTCCCCCTGTAAACAAAAATATGGAAGGCCTGGTTTTGCCCCTTAGAGCCTGAATATGCCAATTCTCGATAAATGTAACATGACCCCCTCAGCTGTCAATAAGTCCTAGCTTGTAGCTATACAATCCAGGCTAAATTTCTGCCTCACCCATGTTGCAAAAAATTAAAACATTTACATTAAGGGGAATAAACCCAGAACTCTTAGCTTCCAGACTTAGAATACCAGACCAGTCTTATAAGCCACTAAAAAATGTAAGTGGAACAGTGGTGTAACAATAGCCATAACAGCCCATACAGCTGCTAGTGGGCTTGGGATAGGAGGGGAGCCCCATTAGGGAGGCTGTTAAGGAAACAAAACTTGAAAGCTTCCGGTATAGGAGGGCTGAAATCATACTTCAGGATCTTTGCTAGTCACAGAAGCATTTACTTATCTGTCTTAGAAGTAGATTCTGCTACAGACGGGAATTGACCCTGTATACCTAATACAGTTAAAAAATCTAAGAGTTTCTCCTGAAGGGAAAGCTGAGGTGTGTAATTCAACAAAAACGTAAACATTTGTAGTTTAACAAAAACGTTTAAAAAAAACAAAAGTTTAAAGAAGTTTGAATTAGCATTATAGAGTAATTGTGTGCAAGAGCATTTTGTCATAATATAAAATATATTATAGTTATTGCTACTATAACTATAACTTTTATCCAACCCACTTGTCTGTAGTGATGCCTCTTGGATAGACCCCTATCTAACAGCCCAGTAAATATTCTCCATATTTTTCAAACACACATCAACCATCAAACATAGTCACAGTGGCCAGACAGAGAGCTCGGTAATGCTGAGCCTGTGGTTTTATCCGATTCAGTGTTACTGAGCTGCACTGAGGATGAAGTGCCCCATCTGAAGATGTTGAGTTTAGAGACATCTGGTTGTCATCTGGAGCACTGGATCCACCACTGATTTATGTGTGGAATAAAGAAGTATAAGCAATGAAATGGTCTGAGAGGACAGTCAGCATAGGTCTGTGAGAAAGACGACACAAGTTAGCCAACTTCCAAGTTGCGAGTGTGGCCTGAAAGATGGGGGAATCAAATGGAGGGTGTGGGAGTTTTGCCTCTTGTCTATGAGCTAGGAGGTTAAGCCTTAGTTTTAGGGCCGTGTCTTGAGGGACAAACATAATTTATCCATACCACCAGTCCACCAATAATTTATTTGATCAAGAAGAGCAGCCTGATAGTATAAATACAGTTGAGGGAGCCCCAAACCTCTTGTGTTTAGATAATAAATTGTTGTGTGGTGAGTAATGATCCATTTTTAAATGCGTTTATGAGCAAATTGTGATGATACCAGGGGCTCAGGCTTTATTTTATTCAGAACTTCCAGTTCAGCAATTTTCTTTGTCAACACAATAAATTAAGCAGTCCTCCTTTTTATTTGCCAGACTGTTAAGTTGGTTTTAGAAATGCGCCTCTCATATAGGCTGTGTGGGCATTCTGCAAACTAAAATTATATATATCCTCCCTATCTTTGAATAGGAAATATTCCTTAAAGGAATTTAAATCTTGAGTGTAGTATCAAAGGAGGTTGAGGAGATAGATATTCAGGGTCCACACTCTGGTGGAGGCATTTACCTGTCTGTCAGGTATTTCAACTGAGATTTATGTATGCTTCGACCAAGTGATATTGCCTATGAAAGATTTGGTCTTAAATAGCCATTGCTCAGATAGAAACAAGACACATAATAAGAAAAATCCCTTCTATAGTATGCTGACAGTGCCAAATATCAAACAGGCCGCCTTGGCGGCTGATCAGAAGTTTCACAGTGTAGCCCCATTTATACAGAGTTTTGTTGTTGCAAAGATACTTAGTTATTGCTTATTGCTGAGAGATCGGCAACAATGTGATGCCCTCAAATCTCCTAAGAAGGGAGGGAAGCTTTCTAGCGGTAATCATAGCAGCATATTTAATATGTAAAAATGTATTTTCACCTACATATCTCTGGGAATATCATCAGATAGAAATTTCAGTTTAGGGATCCTGTGTGCTTTATCTATGATGAGATCTGAAGCCTTCAATGCAGGAAAAAGCTGGAGTATAAGTTGCTGAATGAATGAGGGAAGCTCAGGTTTATGGACACTTTCAGGTATTGCGTGGAATTTAATATATTATGTCCGGAGTGATTTTCCAGATCCGCAACCTTTGATTTGAGCCAGATAATAACAAATTCATGCTCATTATAGGCATCTACCAGGGAATTGTGCACAGGGGAAAACTCTCACATTTTAGTTTCCAGTTAAGTAATCCTATCACCAAACTCCTGAATGTATTCACCAGTGTTAGAAACCATCATAGACATATCCTGATGTAGGGTTTGCCACAGTGTTTCTTTAAATCAGAGACAGTCTGTTTTTATACTGGAAATGTATTTATGGAGGATGAGGCAAGTATTCCCTGCTCTGCCCTGCTCGTCATATCTGCAGATATTATTTGTGCATTCCCAGTCTTCTCTCTCCCATTCATAACTTTGGCTGGGCTCCAGGTAGTAGGGGAATCCTGGATGATGACTTACCCTGCCCGGAATGCAGCTGATCATCAGGGGAGTCAGGCAGAGAATGATCCGGGTGGTTTGTTGGTTCACTGCTCTTAAGAAGCATGCAGCAGTTAAGAAACATGTTGCAGGGATCCAGCACCATCTTGCTGCCTGAGTGACATTGCAGGGGTTATAGAAATCTGTCAACCTATGAAGCTTAGATTTTATTCTTGCTGAATTTATTCATGGTCCTGGTAGAGCGAGATTACAGGGTTGCTGATCCCAGCTGCTGGGATGCTGTGTAGCCAAATTAGTGTTGTTGCAGGGCTCGAGGTCAGCAGAGCTCCTGGACTAAGCCGCTATCTCCTTTAGCAGCTGGCCATGCCCCATACACTTTTGATTTAGTACTTTGTTAAAGGAGAATTATGAGGTGAGTGATTTTCGGGTCGGCTCAGTAGATCGGGAAGTGAACTCACTTCTCGATCTATCCGTGCAGAGAGCCGTGACTGTCACTCACAGCTCCTTGCAGGGATTTCCCCCCTCCCATGTCCGATCCTCCTGCGCTGACTGGCGGAACGGACGGGGCGGGTACAGCTGGCTCTGCCTCTAGATAGGCAGAGCCAGCTGTCACTCACGCAGATGGGTGGATCCAGACAAAATTGTCGGGATCCGTTGCGGCTGCGTCGTCTCAGTATACCGCGAGCTACAGCTCTCGGTATACTGAGCTTTGGGTGACGGGAGGACGCTAGTTTGTGTCCTCCCGTTACCCTTAGGAGAACTATGGGGAAAAGCCCTAACCCCATAGTTCTCCTTTAAGCAAAATTGTAAATGAACTATTCCTATCCTATAGGATATCTTTAAGGGCTCTATCCTTGTCAGATAGTGGCTCTGAGCCATTTGAGGACACTCGTTAATTGAAGCTGTTAGCATCATATCTGTAAACATTCCACTGAAGAGCTAACGTTACTTTTTGATTTCTTTTGTTACACTATGTCATGATATTTTCTTGCTATTATTGTAAATGTTTCCAAATTTACTTTGAACATTGGCCTTTCCTGGTATATTCAGACTGTAATTGTTTGGGTCCTTTTCTCCTGGTAGTTATTTTCCTAGAGGAAAACATGATGTAATTTCCCCCAGGGTGCTTTCAAGTGACTAAAAAACAAATAAAACCATCAGGTACATAGCCCATGGATTTCATAAAAACAACAGATCACTAAAATAAAGACAATCCTTCATGTTTTCTTTTGTTTTGAAACCAAATTATTATGATAACCTAGTTAAAATGAGTGTTGATTATTTTATTAAAAGTTCATGGACAGATCTGCGAATACACACACTGGATATTGTTTACACTGAAGAAGGAGATTTCTATGCAGACTTAATTGATGCAAGATGTCTTTCTTGCTCATAGAAATAGGACAATGAAATGGCTTTATCTACGGAACAATCCTGCAGCTTACTGTCAACAGTTCAGGTCTGCCAGCTGATCTGAATAGATGAAGATAGCTTCGAATGATGAAGAGAAGGAGGGCCTAATTTTTGCCAGAATTTTGTTTAACATCCATGATTTGGACAAAATGTTAAATTATACATATTGCCTAATAAAAACTTGAAATAAATATCCTCATTTTGCACAATAAAATCCTGTTTCATAAAAGGTACGTTTTGATGTTTAACATATTTTGGAAGTGGAGTAATAAAACACAACAAGCTTAACAGGAAGGAAAGTAAAAAAGTCACGTGAAGCAAGTGTTGTAGAAAAAAAAAAACAGCATAGGAATGCACAGCTACATTCCTATTGGCTATTTCACTTTGCAATAGCCAATAGCAAACTAGCTTTTGCACCCGCCCACTGCTGCTGTCAATCAGCAGAGGGGACCTGAAGTTCTCCATCAGGTCCCCTTCTAGTGATTGACAGCAGCAGAGGGCGGGTGCAATAGCCAGCTTGCAAATTGAAAAAGCCAATAGGAATCTAGCAGCGCATTCCTATGCTGACTTTTTTTTCTTTTTATTCTGACGGCAGCAGCTATCAGAATACTAAAAAAACCTTGCAGATAGCAAAGAAGCTATTGCTTCCTCTGCTATCGGCCATCATTTCAATTGTTTTCTATTTTTTGTCTACTTTTTTTAACTGTTTTTCTATTCTGCTCGGGACCGCGGCGGTTCCGAGCAGAATAGCCGAGCCCGCATTTGGCAATTCAATCACTGCTGTTTGGCATCTACCGTATGAGAATAGGCTGAACAGCAGCGAGCAGCCTGCCGGAGGTTCGGCTCAGCCGATCCAGATGTTGGATCGGCTGAGTCGAACTTCTTCTGCATTTTGGAGGAATGCACAGCTACATTCCTATTGGCTATTTCACTTTGCAATAGCCAATAGCAAACTAGCTTTTGCACCCGCCCACTGCTGCTGTCAATCAGCAGAGGGGACCTGAAGTTCTCCATCAGGTCCCCTTCTAGTGATTGACAGCAGCAGAGGGCGGGTGCAATAGCCAGCTTGCAAATTGAAAAAGCCAATAGGAATCTAGCAGCGCATTCCTATGCTGACTTTTTTTTCTTTTTATTCTGACGGCAGCAGCTATCAGAATACTAAAAAAACCTTGCAGATAGCAAAGAAGCTATTGCTTCCTCTGCTATCGGCCATCATTTCAATTGTTTTCTATTTTTTGTCTACTTTTTTTAACTGTTTTTCTATTCTGCTCGGGACCGCGGCGGTTCCGAGCAGAATAGCCGAGCCCGCATTTGGCAATTCAATCACTGCTGTTTGGCATCTACCGTATGAGAATAGGCTGAACAGCAGCGAGCAGCCTGCCGGAGGTTCGGCTCAGCCGATCCAGATGTTGGATCGGCTGAGTCGAACTTCTTCTGCATTTTGGGTCGGCCGAACATGCTGAGCATGTTCGGCGACCCGAAGCCAGCTGAAGTCACCAGATATACGGCTGAAATCAGCCCTACAAGCCTGAAGTGAATAGATGAATAGCGTTCACTATAGCGGTTATTCACTCGGCTGCCTACGGCAGTTTTGTGAATAGACCCCATAGTTTAAGATACAGCTTTAAAAATGTCTGTCAATCCTGAATGCAGGACAAATTTTGAATATTTGAAACTAACCCAAATGTGTACAGTTCAGTATGCCTATCAATTGCATAGTTATAATAAATGATTCTTGTTTGTCCCAGATAGAAAGAATTATGTTATACTTAGTGATGCTAGAAATATTCCCCAAATTCGCCTGCCATAAGCAGTAATGCTTTTTTTAACAAAATAATTATGGATTAACGCAAACAGCAATGCAAACAGAGTTTTAAATGCCTTTCTCCACATATGATACCAAATTGATTATACAGTAAGTCCCCTACATACAAGTATTCAACTTATGAACTTTCAAAGATGCAAACATGCGTTCCCATGTCCAATCACGCTAGTCAGTTCACGTGTCTGGCATACATTGTCTCGTGCGTGTGCTTTTGTGTACTTTACTGTACAATACTGTATAATAGAAAAGTAGTACAGTGTCCTTATTTCAAGCCCTGGATGTCTGGAAGCAAGTGTAAAAGCAACAGTGATGTAGCTGGGCACCTGGGCTAACTTTGTTGGACTTACGAACAAATTGGACGTATGAAACACGCTCTCGGAACTGAACCCATTTGTATGTAAGGGACTTACTGTATTTGAAAAGTTCAGTATTATATTACATCTTATGGAGTACAGAAGGATGATTCAGTAAGCTTTACGCTTCCTCTCTTTCTCTTTACTGCATACTACACTTTAGGCATTCAGTATATTAGTATTTGAGGGATAATGTGACTAAATATGTTTTAAAATCTACTGTCCATCTTTTTTACAGATTATGGAGGTGATTGAGGAGATAAACTGCAGTAGAATTAAAGAATTTATTATACTGGGGTTTCAAGTGATGCCTGAAGCTGAATATTTGTTTGTCACACTATTTTCATTCCTTTACATTTTAACAATATTATCTAACATTGCGATTATCATCTTGGTGTGGATTGACAATCAACTGCAGTCACCTATGTACTTTTATATCAGTAATCTGTCTTTTTTAGAAATTAGCTATATCTCATCCACTGTACCAAATGTAATGGATGGCCTTATAACAGGATTTAAGTCAATTTCTTTTATTGGCTGTATAACCCAATGTTATTTTTTTAGTTGTTTAGGAGCTACTGAAAATGTTCTCCTGACAGTGATGGCTTACGACCGTTATCTAGCTATCTGTAACCCTCTGAAGTATGTCATGTTAATGAATCCTAGACTGTGCATTCAGCTGGCTTTCATCTCTTGGTTTGTTGGATTTGGCTCAGTAACTGTTCCCGTGTTGTCTGTAGCAAAGTCATGCTTTTGTGGCCCAAATATAATAGATCATTTCCTGTGTGAAGCTGCACCTATATTACAACTTTCTTGCAGAGATGTCTCTACTACTAAATTTCTAGTCTCCTTGTCTGCATCTACATTGACTCTTGGTTCCGTTTTTCTAAACATGATATCTTACAGTTGTATTATACATACTGTGCTCAAAATACCTACAACCACTGGCAGAAGGAAAACATTCTCAACTTGTGTCTCTCACCTAACTGTAGTAGTCATTTTCTATACAACAGTTTGTGTCATGTATGTGAACCCTTCTGGTACCAACACAAACAGGAACAAAGTAGTTGCTGTTATTTATGGAATCATAACTCCATTATTAAACCCATTTGTCTATAGCCTTAGAAATAAAGACATGAAAAATGCGTTTATAAAAATGTTAAAGAAATCTAGACATGTATAATATAAATTGTTTGTCATATGTTTGTAATTATCCTTCCCAGCAAATAGATGTATGAACCAGGTCTACTTCTTGTACTCCCTACCAGTTTTGGTTTATTGTTGTCTATTTCTAATTTTATCATAGTCTTGGGCAATTCTGCCCTTAGACTGTTTTCGTGGTGTATCCCAAGAGTAGGCAATCTTGACACTCCAGCTGTTTTAAAACTACAAATCCTATAATGCTTCTGCCTCTGGGAGTCATGCCTTTGGTTGTCAGAGTCTTGCAATGCCTCATGGGCATGGAAGCTGATAAACTATAGAGATAATAGATATTTTTACGGTTTTTCTACAGCTAGCCGTTCTTGCTCAGATGTTGATTGAATCCAAATTTACACACATACTGTATGTTAAAATAATTTTTGTACTCAAAAACATAATCTACAAAATTCCCTTTAAATTAAAAAATATAGGACTCTGTTGACCTAATAAACAACAAAAACTTCTAGGTTTAAAATCATGTGTGCTTATGAAATGGGGAAAAATTAAGATACCCAAAATGTATAAAAAGACAACACATTAAAAATCTTTACAGCACTTTGCAGTTCAGAGCTAAATCAGTTCTTCTACTTCGGGTGTGCATAGCAATAATTAGTATGTATGTATGACCTAAATGGCTTTTATATGCATAGACAAATCCTGACTTCATGTATGTTATGCTGAGTGCATGTATATTATTTTTATCTTTGTGCTTTATTATTTGTTATTTTGTATACAATGTATTACTATTTGTAATTGTACTTTATTACTGTCCATGAGGGGACTGCCATGCTCCTTTGTGACAGTAAACCAAGGTTGTGACAGGTGCCCTTTGAGGAGGATACAGGGGTCTAAAGACCTCTGATGTCTACAATACTTTAAGTTGAAGCCCATCAGGGACTCAAATGTCCTAATCCACAGCTCACTTGGCCAGTGTTACTAGTACTCTAAAGTGCCTTCCTTTTGGCTCAATTAACACAAAGAAGACTGGTAAACTGGAGTTCACCAATCTCCTCCTGGTTTCCATCTTGACGCATCCTGCTTGGGTCCTAGTCTCCTGGAGGAGCCAGGGTGAGCTACAGAATCAGGAGGAAAGTGAGAGGGGGTTGTGAGTGGGTTGTCAGTTTAGAAGCCTGTGAATTCAACATCAGAATTTCCAGTATCACAATTTTGTATTACAAAAATCTAGGTTAAAGACAGTGAACTTGCTAAGCTTTAATTCTGAAAATGTAGATAGCCACCATTATCTTTCATATGACTTCCATATGCATACTAGTCTTAGTGATTCAAAAAAGTATTGAAGCCAGTAGGCAAAATAGTGATCATTTTAAGAATGAGGCAGCTGTTGTAGTCCCTGTGCTTCCCATGATACATGTTCTTGTTCTAGTCTTTGACATATTCCCCTTTTCACAGTTCCATTGATGCTAATGACATTGGTTTTGCATTTCTTCACTTAAAGAGAATTGTAGTGGTTTTTGATCAATAGTATTTCTTGTGTTTACAAATTTTTGAGCTGATCTTTTATATTGTATTCACATTTCTTGTATAAAACAACCTTTCTTTACAAATAAACATTTAATACAGTGTGCTTCCATGGTGTGTTTAGAAAATTCAGACTGTTCATGTCAGTAGTAGCTGTTCTCTTACTGAAATTGTATTCAGGCTGCATGAAAAGGTGGAGGGAAATTATAGTCTTTTCACAGTATAGCAGTAAAATGACTAAGCAAAGGTGGTTAGGATCTGACTTAAAAGCACCAACCACTAGCTGTGAGTGACAAATCTGAAATATTCATATAAATATGTATGAGTGAACCTGCCTAGGTTTGATGCATGAACAGTTTTGAGATTTTTGCTTGAAGTTTGCAAACTTTGATGCAAACCACATTAAAGTCTATGGGGGAGGGGGGGGGGGTCTTGTTATTAATTCTGGCCATTTGTAGGGCTAATATGCTAACTATTATCAAGTAAAAGGCATGGGAGGTTGGGCACTCCTATGTACCAATGCAACAATTAGGAAAAAAAAAAAGGGGGGAGGCTGGGTTGTCCATTCCCTTCAAATTATTGGCTCTAGTGACTTAGCTGACCAGGGAAATGGTTATGCATTGGGGATTTGCAGAAAACCCATGGTAGTAACGAACCAGAACCTCATACATATTTAGGGGTCTATTCACTAAGCTGCCGAATGATCTAGCCGTAGTTTTGGCTGATCCTTCGGCCCCAGCACCCCTTCGGTTCAGGAGAACCGAAGGGCAGCTCTACAGACTATTTACTATAGCCCATACAGCTCCCGAAGTTGGCCGAGCGGCTCAGTCGAGCCGAAGACATATGCCTCAGCTCGACTGAGCCGAGGTGAAATTGGCCGGCCGACAGCCTGCTTCTGACAGCTGGGCGGAGCCAGACGTCATCTCGCGGCTGACTCCGGCAAATTGCAGAAAGATCAGCGTCCCTGGTTAACAGGTAACCAGGGACGCCATCTGTCATTACACACTGAGAACCCTGGCGGGGCCGCTATGATATCACAACGGCCTCTCCAGGTTCTCAGTGTGTAATGACAGATGGCGTCCCTGGTTACCTGGTAACCAGGGACGCTGATCTGTCATTACTCTCCCTGACACTCTGGGAGTCTAATACGGTTCCTGGCTGCCCAGGAGAGAAGAGTAAGAGTAAAGAGCAGAGTAAACCTTTCATTGCAATCTGTTTTTTTTCTGACATGGGGCCGCTGTCCGCCCTCAGTCAGAAAAGAAAAAAAGCCAGCATAGGAATGCATAGCTAGATTCCTATTGACTATTTCACTTTGCAAAAGCCAATAGCAAACTAGCTATTTCACCCGCCCACTGCTGCTGTCAATCAGCAGAGGGGGACCTGCAGTTCTCCATCAGGTCCCCTTCTGCTGATTGACAGCAGCAGAGGGCAGGGGCAATAGCTAGTTTGCTATTGCAAAGTGAAATAGCCAATAGGAATCTAGCTATGCATTCCTATGGTGGACCGCCCGGCCAATAGAAAACAGTTGGGCGGAGCTGGCTGTCACTGCTAGCTCCGCCCAATCGTTTTCTATTTTTTTAAAACTTTTAAAACTGTTTTTCTCTTCTGCTCGGTACCACAGAGGTACCGAGCGGCATTCGGCTATTCACTCGCTGCTGTTCGGCATCTATGAGAATAGGCCAAACAGCAGCGAGTAGCCTGCCAGAGGTTCGGCTCAGCCGATCCAGATGTTGGATCGGCTGAGTCGAACTCCTTCTGCACTTCGGGTTGGCCGAACATGCTGAGCATGTTTCGTCGACCCAAAGCCAGCCGCAGCATGCCCATGTACGGCTGATTTTAGTCGCTGTACGGCTGAAATCAGCCGTCGGGCGCTGCCCGAGGGCCCGCGACCAGCACAGGGCCCGTGGCCAGGCATCTGACCTGTTCCAGGTGGGCCCCATCAAATGAGCAGGCGAGCGGGGACAGGACCCAGCATGGGCTAGGAGAATCTGTGTCCACAGACACATCCTGCCAGCGCTGAAACTAGGGGGGCATATAATAATGAGTTGGGGTGGACGATACCCTTCTCCCTCCTTGCACTGACCGCTCTGAAGGCACTGCCAGGGCACCTGAGGGCGCCGGGGAAGGGGGGCCTAGATGGTCGGGCAGAGAATTACATGGGAGTGAGAAGATATGACCGGAGGACGTAGGAGGCAAGCTGTAAGCAGGTATGAGCACAGCTGCTCCTATGGTATACATTCCAGCCGAGAGCAACGTGGGGGATTCTTCTCCATGTCTCAGGCTTCTCCTCTCTTCCTCCCCTTGCTGCTTGAACTATGAAGAAACTGAATAGCGATGCTGTGTGTGTGTGTCTTGCATTGCATGTGTATTATGTGTCCTGCATTGCATGTGTATTATGTGTCCTGCATTGCATGTGTATTATGTGTCCTGCATTGCATGTGTATTATGTGTCCTGCATTGCATGTGTATTATGTGTCCTGTATTGTGTGTCCTGTATTGTGTGTGTCCTGTATTGCGTGTCCTGTATTGTATGTGTATGGTGTGCGTCATGTGTGTCCTGTATTCCGTGTGTATTGTGTGTACTGTATTCCGTGTGTATTGTGTGTACTGTATTGCGGGTGTATATGTGTCCTGCATTGTATGTGTATTATGTGT
This sequence comes from Nanorana parkeri, assembly GCF_000935625.1. NCBI lineage: Eukaryota > Metazoa > Chordata > Amphibia > Anura > Dicroglossidae > Nanorana > Nanorana parkeri. Next base: position 3,597,420 of record NW_017306283.1, read on the forward strand.
CCTGTATTCCGTGTGTATTGTGTGTACTGTATTGCGGGTGTATTATGCGTACTGTATTGTGGGTGTATATGTGTCCTACATTGCATGTGTATTATGTGTCCTGCTTTGCGTGTGTATTGTGTGTACTGTATTGCGTGTGTATTGTGTGTCCTGTATTGTGTGTACTGTATTGCATGTTTACTGTATTGTGGGTGTATTGTGTGTACTGTATTGCGTGTTTATTGTGTGTACTGCATTGCGTGTGTATTGTGTGTACTGTATTGTGTGTACTGTATTGTGTGTACTGTATTGCGTGTGTATTGTGTGTCCTGTATTGCGTGTACTGTATTGCGGGTGTATTGTGTACTGTATTGCATGTTTATTGTGTGTCCTGTATTGCGTGTGTCCTGTATTGCGTGTATTGTGTGTGTATTGTGTGTGTATTATGTGTGTGTGTATTAGACCTCATTCACACTGGGCGCACACGTCCGTGTGGCGTGCACACCTGTGAACAGTTGATCCCGGTAGGGAGAAGTGCTGCGTGTGATTGCGCGCAACAGCCTGTTCTCTGCGAGAGGACACGGATGTACACTGTCATCCGTGTCTGATGGATCCTGTCTGCGTCCAAGTGCGGACTCCCGTACCCACATCGATGTGAAATCCAGGTGTCCGTATGACATCGTACAGCCGTGTCCTCCCATAGGGAACAACAGGCTGCTGAGCGCAACCACACGCAGCACTTGTCCCTCCCAGGATTGGCTGTTTACAGGCGTGCATGCTGCATGGACATGTACGCCCAGTGTGAGTGAGGCCTTATGTGTTTTGTGTGTACATTGTGTGTTTTGTGTCTGTGGTCTGCGGTGTGTTGGTTTGTACAACGATCATTCCTGAACTGTAGAGGATCTTCAGGGGGTGGGCAAACTCTGGCTCCTTAACTGTGGTGGAGCTCCAAGACCCATGATGCATTGCAAGACATTTGCATATGCATGGCTGCCACGGTAAGATGCATGGTGGGATTAGTAGTTTTACCACAGCTAGGGGAATGAAATTTGCTCACCCATTGTAATAATGGATTTGGTTTATTTTATTAGTGCAAACTCAAGGGGGCCCATAATCTCTTATTGCCCGGGGGCCCCACATGTTGTCAGTCCGCCCCTGCTATAAATTGTCTCTTTTAGAAAACAAAATGAATTTCAGAAGTTTTGGTTTTTTTCCAAATAAATTTTTTTATTGAAAAACATAAGGTTGACAGTCAAATAATACTATACTTTGTACAGGATTACCTATAACATAGAGCATAATAGTATAGGGTTATTACTAACCACCGTAGGAGAACAATAAGCGGAAGGGATATCCCCATTTGTAAGGGCTGTGGCATTTAGTACTTCCAGGCATGGCTTTAGGGCTCTCCGCTTGGATATGGTGGAAGGGGCCAGGTCGGTGAAAAGCTGGTATTCGTTGCCCTGGAATACTAGCGGGGCCTGCGAGGCCTTGTTTCTAGCCGCAGCCAGCAGTGCTTCCTTAGTGCGGAAGAAATGGAGCCTCACCAGTATGTCACGGGGCGGTCCATCGACTCTTCTGCGGGTCAGCGTGCGGTGGATACGGTCTATTTCAAGCCGATCGACGGGGATTTCCGGCGCCAATTCTTGAAAAAGAGCAATGTCCGTGGCGAACAGGTCTGAGACGTGCTCCGGCAGGCCTCTAATGCGCAGGTTAGACCTGCGAGATCTATTCTCAATGTCCTCAAGCTTCGTCAGGAGAACTTTATTATCCTCGGGACGGTATCCAGTTCCTTCCCCTGGTCTGCTAAGTCGTGTGAGATATCGTCGCATCTGTCCTCCAGAGCTGCCGTGCGGTGCCCTATTTCCCGAATTTCCTTCAGGAGCCGGTCCGTGATTTGCTTGGAGGTCGTTTGTAACGCCTTTTGCAGCATGGCGTCAAATTGATGAAGTAGGTTGCTGTGGGATCGCTTCTGTTGACGGGGGCTATCATGGCCCTCTTCTTCCATGTCGCTACTGGAGGCAGAGACAGGCTGTGAAAGAGCTGCTCGTGAGGTAGATGGGGCCGCCATCTTGGCCGTGGCGCGAGCTAGGGCCTCGGCAATCGGTTTCCCTTTTAGAGATGGTTTTTGCTGTCTGCGCTGTCCGGATTGAGCCATGGTCAATGCCGTGGATAGTCCGCAGAAGGTTAGAGATGTTTTCGGCTGATGGGGAGTAGTTAGCTCCGTGCTATTGCGGTATTTGTCCGAGGGAGCCGCGGAGCTGTCTCCCTCGTCAACCAACATCGACAGCCGCGCGCATGCGCCCTCAGAAGTTTTGGTTTTATCATATCGTTCAACTGCCTATTCTTACTGACATTTAGTAGAAAGCTACCACGCTGCACCAAACATATTCTGGAAAAAGTTTTATTTAGATCAGGTTTTGTTTTAGCAAAAAAAATTCCTCAATGTCAGGAAGCAGGGTTGAGCTTTGGGTTTGGGTTGAATATGGTTTTGGCAAGGATTCAGTCTGTTTGCAGTTCTGCGAATGGGCGAACAAACTGCCCAGATTTGGACAGTTTACCCACCTGAACCTCCAGCCGAGATTTGTTTACTACCACTACCACTTATTTTATACTACTAGCACCATAAATTGCAGATCCCTGACCTTTTTTTGTTTGTAAACAAGTCAGCAGGTATCCTGGGTAAGGTTATTCAACAAATATGGTCAATGACCTCACCCAGGAGGTCATACAACCAAAAGCAACAATCACAAGCCCCCAAAGTGATAGCACTTTAGTGGTGATGGGTCCTATTTAAAGAGACAATAGGAGTCTATTAGCAGTTTTGCTCAATGATTATACACCTGCTGTTCCTAGGGCTTTTGCATATGGCCGCTTTTAGCCACACAACATAAATTCTGGCATATTTCTGCCACCTGGGAGCCATAAGACTGCATACAGACTCCCATAAAAGTCAATGGTTGTAGGTGGGTATATGCTGGACTCGCATTAAACAAACGCATGTGTATTGGTGAACATCCCCAAATGTAACCAGCCTGCATTGTGGGTTGTGCACCCATATATGTGCATGCATTTTCATCCAGTGTACACCTGTGTATAGCCACTGACTTCTATGGGAGGATGCACACAGCACCTGTGGCTTCTTGGTGGCAGAAATAATCTGGAATTTATGTTGTAATGCCTCAGGAGGCTGTGTGCAAGAGGCATGAAAAGCTAGATTGTTTATGTTTGGTAGATGTTTCTGTGAACAATGGCAAAAGAAAAGCAATCTTTTGTTTTATATATTATAATAACTATACCTATACCTTGCATGCCACTATTATGCCACACGCCTATCACTGTACAAGGGAAGAGTGAATCTGTCTGGGTTTGTTTTGCAAAAGGTTTTGCAAATCATGCTTAATATTCAAAGTATATAAACTTTGCTGTGAACCCCACTAAAGTCTATGGGGGTAAATGTTGTTATTCAGTTCTGCCCATTTATAGGGCTAATAAGCAAGCTATTAATATAAGACCCATGGTAGTAACGAACCAGAACCTCATACATGTTTAGGGGTCTGGGGCGGAGCTTGCCAATGGCCGCGGCTGGACATGTCTGTCCTTAGCTCCGCTGCTGTGAACCGGGCATCGTCTGAAAAAGTGCCACTACCGACCGTCCTGCTACCCACAATGGGATCCAAACGGGGTAAGAAGTCCCAGGGCTCCAAACCGGACCGCTCGCGGAACCCGAGAGCCGCGATTAACAGCTTCTTTGCGGCTCCGGTAATCACGCGAGCGGCCGGCTCTGCAGGCCGCATGGCAGAGACACATGGGGACTCCCAGGCCTCCCCAGACTCACATACCTCACAGCCGGCCGATCTCTCGCCCATCCTGGCCGATCGAGAGGCCACATCTGATGAAGACTCGGTCCCAGGTGGCTCCCCTGGTGACATGCAGCACCTGCTGGACCACCTCCCCTCTAAGAGGGACATGGAGGCGCTGTTTGCCCGCTTTGAGCAAGTGCATAGAGCAGATGTAGCGGGCCTCCATGAAGCGATTAAAGGGGTCCATGGCCGACTGGACACAGTGGATCTCCACGTGGACGCACACCGCACAGCCATCACGGCTCTACAAGCTACTGCTGTGACACAGCATAAGATGCTGCAAGCTATCTGGACGCACATGGACGACGCAGAAGACAGGAACAGGAGGAACAATGTGCGCATCCGCGGCCTGCCAGAGGCAACGGGCACGATGGACCTGGAGCCCACCATCCGAGGTATTTTTAACTCGTTGCTTGGCAGGAGGGCAGAGGAGCCTATCGACCTCGATAGAGTACACCGGGTGCCCGGGTTTCGGAACCCCTCCGCACAACAGCCCAGGGACGTGCTGTGCCGGGTTCACTTCTACAAGCAGAAGGAGGAAATCATGGCCAAAGCCCGAGAGCGTGGATCGCTTGACTTTGACGGAGCTACCATAACCTTTTTTCCGGATCTGTCACCCCGCACCATGGCTCGCCGCAGGGCTCTACGGCCTCTGACCGCTCTGCTCCGGGAGCTCCATATCCCCTACAGGTGGGGTTATCCATTCCATCTGTCGGTGAGACAAAATGGCCGCCTGGTGATCCTACGCTCCCCGACTGATTTGGCGGACTTTCTGGCTGCCGCGGGAATTACATCCTCTGTGGTTCTGGACGCCTGGCCGGATCCCCCGGCTCCGGTATTCCCTGAAGTACCATCGCTTCCCCAGTGGTCTACAGTGTCCCACTCGAAGAAATCCAAGAGGGATCCTACTGCACGCAGCTCCCTGCCTTAAGGGATACAGCCCAACGCTTAAGAGTTTGCCTTATCTGAGGATCCCCTCGCCCTGATGTGCCTACCTTGGAAAGTTCTACAACTCGTACCTTTTTATCTACACCTGGTTATCCGGGGGGCATCACTCCCCCCATATATACCGCTCAACGGCTGGAGGTGGATTACTGGAAATGGACTAGGTCCATGCTTCGAGCCTTTTGATATGTGCGACAGCCCCACTACACTACATGCGACTACAGAGTATTAGTTGATAGAGCATATGCATATCTACCCACTGTGCATGTACTGAAGAAATGGCATGTACATGCATACGATGGGGCTAGGTGGATGACCGGACGTCTCTGTATCATGTTCCCCTGTGTTCTTGTATTTTTGTACTTTTGTATATTGCAAAATCGAAATAAAATCTTATTATTTAAAAAAAAACATATTTAGGGGTCTATTCACTAAGCTGCCGAATGATCTAGCCGTAGTTTTGGGGAGCCGAGCACTGACATGGGGGACATTTACCAACGCCAAAATTTAAAAAAAAATATCTATCTACAAAGAATTGCCAGCTCTCCCCAACAGCTTCAAAACACTGCTGTAAGTTTACCCTTTTTTAAAGAGGGGATTGGATTATTAATTCTGGAAAATAAAATAAATTATTATTTGACTGGCGAATCATATTCTGCAACTAAACGCTTCTAAGGCATCTGTTTCGGTTATATTATCTTATGTTGGGGTAAATGTACAAAAAGTGTGGGGAATCCATCTCTAGACTCTCTTTTGCTACTGAAATGAAATTGGAACTGCCAAAAATGATATGCACTGATGTAACTGAAAGAGGAGAGTAGTATGTTTACAAAGGTAAGTTTTCCTTTTAATACTAATCATCCTTTAATGATCTGAATGGCTAGACTAAAGCAATTTAAAAAAATGTAACAGTCTTGATTATTAATTTCAGTAATCAGGTAAAACATAGGGACATTTATGAATTCCATAATATGTCAGAATGTTTACTCTGATAAAATAAACAATTTTATATTTATAAAAACAAGCAAGGATCTGTAATTAAGGAGATTCCCAACTTATTCTCACAAATCAACTAATAACTCGAGTTCTTTATTTGCGCTAACCGGAAGACAAAATAGGAACAATAATGTGCAAATATATATATATTTATTAACTAAAAATCAGTGCAAAATAATAATCAAAATGTAACAGGTGACAATAAAGAATATGGATTAAAATGTCAATAATATTGATCAACAAAGTTAATAACAAAAATAAAAATACAGGATATTATTTCTAATGTCAATGAAACAAAACTAAGTAACTCCTGGAATGTAATTAGTAGCTTCTCATTAGCTCAGCAGAATGTAACAACATAATGTGCAGATTTGACAGATGACCTCTCCAAGCTACCAGATATTCACACGCTCAAATTTCTACTGCGCATGTACTAACTTATAATACTATGCACAGGACTGGCTATCAGCCAAGAATCTATTTAAGGTAAAGACAAACTTCCACTGTTATTTTTTTATTTTATTTTTTATGTATATATCACAACTAAACCATTGACTAGAAACTGAAATCAGCTTCAAGGAGATTCTTTATATATTCCTCCCAAGATTGAAAAAGAGACGATTCTTACTGCAGCTAGAATTATTTCAATTCAATCTTGATACTAACAATGACCAAATGGTCTAGTTGGATATATATATAGCTAGGCAATTGCCTAAAGATAAAAAGAAATGTATACTTTACCAAAAATTGAAAAATCTTTTGTCTGAGAGATGTCAGCTTTGTGTCAGTGTAGGGACAAGAGATGTTCAGGTCCTCTTTGGTTCAGTTCCCCTGGTCAGCCCATCAATCAACTTCAGATCTCTCCCTCCAGTGTCTGTCCACCTGTATATTCTTTCTTTCTTTCAGTATTTCCGTTCCCCTACTCTTAACTTTCTACTAACTTTTATCACCCAAAAATGTGGGCGGAGATTGCTTATCTTTAAGCTAATTATGACGCCAGAAAAGTATCACTTTTCTAAAAACTATCCCTGCAACTACCTGACGAGGGCAATATTGGACTAGAAATCATTTTGGACTTTTCCTTAAAATTCCAATATTATTCCTTGAGATGACCTCTGACCTAAGCCTTGAACAAAACCATAAATTTAACAGGGCGGTCTGTTCTGTGACACCATCTGTCCGACTTACTGTCTCTTTAAGAAATATATAGCTTGAGAAAGTCTGAACAGCAGCAATTCAATTTTCTTCCACATACCTTGAGAATGAAGTAATTTGTATTTAGACATAGTGGTTAATCAATTATTGCTAATACAATTTCTTTCAAATAATAAGACTGTATGTAAGGTAACTTTTGAGCTCTTTTTCCAGTAATGAGAAAAAAAAAATCATAGGGGGTTATTCACAAAGCTGCCAAAGGATCTAGCCATAGCTTCGGCTGATCCTTCAGCTAGCTTCAGCCGCAGGACCCCTTTGGTTCAGTAGAACCGAAGGGCTGCTGTACGGGCTATTCACTATAGCCTGTACAGCTCCCGAAGTTGGCCGAGGGGCTCAGTCAAGCCGAAGACATATGCTTCGGTTCGACTGAGCCCAGGTGAAATTCGAAGCTGGCCGAACAGCCTGCTACTGACAGCTGGGCCGAGCCAGACGTCATCTCACGACTGGCTTCGGCCACTTGCAGAGACATAACACTGAGAACCCCGGCGGAGCCGCTGTGATATCACGGCGGCTCCATCGGGTTCTCAGTGTGTATGGCAGATGGGCGTCTCTGGTTACCATGTAACCAGGGATGCCCATCTGTCATTACGATGAGAGCTTAGCAGAACCGGCGGTGATATGAAAGACGACTCTGCTGAGCTCTCATGGTACTGACAGTTCAGCGTCCATGGTTACCTGGTAACCAGAGAATTCTGATCTGTCAGTACCATGAGAACTCAGCAGAGCCGGCTTTGATGCCACCGCCAGCTCCTTCAAGCTCTCATTGTAATGACAGCTGGTCCCAGCCAATAGAAAACAGTTGGGCGGAGCCAGCTGTCACTGTTTTTTTTTCTACTTTTTAAACTGTTTCTCTATTCTGCTCAGTACCACAGAATGTATCGAGCAGAATAGCCGAGCCGAATGCCGGATAAGCCGGACAGCAGCGAGTAGCCTGCCGGAGGTTCGGCTCAGCATGTTTGAGCCGTCCCGAAGCCAGCCGCAGTAAGCCGATGTATGGCTGATTTTAGTCGGTGTATGGCTGAAATCAGCCGTACTAGCCCGAAGTGAATAGCCAAACAGTTTATTTCAGGTAGTTTGAGCAGAAACTCATGTGTTTTCATCAATATGTACTAGGCCTGCTCTGACCGGTGGATGGAAATTGGCCAGCAGAAGATGTCTCTGTTCTGGGTGACTCAACTTTGTCCTGCTGCTGGCCAATGCTTCCATTGCTGTATCATCTGAAGGCTAACACTTGTAATTCTTGTAGGAAGACATTTACTCTTGTTCTTGCTGAATAAAACTGTCTTGCTGCTGGCCAATTTTTATACAGCTGTATCATCTGAGAGCTGATTCTCTTAATTCTTGTAGTAAAACAGTAATTGTGTAATTGCAGTAATTGCAGTAATTGTGTTCCTGCAATTACTGCAATTACTTCTGTTCTTGCTGTTTAACCCTTTTGCTGCAATTAATGTAAGGCTTACGTCAGAACAAGACCACCTTGGTGAATAAGCTAACTATAAGTGCAAATTCATTTTGAAAAGGATACCAAATCATTTATGCAAGAACATTTTTAAAAATAACAGGATTAGATGTTGTAAGCCAGCACATTTTTTCCTCCTTCTCTATGCAAAGTGAAAATTCAGAAAGCGTAGTGAGGTGAAACTGCGATGACTTGCATCATCCAATCATGCGAGCTTAATCCTGTTTTTTTTTTTCGTTTTCCATGCATATGATGGGGTATTATTTACAAGTAAATCTTCAGCTCAGGCTCTAAGCTAGGTGGAAATTTACATTGCATTATTTCTTTAATGCAGCAGTGTGCAATTTACAGAAATAAAGCATAGTTTCTCAACTGACCCTGAATTTTTCCCTATGCAGTGTTTTAGATCTCCCTATCCTCTCTTTACAGCTTCCTTCCATAAGCATTAACATGTTAAGCATTAACAACCCACCTCCCCGCCAAACACAAAAAAAAACAGACACATTTTGTTATAATTTAATAAAAATTACTTTGAAGTGTGTTTCCAGTTTTGCAGGTACATGTGAACAGACTGCATGCTGTTCCTCTTATTGACATATTCTGCTTTTAGATCTTAAGCCTAAAGGGCAGACAGTGTTCAAATCTAATTTACAACTGATAACGAGATCTGCCAGCACAGTACAGACACAGGTAAAGTGCTTGTTACCCTTATACTACCTTGATCCAGGTCACTGTCTTTTCAAATCAATTTACCTTTTGGTGGCAAACACCTTTTCCTTCTGACCTCTATCAAGGCACTGACAACTTCCAACTCAACTATTTATATTTACAAATTACTTGGGTAATAATCTGAAAATTTCATTAGTACCATCTCCATAATTTGATTTTTGAACCGTCTCAAATTATGGCCGAATATTGGCTCCAATCTTGGGACGGTATAATGTCGAAAGTACAGGAGACTCACTATGAGCAAACCACACAGGAATGTGATGGCAATCTATTTTTTCAAAAACTCAAAAGACTTCTTGAAAGAAGATCAGCCATTTTTTGGCATAAAAAATTCTTTGAACGATACATAGCGGATGGAATATTCCCCTGGGGATTACGCATCCAAATATTTCCCCAGATTAGACATGTGGACGATAGACACATGTAGGATTGCATCATAACTTTGATTCAACTACTTTACTCTTTGTTGGCTTAGAACACATAAGGGAAGACAATCGTGGTGGTGACTGGGACAAGATCATTCTCCAAAGAGAAACCCAGTGGATATACAGATTACGGGCTACTCAATCACCGGGACTCAATGAAAACTTAAGCTTTAGACCTTTTTTATGACACATA